>NC_087279.1:6997928-7322928 GCF_015220805.1 Pogoniulus pusillus
CTTCGGCTCGCACTTGAACCTTACAGTTTATGTTGCTGTTGCCTGTTGTATAGCCCATCCCTTGTATACTGACAAAGTCAGTGGCACCAAGAACCCCGGGAAATTGTACAGACTACAAAGAAGAAAAATAAACATTTTTGTGCTTGAAAACTGTGTGAACAACCCAGTGTTCTTCTGAAACTGAGAGCTGTGGCGGCTCCCCGCTCCTCCGGGTAACTCTGCCTTTGTTTTCCACCCTCTGGTCCTCAGGTCCCACCCATAACCGACACCTCCTGCCTCTTTGCAGCTGTAGAAGTGAAGTGGTGCTTCAGAGGTTGTGTAGTGCCACCTTGCAGGTTTTGCTGCTTGAAACGTCCTGCCCGCTGCAGCGTTTCTGCTGTACCTGCTGGAAGATTACCTGGGTTGCTCTGAGTAGATGGTGTCTGCAGTACTGCTGGTGCTACATGTGAGGGTGCTAGAATTTGGTAGCTGGTGAGAGAGGCACACGGACCCTATCTCTTCTACCCTGAGAGTGCTCCTAACTTGATCCTCCTAACACTGAAATGCAAGGAAGCAAAGTTGGGCCCTGAAGCAAGCACCCCCTTGGTCAGCAGCACTGCTAGTGTAGGCTGCAGGAGACATTAGGAAGGAGTGTTCAGGAGATTTGATGGTTCTGCTTCTGTCTTGTGCATTCGATGCGTGTGGCTTTGCCGTGTGCTGCATCCAGTGCAGGCCTGTGAGGTGAGCTGCAGCTCGGTGCCAGCCTCAGTCCCCAGGCCTGTGAGGTGAGCTGCAGCTCGGTGCCAGCCTCAGTCTCCAGGCCTGTGAGGTGAGCTGCAGCTGGGTGCCAGCCTCAGTCTCCAGGCCTGTGAGGTGAGCTGCAGCTCGGTGCCAGCCTCAGTCCCCGGGCCTGTGAGGTGAGCTGCAGCTCGGTGCCAGCCTCAGTCCCCAGGCCTGTGAGGTGAGCTGCAGCTCGGTGCCAGCCTCAGTCCCCAGGCCTGTGAGGTGAGCTGCAGCTCGGTGCCAGCCTCAGTCCCCGGGCCTGTGAGGTGAGCTGCAGCTCGGTGCCAGCCTCAGTCTCCAGGCCTGTGAGGTGAGCTGCAGCTCGGTGCCAGCCTCAGTCCCCAGGCCTGTGAGGTGAGCTGCAGCTCGGTGCCAGCCTCAGTCCCCAGGCCTGTGAGGTGAGCTGCAGCTCGGTGCCAGCCTCAGTCTCCAGGCCTGTGAGGTGAGCTGCAGCTCGGTGCCAGCCTCAGTCTCCAGGCCTGTGAGGTGAGCTGCAGCTGGGTGCCAGCCTCAGTCCCCAGGCCTGTGAGGTGAGCTGCAGTTCGGTGCCAGCCTCAGTCCCCAGGCCTGTGAGGTGAGCTGCAGCTCGGTGCCAGCCTCAGTCCCCAGGCCTGTGAGGTGAGCTGCAGTTCGGTGCCAGCCTCAGTCTCCAGGCCTGTGAGGTGAGCTGCAGCTCGGTGCCAGCCTCAGTCCCCAGGCCTGTGAGGTGAGCTGCAGTTCGGTGCCAGCCTCAGTCTCCAGGCCTGTGAGGTGAGCTGCAGCTCGGTGCCAGCCCCACTCCCCAGACCTTGCATGTGCTGTGCAGCCAGACAGGGTGGGCAGACAAGGGCAGCTGAACCATGCTTCTCATGGGTCTGTTCCTAATTATTGCCTCTTCAGCTGGCACTGGGGCCAAATGATGGCTCAGAGGTTGATGTTGGTATTGATGGCCTTCATTTGCTGATAGCCTTCTTGGCTGTAGTTCTTTCCATTATGAACTTCAAACTACATTTTGTTGCCCTTAATTATGCCAATCATGTCCAAGGGTGCTTTGACCCTTGGTGCTATCGATCGAATGACGTGACATTAAATGTACGTGGCAACTGCTTGAGCAGAGGAGTGAGAGGGACCTGGAGGGTCAATGCTACACCATTGGAGGTGGGGATCCATACTCAGACTTTGCCCTGCAGACCCAGAGCTGAGATAACTTTGTTTCTGACTCTCAGTATTGCTTTGATGTGCAGTGAAGGGTTGGAATCTGGGCAGAATTCCTGCCTCGCTGGTTACAGACCCGCAGCTGTGCCCTGTAGCTCTGCCATCATCTTCCAGCATCCCCAGCACTGCTCTGCAAGGACAAGTCTGAAGTCAGTGCAGATCCTCAGCTTTAGATCCGAGATCCTAGATTCCCCCAGTGCCAGTCTTGTAGAAGTTATAGAACCATAATGCAAACATTGAATGTCTCTTTTAAATCGCCACACCAAATGGTGGAATGTGTGGAAATGCCAAACTAAGTTTGCCTATGTGCCATTAATTTGGCTCTCCTGTTGCCAAGTGATGGGGTATCCAAATGTATCATCATGTCTTCTCTTCCCAGAGCATCCCTGGCTTGCTCAGAGCAGGGCTGGACTGAGAGGAGAGCAGCTGCTGCTGGCACTGCTTGTCTGCTGCAGGCACTCAGAGCAGGAAGCTGGAGAAGGCAGGGAGAGACATTCAAGGGGTTAAGGCTCTTCTGCAAACCCTGACTTCCTGACAGGGGATGATGTCCAGTCAGCCCTTGCAGTTTCTTTGCATGTCTAACTCTGGTGTTCATTCCACAGCTACTACTGAACTTGTACTTCAAACCTGTCTCCCAGATTTTGCTTTTTTGCAGTCTCCTGTATGACTTTGTGTCTCTGAAATACTTGGTGTGAAAGACTGCAAACGTGGCAGTCTCTGCTGCTGAAGAGACGGCTGTGTTCAGGAGGAGGCTGTCTCTTGCTAAGGGGCAGCATTCCTAAAAAGAACTCCTTCATGAAGTTGCAGGTTTTGCCATGTGCTGTTTGTGGAAGGAAATCAGGAATGCTTTTGACTCAGTCACTGCCTTCACTTGGCCTTGTCAATAGTTGCTCTTTCCCTTCACGTGTTTTTTTTTTAATGATACTGCAGCACTATTTACAATTCTGAGAACACTCAGAGTTCCTCCAAACAAGCCCCCTGGACATAGCACTTGGTGGGTCTGTGTTGGTGTTGTTCAGTTAGCACATGCTTGATGAGGAAAAACATCCATCCTCCCGTGTTCTTTGGAGGCTGTCTTTGGAGGCTTGTAAGCAGAAATCTCCCTTCGGAAGTGATGTGACCTCAACATTGCTTTCCCTGAGTCCCCACCACCTAATTAAGTAAAGGGTTGCAGTTTCTGGAGTAAGACTGATGTCTTTCTGGGTTAGCTAGCATGGTGAAAACCTACCTAGAGTCCTGTCTTTCTGCCAGGACCGTCTGAGTTGTGAATATCTGCTATTGGAAGTGTTGGCTTGGAGGCAGACATCACAAATGAAATAGCTGATGACTATGTTTAGCATCTCAATAAAGTTTCCTTGCATTCTCTGGTTCCTCATCTGCCCTTCCCAGTCCCCAGTCTGGTGATGTTTGTGGAGAAGGATGGGTGTGTGGCTGCTGAACGTGGGCAAGGTCTCTGCAGAGTCTGTGAGCTGGCAGTTCACGTGCTCTTTGCTGTCACAGATGGATGAGAATCTTGCTGTGGGGCTGGGTTTGTAAAGCAGCAAAGCCATCATCGTGTGGAAGTTCTTGCCGTGGTTATTAATTATTGACTGAATCCTTGAGCAGCATTTCCGTGGTGGTGCTGGGCTGTGGCTGGCTGGTACTTAGGCTGAGCTTCAGTTGAGTATTTGGGTAAGCTGTGGTGTTTCTTCTGAAGGAAGCTGGTCCATAAAATTATTTTCCTGTCTGTGTCCTCCTGAGATGAGCTGTGCATCAGGTGGGAATTGTGCTGTGACTTGCACATGTCAGCGACTCTCGCTTCTGGCGGTACTTGCTGTTCCAGCTAGGTCTGTTTGCGGAGCCATCCATCCCTGCAGGTGAGGATGGTGATGGTGCAGCCCTGACCGCCCTGCTTCTTTTTATTAATGCAGATAAGCTCCAGAAAGGCAGTGTAATGAAATGGGTTTTATGAGCTGTCAGGCTACAAGCTCTGCATTATGAAAGAATGAGTTGTCCAGAGGGCTCTGATGCTGACGTTAGCCGTGTCAGGAAATAGATTTATTACAGCCCATCCACCTGTGCGTCCAGCTTGTAGCAGGAGGCAGCACCTTCACCTTCTGTATGTGACGTGGTCCTCTCTGCTCATTGTTCACTGGTAGCTGCAGCATACTAACAAGACTGCTGCTGTGCATACGTGGGGAGCAGTATGAGACTGTAAAACTCCCTTGAAATAACTTCCGTGTGGAGCGGTTAGAGGCTGTGTGACTCCAGTCTGACACACAGAGCCTCATTAAGCATTAATTTTGGCTTGATAAGTGCAGAGCAGCTGTGCATGGACGCTGACCTACTATTGTGCTAACGAATCTGCTCCAATGGTGGCACAGTTCTGACAAGTTCCTGGTCTGTCAGTCTGGTGAGAAGAGAAGCCTGGATTAATTCACTTTGTTGCAGTGCCACTGGATGGGTTCAGGGTGTCTCTTCAGCACGATGTTGTTGTGGCAGATGAACCAGGCAGGAGTAGTTAGGGCTTTTTTTTCCCTCATGAAGGAGCAGATCCCTGTACTTTGCCTTTCATCTGAGCACACCTACAACAATGCTACTTTTGAGGGCTTCCAGGTGATGAAATAAGAAATATAAGAGGCAGGGTGTCCAGAGAAGAGCAGTGATGCTGCGGAGTGATTTGGAGGGTGTTGTAGGAGCAGCTGAGGGAGCTGGGGTGGTTCAGTCTGGAGAAGAGAAGGCTGAGAGGAGCCCTCATTGCTCTCTGCAACTAGCAATAAAACAAGAGGAAATGGGCTGAAACTATGTCGGGGAGGTTTAGGTTGGATATCAGGGAAATTTTCTTTCCTGCAGGAGTGATCAGGAATTGGAACAGGCTGCCCAGGGAGGTGGTGGAGTCACCATCCCTGGAGGTGTTCAGGAAGCGTGGAGATGTGGCGCTTCAGGTATATAGTTCGGTGGTCATGGGAGCAGGGTTATGGTTGGACTCAATGATCTTAAAGGTCTTTTCCAACCTTAATGATTCTGTGATGGGACAGGCATGGTGAGAGCCTCTCGAGCCACACTTCTGGGGACTTGTTTGTGCCTATCATAGTTTTTCTGAGGCGTTGAGGGTGCTGACACCCTCTAAAATCTTAGGAAATGTAAGAAGATCAAACCAGCTGCCAGTCCATCTCAAAAGGGTGTTCTTTACTCCAAAGGAGTTCTCATTTGTGTGATGCTGTTTTTTTAAGGATTTGGCAAATAAGGAGAAGCTTCCTTGGCATGCAGTGGTTGTGTTTCAGGCTGCACAGGCTGCATGTAACAGATTTCTCACCGCTGGCAGCAGCTACAAGATGTGCAGTCGCTGCCTTTTCCCATAGCTCCCACCGGCACTGAGGAGGTTTGGAATGTAACAGAGCTCACTGATCTCCTCTGTGCTGTTACCCGGGCAGGCTCTGAGAGTTCAGGCTGACCTCAGAATAAACAGCCAAGATGTCCTTGAGGCACGGGCTAAGCAGGGGTTTGTATCAAGAGACAGACACCTGGAGGACTTGCTTGGGTTTTGGCTTTCTGGCTGACCTGTGGTGTAACGAGGGTCAGACCCACTGCTTCCTGAAGGCTTTTCCCTGTTATTGGAAGTAGTTAATTCTGTTTTGCTTTCCTGGAGAGACAGTGCTGTCTATCAGTGGGATGGTGGTGGATTCAGCTGGACTTGCAGAACTGGAATAGTTCAGAAGCTCAGGGAAGCATTGCGACCAGGACATGATTTTGCTTCCTTTCAAAGCGATTCTCCCTATGAGCAGGCAGAGCAAGAAACACAGGAGGGAGCAAACTGGGACCACATTTAACGAAAGCAAAGCTAACACGTGGAGACCCACCAGGAGCTATGCCAGACACCGCAGCTGTTTGCACAGGGCGCGTTCCCCCGCTGGCCCTCGCCTGCCGCGCTGCTGTAAGCGACTCTGCCTTTCTTCTGAGTGCGTCTAGCAAGCTGTGTGCTCTGTGAACCCCTCCGCGCTTGCAGAGCCCTTGCAGCAGGCATGCTTCCATGCTGCTGGGCACGGCACCCCGAGCATGCAGCACCGCCGCCGCGTACCGGTGCCACACGTTCCGCGGGCTTGCAGGGATGCATGGTGGCACCTCTCTGTGTCGCTGCTGCTTCAGCCTTGCGCTGTGCTCTCGGCACCCTCACTGCGTTTTATTCTGGTGCTGTCATTTCAAGCCCTCAGCATCTCTGTACCCTTTTGTGTCCAGCCAGCCATGTCGCCTTGTGGTCTGTGAAGGGTGGTGGATGCTGATGGATCCCTTCCCTGCCTTGTATTCTGCTGGCGTGCGGTATGGCTTCCCTGCTTCCCACGTGGGAGCAGGATGCTAGGCTCAGGTTGGACAAGGGAGGCGAGCTTGGACTGTGTTGCCAAGCCTGCAGGCGTAGGGAGCTGATGCTCACGACTTGCCTGAGCAGTCCCTTCGGCAGCCTCCTGCAGCAAGCACACTGTCCCTCTCCCCTCCTCAATCAGCGACAGTCCCATAAACTCAGCCAAACACTGGGCACCCCTGCTGGCTTTCTGTTTCTGCCTCCTAGGAGACTAGCTCTTCCCCCACAGGGATCAAGACTCCAGCCTGAGAGACTCCACAAGGTGCTGGGGTTGTGCCACCAACATAAATGCATTTATGCTTCTGAGCTTTCAATGCAACCCAGGTGATGTGGCAACAGGCGTTTGGTTTCTGTTTCCCTGCGGTACCCAAGATGCGCACAGAGGCTGGCATGCTCTGGCAGAAGCCATTTCTGCGTGCTCCTGAGTCCACAACCTCGTGTGGCCCTTTTGGGGTTTTGCTGGGTTTGGTTTTTTATTCCTGGCTATGAAATCCATATATGGATGTCTTTTTTTTCTCTTTCTTTCTTTTTATTAGATGCTGAAAATGAGATCATCAGCGACTGACACGTGGCCCCCCCAGCTCCGCTGCCAAGCGCGAGGCCCTGCCGCAGCCAAGGAGGAGGAAGAGGAAGATGGAAAGTGAATTGTGTGAGAAATTCTGTGCTGTTCTGGTCCACTCCACGCAATTTTGTAACTTCTTTCTAATGATTTTTTTATTTATAGTTGGAAATACAAAAAAAAAAAAAAAAAGTTATAGAAAAAAAGAAAAAAATAAAGGAAAATTATTTTGGGGGAAAAGGATTTGGTTCCAAATCGTTCCCTTCTGTTGTGAGCCAGCTTCCTGTGAGCAGCAGCTGGAGGAGAAGGAGGGGGAGAAGGAGGTGCTCCTTCAGATCTTTTTGTTTGGCACAGTGAATTGTAACTGAAGCCATTTCCCCCAAAGCTAAGCTAGGCACATGGCTTCAGCTCCTAGTAAAGAGCAGGTAAGTCCCAACTGCACTGAAATTCCTTGCAGTTCTTTTGTGTAGATAATTCTCTGGTTTTAAACCTGCTCAAATGGAGTAAATAAACCTACAGAGACTCCACCAGGGACTAAGTTGGTGATTTGGTGCTTGTCACTTCCCCCTGCTGTCTACAACTAACTGAAGGGAGGCTGTAGCCAGGTGGGGTTGGTCTCTTCTCCCAGGCAACCAGCAACAGAAGAAGGGGACACAGTCACCAGTTGTGCCAGGGGAGGTCTAGGCTGGATGTTAGGAGGAAGTTGTTGCCAGAGAGAGTGATTGGCATTGGAATGGGCTGCCCAGGGAGGTGGTGGAGTTGCCATCCCTGGAGGTGCTCAAGCAAAGCCTGGATGAGGCACTTAGTGCCATGGTCTGGTTGATTGGACAGGGCTGGGTGCTAGGTTGGACTGGATGATCTTGGAGGTCTCTTCCGACCTGATTGGTTCTATGATTCTGTGAAATAAAAGCCTAGAGAGGGTCTAAGGGCTCCACTGGTATGAAGCACTGAGTGTGATCCTCCATGGAGGAAGAGCTGGGCTTTGCTGCTTTTCCTCCCTACCTGCTGCCTCCAGTTTCTCCCTTCCTTGCAGAGCAATTGCAAATGTTCTCCACTCAGTCCAGTGCTAAGACTTAGGTTTAGAGTTTCATCAGAAGTGTTTTCTTCTGGCCACAACCAAAAGCCCAGGCAGGTGAGTATGACCATCACAAGGTTTAGCATAGCACAGTATATCACTCTTGCTGGCCTTACTCCTGCTTCTTGCCTGTAAGGACTCAACTCTATCATCACCTTCATTAATTTTAATGCTCTCATACCACTCCCTAACACAGAGGGCCACTCCCCTACCTCTTCTTCCTCACCTATCCTTTCTGAAAAGATGGTATCCATCGACTGCAGCACTCCAGCTGTGGGAGTTGTCCCACCAGGTTCCCATGATGGCTGCTATGTCATAGTTTCCCCAGGGAGGGGGTTCAGTCACCAACCCTAGATATGTTTAAAGGTCATTTAGATGTGGTGCTAGGGGATATGGTTTAGGGGTGAACTTTATGTAGAGTAAGGTTAATGGTTGGACTTGATGATTCCAGGAGTCTTTTCCAGCTGGAGTGATTCTGTAAGAGTGAGAAAAAGGAATCAAAGCCTGGAGCTTTCACTTTGCCCTGAAATGCCATGTTTGGTCCCTGCTTCCATCAAGGTGCTGGCAGATTTTCTCCCACAGAGGCTGGGCAAGCTTGTTCCAGTTCATCCTTGTGTTCAGCTCCCAAACCACTGACAGCCCAGTTTTGGAGGCTTCCAAACACCCAACAGATCAGCTTTGGAGGCTGCATAGCTGGAGAACGGAGGCTTCCCCAATGCTAGCCAAGCAGGAGAACAACTTCCGTCCTCCAACAAAGTAATCCAGAGAAAATATGATCTTGTTCCACTGGATCCTTCTGAGAGCCACTGGTAAAATACAGAGTAAGTGCCAAAATGAGCCTTGGTTGCAGTGTTGAAGGGTAGAGGGATTTGGGGTGTAGCTTGTCTCAGCTTGGGCACACTGAGCATAACCCTGGTGCCAGCACGGTGCTGGGTGAAGCAAGGTGAGGTCGGAAGGCTGGGTGTCATCCAGTTGTGATCCACTCATTAGCTCCTAAATCACTCTGCCAAGTGTTCTCCTAGAGCAGGTGAGGCTGTGGATCCAGGGCTGCTTGGGCCAGCAGTGTGGCCTCAGTCAGGATATGGTGTGTGGGCAGTGGTGCAGCTCCATCACAGAAAGGTCACAGCTGAGCAGAAATGCACAGTCAGCCAGGACCCCTCATGGTTTAGGCACTGCTCTGAAATAACTGCAGTGTAGAAGACAGGCTTAGGTTTATTAAACTTACTTCTGTCTTCTAGGCCTTTGTCCAGTCAACACCCTACAAGTCTGGTCTCAGCACAAGCCAGAGGCACCTGCCAAGGCAGGAAAGCTTGGGCATGTGCTTAGGAAAATTGGAACTTTAAGAGCTGGAGGATCTACTGGGGCAGCTCTTAGTGTGTGAAAGGCTGAGGCAGACCTTGCCAGGACTGAGCTCCTTGCTGGTGTGCTCCCTCTTGGCTGTGGCTTCTCACCCCAGCATTGCATCTGTGCTTTTCTTCTGCAGAAGCAGAGGTGTGGGTGCTGGAGGCCTCTAGCAGATGTTGAAGGGAATTTCAGAATCCCAGCATGGTGGGGGTTGGAAGAGGCCTCTGGAGATCATCCAGTCCAACTCCACTGCTAAAACTACAGGCACCCACAGCAGCTTGCCCAGGATCACAACAGCCAGCTGGGTTTGGAATCTCTCTAGAGATGGGACTCCACAACCTCTCTGAGCAGCTTGCCTCAGAACTCCAGCACCCTCACACCATGGAACTTTCTCCTCCTGTTCAGGTGGGACCTCCTGGGTTCTAGTTTGTCCCTGTTGGCCCTTGTCCTGTCACCAGGCACCACTGAAAAGAGTCTGGACCCATCCTCTTGGCCCCCCTTCCCCCCTTTAGCTCTTGCTGAGCATTGCTCAGATCCCCTCTGGGGCTGCTCTTCTCCAGGCTCAACAGCCCTGAAGCTCTCAGCCTTAAGAGGAATGAGGGAAATCACAGAGAAAATGGGTGTGCCTTGGGATCCACTGGACAAGGACTGTTGCAAACAGCATTGAGGTTTCTGTCTTTTACCCTGCAAGAGGACACTTCTTGTCATTATTAAAGCCGTAAGTAAAATCTTCTAATACATTAGAACAGCCACATCTGAGAAACCAGCCCTTCAAATTTGACTACAGCCATTTCAGAGGGCAATAAGAGAAAGGCCAAAGGGCCTTCTGAAGCAGCAGAGCATTTCATCAGCTTTTGATGTGGGAGGGGTGGAAATGGAAAGGGTTTAAAACCCCTCTGGATTTGTAGAGTTTCTGTGAGGGCTGAGAGCATGTTTAATTGCCTGGTCCTAGTGAATGGTGCAGTTTCTGGGTGCAGGAGCACTTGAGGAAGGAAAAGGAGGAATCGATTTGGTGGGATGCTGACTGAATGCTGGAGGCATCCCAAGATCCTGGAGGCTGTTGGATGTTTGACAAGGATGCCAGAGGCTGCTAAGGCAGCTGTGGCAGTGGGGAGTCAGTTTGAAATGTCAAACACAGCAGAATACTTCTCAAATATTTGCTAAGTGCAGGTGAGGCAATGCTGTGGCCACGCTGGTCAGCTGCTGCCTGTGGGCAGTGCGGGCGATGGTTGAAGAAAGGATGCATGGAGATGTTGTAGGGCTTTGGAGCCTTGGATGCTACACCTGAAGGGTTACTCCTAGAAGGTGACGTGGTTTTGTCGGCCTTTTTAAATCAAAGCGTGTCTCGATTTGAAAGGAAGCAAGCTTTGAACCGAACAGAGAGGGGAGTCGGTGGAGCTCAGCGCTGCTGCGCCCGCCTGAGGGTGGCAGAGCGAACCTTGCTTTGCATGCCCAGCGCTGCGGGCAGCGGGGCAGCAGGAGGTGGGAGGAGGACACACTGCTCCAGACACGTCTGCTCGGGGCAGGGCAGTCCCTGTGCTTTGCCTTTGCCGGTGTGAAGTGACAGGCAGCCTGCAAATGGCTGGTGGGGTTCTGTGTGCTCCTGCGGGAGGGTGCCAGGACCGCGCTTCACTACCGTTTTATTGGCAATGAATATTCATTGCCGAGAGGCGATGGGAAAGAAAGATGGCAACCAGCGGTGCAGAGGGGAAAGGATTTCTGTTCAGGGACCAGCGAAGATAAGTAAAGGTACATCACCTAAAGCACTTGGAGCCTTCTATTCATCTTCTTTCCTTCCCTTCTTTGCTGGTTTCTGGCAGCTGTCAATGTAAAGCCAGGCAGTTCTGCAGTAGGAAGATGCAGCTACTGGGAAAGCAAAGCCCCAGATGCACTCCTTTGGCTTGACCTGACACTGCTCGGAGGCTTCCTTTGTGTAGCACCAGCTGAGTTAGAAAGGACTGTGATCTTGGCCATTTCACCCCAGCCCTGTAGGAGGTGAGACCATCTTGGGGAGACTTTGCTCTCCACCACCTTTAATGAGCTCTGAGATGTTTTATAGTTCCCCCATTTGCCCTGAGCATCTTGTCTGCACTCACAGGTGTGCAGGGCTGTTCTGGTGGGAAGGTGAATTGGTTACAACTCTTGTGTTATAGATATGGCTTATAAATCTCTCAGTGCTGATCAATAGCTAAAGGGCAGGGAGCAAGACTCTTTTCAGGTGTGGCCAGTGGCAGGTCAAGGGGCAATGGGCACAAACTGGAACCCAGGAGGTTCCATCTGAACAGGAAGAGAAAATTCTTTAGTGTAAGGGTGCTGGAGCACTGGGGCAGGCTGCCCAGAGAGGCTGTGGAGTCTCCTTCTCTGGAGAGATTCCAAACCCAGCTGGACATTGTGAGCCTGGGCAAGCTGCTGTGGGTGCTCTACTTTAGCAGGAGGGATTTGACTGGATGGTCTCCAGAGGTCTCTTCCAACCCCCACCATGCTGGGATTCTGTCTTTCAGGCAATAGTGTTTATGTTCTCTATTTACCCTTTGTGGGTAAAATCTTTACTTTGTTAAATGTCAGCTAAGCCCAGGCTAAGCTAATACATGAAGTGTCAACAGGAGCAACAAAGGGGTGGGCAGTATGGGGTGGCAGCACTGGGCATGGAGGTAGGCATCCTCCCTGGCATAGAGTTTTGGCTGGAGCTGGTGGTTCCCAATGGACTGCAGCACCAGGACAGACCAAGATGTTGTTTTCCAGATGGACAAGCAAAGCACACATTCTCCTTCCCTCCAGCACCCATTCTCCTTCCCTTCAGCCATCATCTGCAAAGACTGAGTATGCTGAAGGGCTGTGCCTGCTGTGCCCAGCAGGTTCTCTCTCTAGCCCCAAGTGCTAAGGCAGAGCTGGGAGACCAGGAGGTATTTTTCCATGAATTTCTGAGAGGCACAAGTTGGCTTTTCTGTGGCAGCAGCCCTCATCTCCTGTTCTTTGCCATGGTGATTCAGTAATGCTTCACTGTTGTCATGGTTGCAGGGTTACTACTAAAGCCAAAGCTGCTGCACAGCCCTTTTATTCATAGTTTCAGTGTATAAACTAATTAAGTAAACTGAAAGCAGCCATCAGCTCCCTGGGCCTTTGTTTTATAATGCTGAGGCTCAGAGAGACTCAGTTTCTGCAGCCCTCCAAAGTATCAAACCTCACTATTTCATTTCCTTGGATGAGTTCTGCATCCTAAGACTGGGAAAAGTTCACTGAGCATTTAACTGCCCAGGTCCATGCTTGCAAAACTGCTAAGGTCTCTGGAAAAGCTCTTTTGAGCTGCTGAAGTGACAGTGGAAGCCACAGTCCAGGTGAGCTGCATTCCTTATGGCCGTCTTTGGCCTGGGTTTCTGCCTGGCTAAGGTTTACTTTCTGAGTTCATATTTGCTATGTAGCAAGAAGAAATAGTGCCAAAATGAGTGGGGGTGAAGGGTGTTATATTTCTGCAGAGCCCCTGCATGCTCCTTGCAGCAGGAGGGATGGTAAGCAGTGAGCACAGGCTATGCCATGTATAAGAGTCAGCTGCACAGTGACACAGCCAGCTGGGGGTTGAGTCATGCACCCAAAGGATCATTAAGACTGGGAAAGACCTTGAGGAGTATTGAGTCCAGCCATAACCCAGCTCGCCAACTACCAAACTCTATCCTGAAGCAGATGGTCCACAATTTCTTGAATGCCTCCAGGGATGGTGACTGCACCACCTCCCTGGGCAGCCTGCTCCAATCCCTGACCACTCTGGCAGCAAAGACATTTTTACTAATAGCCAACCTCGACCTGTCCTGGCACAACTTCAGCCCATTTCCTCTTGTCCTCTTGCTGCTGACTTGGGAGAAGAGACCAACAGCAGCCTCACTCCAACCTCCTTTCAGGGAGCTGTAGAGAGACAGGTTTCCCCTCAGCCTCCTCTTCTCCAGACTAAACAACCCTCAGCTGCTCCTCCTGTGATGCCCTCCAAACCCTTCACCAGCCTCACTATTCTTCTCCAGACACCATCCAGGACCTCAACACTTCAAGACTTCATAGCAGCCCCAGGAGCGCTGAGGCAGTTTGGCCTGAGATGGGAGCAGGGGCACTGGTATCTGCCTTTGTCAGGGAAGGGGTTGGAAGATTTAGTGTCCCCAGCTGGTGTCCTGTTTGCTCATCAACTGGACCTCTGCCCTTGGCCCCTGTTCCCCAAGGGGGAATTTCAGGAGCAACTGAAGCAAAGTAAAAACCTGTTTCCTTTTAAAATGAGCTGCATCTTAGCGTTCTCTTGGTATCCCCCCAGGGGGGTACACTCACTCTGGCATCCACTCCTGGGGAGCACAGTGCTGTGTGGGGTCAGCTCTCCATCATCCTCCCACAGTGGGGAAGCAGGGATGTGGGAGATGCCCCCCTGCCTCTTGGTTGAGCTGGGCTAAGGCCACAACTGATAATCAGATGATTTTTCCCCTTGCTCCATGCAGAGCTGCTGGGTGCAGGCAGCACAGCATCCTCCCACCCATTGCTGCTCCTCCCTCCCTGCCACTGCTGCAGGGCCCTGTTTGTCCAGCACCTCTGGATGTTCACCTGCTTGCCTTTGGTGTGGTGGGTATGGGGTCTGGCAGCTGGAGGGGCTTTGCTGCTGTGGGAGAGGGGGGGGCAAAATGCTTCTGAGGAGCTGCCATTCATTGGGATGGAGGAACCAAGGGGCTTCCATTTAACTTCTTCCCTTTTTCACACCAGAAGAAAGCACCCCAGTGCTCACACAAACTGTCCCACAGAGAAGTTCCTCTCTGCTGCCTGTGCTCCATCCCTCTCCTCTATCTTCTCTGGGGTGTGAGAGCAGCAAGGGGGATCCCAGCTGGGATGCTCAGAGCTGAGGGATTTAGAGGCAAACTTGCTGTGCTCCTGCTTACTCATGGCTGTGTTCAGCATTGCTACCTGTTGCTCTGGTAGGCCAATTATTACTTTGGTTGTTGTTGTCGTCAGTCACATCTGGAAAAGAAAAAGCAGTCTCTGGAAAGCAGCATGAGCCCACAGAGGTGGTGGCTCTGCACTGCCACTTGGCCGTTCTTCCGAATCAGCTGGCTTGTGCTGAAGCCGAAGCTGCCCCTGAGGGCCCCGCAAGCCGTCCCTGCGCCACCCTGGGGAGGGGACAGGCACCTGTCCAGCTGCGGATGCGAGGCCAAGAGCCGTCTGCGGCCGCTACGTGCTGCAGAGGGTGCTGCTTGCTGTCTGCCCAAGGAATGAGGAATCGAGGCGGTGCTGAAGAGGAGGTGACCTGCACCAACACGGGCGGGCTCCAGCCCCGAGAAGCGGTGCCAGCGGCTGACCCCGAGGCGGGGCACGGTCACTACCTCCGTGCTTCGCGCTCAGCACCTCTGGGAGGCAGAGTTCTTCTGTGCAGCGGCAGGGGATGATGGAGGAGACTCCTTGCTGGCTGCTGCCCTACTGTGTGTCAGGCTACACAACCGTATCCCCTGCTTTATGCCCTTTCCCTTTGTCCCCTCTGGATGAGGTGGGTGCAGGTGGCCTCAGCCTGCAGGGAGTGTGCTGGAAGCTGCTGCGGAAACATGGTGTGGTTATTAATGTGAGCAACATCTGGGCACCAGCCCTGGTCACAGGACACAAGAGCAATGGAAGGTCTGTCCTGCTGCCAGCAGGGCATGAGTTGTGTTGCTTCTGGGAGGGCTGAGCCGTGGCCATGTTTGGGCTGGTCCTCTGGGATGCCTGGGGAAGCAGCACCACCTCTGCTGCAGCATAGCTGGGGTGCCCACAGCGTGACACCGTGGCAACCTTCTTGAAGTTCAAGGCCAGCAGCTGGAGCAATACAACCAGATCCACCTGGACTAAACCATGGTAACCATGTAAGCATTATCAGCCCTAACCCAGAGCTGCTGACTCGATGGCAGGTTCATTGCTGCAGCCTTGCCTGTGCCAGCAGGTAGCTATGAACCAACGCAGCCCAGTCACTGCATTTGACAGCTCTTAACTAAGTGCAGTTCAAAAGAGGCTTAATTAGGAGAAGGTTAAGAAAAATCACCATGTTTTGCACAGTTGTTTTTTTAATTTGGCAGAGCTGTGTTTCAGAGCCTGCAGCTCCTCATACCCAGAAAGTGCCATCTCATTCTGCAGCCCCTGCCTTTTCCCTTCTCAAGAGCAGAGACTGATTCCCTCTCTTGCACTAGCAGCTGGACCACAGCCTAGCAGTAAATCAGCCACCCCTATGGGATTGCTTCCGTGTGCACCCAATGCTCTTTGCTGGGAGCAGGGCTCCTACAAGGCTGTTCATAACCTGTGCCTACCCAACTGACTCCTGGGTGATGGCAGTAATGAAAACAGAAAATATTTAAGGAGTGAAATTCTCAATGATGCCTTTCAAAGTTAAGGCAGCACGATCCAGTGTAACTTGAGCTGTCTGAAGTCCATTTTGCAGTGTTAGCAGTGAGCACTTTCAAGTCCCTAAATCCCTCTCTCACAAAGACCTTTAAGGGATGCCTGCAAACATCTTTCCACACTGCTGCTTTTGGCATGGTCAGCTAAAAAGCAGTTCTGTGCTGCAGAAAGGGAATTTGCTCTGAAGGTACGGCAAGAGGGTTTGAATATTTCAGTTACTGTTCCTTAAGAGAATTCAATATTTGATTTTCCTTCAGTTGCAGCACTTTTGAAGAAGCCTATTTGCACTGAATTTTGCAACCCTGCCAGATTTAGGATGCTGGTGGAGGGTCTGGGGAACAGGTCTGGTGAGGAGCAGCTGAGGGACCTGGGGTTGTTTAGTCTGGAGAAAAGGAGGCTAAAGGGAGACCTCACTGCATTCCACAGCTCCCTGAGAGAAGGCTGGAGCCCGGTGGGGCTTGGTCTCTTCTCCCTGGTAACAAGTGATAAGACAAGAGGAAGTAGCCCCAAGTTGCAACAGGGAAGGTTTAGGTTGGACATTAGAAGAAACTTCTTTCCTGAAAGGGTTCTCAAAGAGTGGCACAGGCTGCCCAGGGAGGTGCATGAATCCCCATCCCCGAGGGTGTTTCAAAGAGGCATAACTGTGGTGCTGAGGGCCATGGTTTAGCCCCAGCCTTGGTGGTGTTAGAGAAGGGCTGGACTGGATAATCTTAAAGGGATTTTCCACCTGAAACAGTTCTGGGATCCTGTGAAGGGTAACTCCATAGGCATTAACTTCACAAAGGCGACCTTCAGCTTTGCAGCAGCTTTTTTAACCCCACAATTGCTCCTTGGTACAGAACGCCAGCTCCGGGCGCTCCTCAGAGCCCTGCCTGGTGATCCGCACAGCGCAGCAGGCGGAAGGTGAAACTGCAGCAGGGCTCTGCAGAGGGCAGCAGGTGTTCTGCAGCAGCACTGCTTACCGACGAAGTTCTGCACCTCCCAGCAAACGTCTTTGGGGCTGGGGCAGCCTTTCCGGTACTATTTGAAGCTATTTGCCGAGCGCGTTCCCGGGGCCGCCTTGCTCCCTGGCAGTGCTCCCGGGCGGGTACGGCGGGGCCGGGGCGAACAGAAGGGCCATTGGTGCTGTCCCGGAGCCCCTCTGCTGCCCCACAAACACGCAGTGAGGGCTGCTCTGCCTGCTTCCTTAGCAAGTGTTTTTGCTGCGAAGCTTCTTTTGCCAGAATCCCAGTTGGGGTTAAGTGAAATGGAGGACACAAATATAACAGGTATGGGTGGGAGATGCTCTTCCTCAGTTCCAGCCCCTGCCCGGGGATCATTATGGTGCTTAGCTCCTGCCTTACCAGATGTGCCAGGATCGAAGGCAGATGGAGGGGTGGCAGGAAGGAGCCACCTGGCATGCTGTAGAGGTGGCATCCTGCTCAGTAGTGCTCAAAACGTGCAGGAAGGCAAAGCAACCTGCAGCAAGAGCTCCACCAGACAGCTGGGCATCCCTGAAGAACGGAAGAGTGGAGGTAAGAGTATTTCTGTGGACTCTCAAGTGAACATGCTGCACCCTCCAGGTCACCCCTCTTTCTTGCTGTTGTACAGTACAAGCCCAGAATATCTGAAGCATAGGTTTGTGTTATGCCAAGCTCCTCTAGAAAGCACTCTGCACTGATTAGAAAGTAATTAGAGAGGACAAGTTTTGCTCAGTCCTAAAATAGCCTGGTGTCAAATTCTCAGCTGAAGTAAACTGCTGCACCGTGACTGCCTGCAGCAAACCCACCAGGACACAGCAGCAGCAGGCCTGTCTCCAAGTGGTGAGTGGTGAACATGGCAAAGGGGCTGGCATAAAAGCGATGGTGAGTTAGACCTGACTCTTCCCTTTCCTCTCTCCTTCCCCTTTTCACTCTCTTCTCCCTCTCCTTTCACTTCTCTTCCTCTCCTTTTTCTCTCCTCCTCCCTCCTTTCCTTTGTGTTAGTGCTGGGAAGACTGGGATTAGTGGGGCTCACAGAATACCCAAGTCAACACAGTTTGTTATTTTTGTAGCTTTCTCCTATCATCTCATCCCTCAGCCTGTACTGATAATGAGGATTGTTCTGACCCAGGTGCAGAACCCTGCACTTGCTCTTGTTGAACCTCATTAGGTTCACCTGGGATCAATTCTCCAACTTGTTCAGGTCCTTCTGAATGCCAACCCAACCCTCTGGCATACTGACAGCACCACTCAGCTTGATGCCATCTGAGAGTTTTAAACCACTCACTTTGAGATGCCAGCACATATGCTGATTTGCTTTGTATCTCATCAGTTGGGTAACTGGACCATAGGATGTGCCTGAGCAACAGTAATTGAGTAGCAAACACTGGAGTAGTTCTGTCTGTTCTGGCCAACCTCCAAGAATGGCACTGGGAAAGCCAAGGAACTAGAAGCAGAAGAGCTACAAATGTGGAAGGAATAGATGCTGAGTTTGCAGCATTGATTAGCACTTGGAAAATCCAATTCTAGAGTCTTAAACATCCCTGGGACCACAACCATAATGTTCCTTGCAGTGTGAGGTGCTGAGCAAAGGGAAAAAAACACTGCCTGCTTCCAGCATGTGAAAAGACAAATGAGTCTCTGGAGAAAAGGCTACAAAATGAGCAGTAGGTCTGGTGCTGGCCAACCATGTTATAGTGTTTGCTGTGTTTCTAATGAGCTGTAGCACCATTGCTGCTCCTCTCATTTTGAGGAGCTGGAGTGGCTCAGAAGGAGCTGTGGGGTTAAATGGGTGAAGGACAGAGAAAAACCATGTCCAGATAACTGTGATTAATGGTGCAAAATGTCTGGAGGTGATAACAGAGCCAGAGGGTGGTGGTATCTGGGTCTTGTGCCTCTTTAGAAAGAGGACTAGACAGGGATGAGGATGAAGGCAGCTGAATAAATCATGTAAAATGCAGAGAGCTCGTCATGAGCAAGCACAGAGCAAGCAGCCTTAGCAAGGGCAACTGCAGCTGATGTGCAAGGAGAGGCAGAGGTTGGATCAGACTCGTTCAGAGTAAATCAAAATGTTCACTTCCCATCTTTCACTGTGCTCTGAGAACTTCTCCTGGGCAATAGTTTCCCAATGTTCTATGTGGGGTTTGCAATTTTAATGACATCTTTACAGTCAAACCAAGCAGCCAGTGAAAAGCATCAGGCTGCTTAAAGTCAAGCCTAAGAATGCTGTAAATGACAAAGCAAAGTGGAAGGCTGCGAGAAGGACAGATCGTGGTGATGACAACAGTTTGTGATGTCTGGATTCTCACATGTGATGTCTGGGCACAACACAAAGCTGGCTTTCTATTCATTTATTTAAAGCCATCTGGCTTTATTCACTTATTCTCTGGAAATCTTTCATCTGCTCTGTGCCACAGCTGACCCTTGTTGACTAAGATAGCTTCCACTCGATAGGTTTGCTCCTAAAAAAGCCCACTCCTTCCCCCTCAGGGAAGAAACCAGCATGATTCATGCTTTTCCAAGGTTAAAAGTTTTTTATTTATACAGGCAGAAAGAGAGAGCTTCTCAGTAGTACTACTGGGATGCTCAGAGGGCTGGAGCAGCTCTGCTATGAGGACAGACTGAAAGAGTTGGGGCTGTTCAGTCTGCAGAAGAGGAGGCTCCCAGGTGACCTTCTTGTGGCCTTCCAATATCTGAAGGGGCCTCCAAAAAAGCTGGGGAGGGACTTTTCAGAATATCAGGGAGTGACAGGACTAGGGGGAATGGAGTGAAGCTGGAGATGGGTAGGTTCAGACTGGAGGTGAGGAGGAAGTTGTTCAGCATGAGAGTGGTGAGAGGCTGGAATGGGTTGCCCAGGGAGGTGGTTGAGGCCCCATCCCTGGAGGTGTTTATGGCCAGGCTGGATGAGGTTGCGGGCAGCCTGCTCTAGGGTAGGGTGCCCCTGGGCATGGCAGGGGGATTGGAACTGGCTGATCCTTGTGGTCCCTTCCAACCCTGACTGATTCTATGGTTCTATAGCTGGCTAGAATAACTTAGCAGCTCCTTGGCAGCTCAGAGGATGCTTGTGAGCAGTGCTGAAGGAGGGGGACAAAGATGTCACATCACAGCAGTACCCACACCACCATACGAGCAGGGTATTGCCTAGCACAATGCCATGTGGGGCATCGTAGAGGTGCAGCTGGTGGTTAAAAGTGATGATTAGTTCTTAAGTACTCAGACCTGCATGTCACTGGTGCAAACCCTAACCTTTACAATTCCTAACAGCACAAAGCTCTTTCCAAAACAAACCCCAGCATCATCCATGCAGGATGAAGGATGCTAATTAGAGCCCCTCAGGTGTCAAGGCTGTGCAGAGCTCCTGCACTGGAGCCATATGACAGGGATGATTTAGAGTAGTGTTTGTGCCATAAACTGGAGGCAAGGCCAGACACCGCTGCTATGAGCAGCACTGCAAATCAAGAGTGTCTGCATTCGTGACTGGGCTTGGATGAAAGAGGAAGCAAAAGGCAGTCTGCAAAACCCAGAGATGCAAATAGGTTACCAAGATTGGAACAGAAAGCACAGTCACAGAACAGCCTGAGTGGGAAGGGACTCTAAAGATCACCTACTTCCATCCCCCCTGCTATGAGCAGGGACACATCCCACTAGACCAGGGTGCTGAAGGCAGGCTGGTATTAAGCACTTAGAATCATAGAAACACTTCCAGGGATGAGGTGTCTACAGGTTCTTTGGGAAACCTGTTCCAGTGTCTCACCATCCTCACAATAATCCTAAAGTCCAGTCCAAATCTGCCCTGCTCTGGTTTCAAATCTCTCCATGTCCTATCACAATAAGCCCTTGTGAAAAAAAAAGTCATTTCCCAGCTCTCCTGTAGCCCTTTCAGATAGTGGAATCTGCTCTAAGGTCTCCCTGGAGCCTTCTCCAGGATGTTCAGCCTGTCCCTGTAGGGGAGGTTCTCCAGCACTCTGATCATTTTTGTGACTTCCTCTGGACCTTCTCCAACAATTTCATGTCCTTCTTGTGCTGGGGACCCCAGAACTGGAGGCAGTACTCCAGGTGGGGTCTCAGCAGAGCAGAGGGGTAAAATTACCTTTCTCCATCTCTGGCCATGCTGCTTTTGATGCAGCCCAGAACAGGGTTGACTTTTTGGGCTGCTAGCATGCTTTGTCAGCTCATGTCAAGCTCTTCATCAGCCAGGTCCTTCTCTGCAGATAGATAGGAAAGAAATACCTTTACTCACTCTCCAAGCCTGCACTGAGTGAACTCCACCTGAATTGTGGAGTAAATCAGGCCATCCAGATCTATTTCACATCAACAAGTGACATATTGATACTAGTAGAGATTACTTCCTGTGCTCACTGCTGTATTCCAGAATAGGTCTCAGTGATCAGTCTTCCAAGAGACCAGGATTATCAATATGCTGCCACCAACACCCTCAGGAGGTGCACAGAGGAAAGCACTAGAGTTGTCCAGGGAAGAAGCAGCAGAGAAAGTAAATCATTTTCTGATTTCCATTTACAGCCTAAGCCAGGCAGTCTGCTGGGAGCAGCAGTCCTCTGGAAAAACAACACTTCTGAAGACTCTGCTCTTGTTTCCTTTCCACCAGGGTTGCAGCACACTAAGTCTACTCACAGGGTATTTTTAGTCTCAGATTCTGCCAGGCAGAAAGGCAGTGGAGTTAATCACACCTAGCAAGTTAAAGGCAAACCCACTGGTGGGTTCAGGGGGGCTTGCAGTAGCTGAACCCTTTCTAGGCAAACCTTCCAACACTGGATATGGGGAGGGCAAAGGCAAAGGGAAGATGAGGGTTTTCTGACCTGGATCAAACAACCTACCTATATATCTGCAGTAAGCAGATGGAAGCAGCTGCTAAATCTGTCTGTATTCAGATTGTGGTCAAAATTAAAGCTCTTTTACAGTCAAATTATCAAAGCTGGTGCACCAACATCTTAGCTGTCCAGCAAGAAGTACTTTGCAGGTGATGAGCTATTGTCTGCCCCAAGCTCCTGTCCCAAGACTTACAGCAATCAGTGGTTATGGTAACGAGCACATCACAGTTTTAAACAGAAACATTCTTCCATTAGCTCAAAGTGGCCTGTAAAATCCCTCACCAGGAGTGAAGCGTGGAGTGCTGCTGGCTGTCAGTCACCCACGGTTGTGCTGTACTGCTTGCCTGCAGCCTGAGCACTGCCAGCCTTTTGCCAAGCAGAGCAGCAGGGTGAAGTGGACTCCCTTGCATCTGCTACTCCTTTGAAAAGCAGTGTGTGCCTGCTCAGGAATTCAATTAGGAAAGAAAGATGGAATCAAGAAAACACCTGGAAGGAGTTAAGGAGATTTGAATGCTGAACTTGCACCTCTCGTACCACAGGCACAAAAGGAACACCTTCTGGTCAGAAGAGAACTGCCTGCAGCCCAGTGCAGTGCCCCAGAGCCTCTTGACCAGGAGGTGGTTGGCTCTGTCTCACGGAGTGGGGAAGAGCACACAACAGTCTGCTTTGGAGTCTTCCAAGAGGAAAGTAAATCATTGCTCATTTTATTAGTGTGGTGTGGGAGACAGGCTGGCGGAGATGCACTTTACACAAGACTCTACAACTCAAAAGGCTGAAGGAAACACCAAGTTTAAGAGCAATTAGGTGCCTGTTCTGGAAAGGCAAATCTTTTAGTCTCTAAGGGAAAGATGTAAAGAGGATTAAAATGGCAATATTCTTCCTCAGGCAGGTTTGGGGTGGGTTTTTTTTCTGACAAGAGAGATCTTTCCTCACAGATAATTGTTCTTTCCTATGAGCTAGCTTTTATCAGTGACCACAGGACTACACAGACACAAAATAGATTCTATCTGCCCAAAAAAACAGCTCATGGACACTGATTCTCATTTTGTTTTCTCTACTGGGTAAAAGGAGGAAGATGACTTCTAAATGAGATATTGAACCCCTTCCAGAACTGCAATATAAGATACTGAATCAATCATTCTTCACAGTTACCTCCTACTCCACGAGCTCCTGCTACCATAAAACTCAGTTGTTGCCAGCTGAGCTGAGTGAATAATTTGCAGTTTCATATTTGTTAGAGGAATTTTTTCCCTCTTCCTCTCTTCATTGTTTGTCCATGAGCAGACTGACTTCCTTGATTTCTCCTTATAAAAAGCATGTTCTGTAATCACTCTGCAAAGCAATGCTTGCTGTAAACTATTTGTGAGCTGATTATTGCAAGGTATCTTCAGCATTCCTTCTAATTCCATTTGTTCTGTGTGAATGTGGAGTCTGTTTCTGTGGACACAACAGCAAAAGAGCCAGTTTTGAGCATTCTCCTGGAGAACAACCCCACTTCTGAAGGCTGAAAGCTCCAGGAGCAAGCATATTTGTCTGCACATGAAGACTGAAGGCTGCATGCTTGCTGAGAAGCTCACAGGTTGCACACATCTATCCTTTTCACACTGACTAGAAGGCAGGTTTTCCAACCCTGAGGAGACTGAGTCCATCATCAGTAAGTTTGCAGATGACACCAAGCTAGGAGCAGCAGGTGTTGGTCTGTTGGAGGGTAGGAGAGCCCTGCAGAGGGACCCTGACAGGCTGGATGGGTGGGCAGAGGCCAGTGGGATGAGATTGAACAAGGCCAAGTGCAGAGTTCTATACTTTGGCCACAACAACCCCAAGCAGTGCTACAGGCTGGGGACAGAGTGGCTGAGAGCAGCCAGGAAGAAAGGGATCTGGGGGTGCTGGTAGATGGTAGCTGAAGATGAGGCAGCAGTGTGCCCAGGTGGCCAAGAGAGCCAATGGCATCCTGGCCTGGCTCAGGAACAGTGTGGCCAGTACGACAAGGGAGGTTATTCTGCCCCTGTACTCAGCACTGGTCAGGCCACACCTTGAGTGCTGTGTCCAGTTCTGGGGTCCTCAATTCAAGAGAGATGTTGAGGTACTGGAACGTATCCAGAGAAGGGCAATGAAGCTGGTGAGAGGCCTGGAACACAGCCCTGTGAGAGCTGGGGGTGTGCAGCCTGGAGAAGAGGAGGCTCAGGGCTGACCTCTTTGCTGCCTACAACTAACTGAAGGGAGGCTGTAGCCAGGTGGGGTTGGTCTCTTCTCCCAGGCAACCAGCAACAGAACAAGGGGACATAGTCTCAAGCTGTGCCAGGGGAGGTCTAGGCTGGATGTTAGGAAGAAGTTGTTGCCAGAGAGAGTGATTGGCATTGGAATGGGCTGCCCAGGGAGGTGGTGGAGTTGCCATCCCTGGAGGTGCTCAAGCAAAGACTGGATGAGGCACTTAGTGCCATGGTCTGGTTGAGTGGACAGGGCTGGGTGCTAGGTTAGACTGGATGATCTTGGAGGTCTCTTCTAGGCTGGTTGATTCTATGATTATTTTAGCCACTTCACAACTCAGTCCTGCTCCTCCTAGAGCTTTTGTCTCACTGCAATTCATTACAAGCTCAGCCTCACAAAAGACCCCTTGTGAGAGAGGAAGCTTTCTTCCACAGCGTGTAAGCGGCTGGGTTCCACATCATGCCTGAGGTGATGCACAGGAACACCATTTCAGAGCAGCCACAGGAGTCTCTTGCTTATTGTTGCACCTCAGTGAAAAGTAGGACTGCATCTAAACACTAGCTGAAGAGCCTGATCCCAACCCTGCTGGAATCACTGGTAAGCCTCCCTTTCCTCAATATCTAGATGGGGAAACTGCCCTGCTCAGAGAATATAATACCAGGTAGCAAGGTAGAAAGAATGACTGCACTGTTCAGAGAGGTTTGGATAACTCACCATGTGTCCTTGTAAAGTGTTAGGATGGGTTTGCAGTATTGACAAGGAGGGCCACAAAGATGCTCAAAGGGTTGGAGTAGCTCTGCTATGAGGACAGGCTGAGGGAGCTGGCATTGTTCAGCCTGGAGAAGAGAAGGCTCCAGGGAGACCTTAGAGCTGCCTTCCAATACCTGAAGTGGGCTACAAGAAGGCTACAGAGAGACTGTTTGCAAAGGCCTGCAGGGAGAGGATGAGGGCAAATGCCTTCAAATTAGAGCAGAGCAGATGTAGATTGGATGTGAGGAACAAATTCTGCACCATTAGGGTGGTGGAACACTGCAACAGGTTGTCCAGGGAGGTGGTTGAGACCCCATTCCTGGAGATAATCAAGGTGATGCTCAACAGGGGTCTGGGCAACCTGGATGAATGAACAAAAAAAAAAAACAACCTTATTGCCATTAATAAATCACTTCTCAAATTCCATTTAGTAATCCTCCCAAGCAAATGCTGTATTTCAGAACCCTGGTAATTGCATGCAATAGAACTAAGCCAGTATTTCATCTTGCAGAGGCTGAAAATGAGAGGCAAACATCCTTTGAGTGATGTCACCAGCACAAATCTTATTGATTTTGGTGAGGGCAAGGCTCTGCCCAGACACCTTACTTGTAAATGGGTTCTTGGAATAGCTTCTCTTATATTATGTTAGAAACAGCTCACCACATAAGGCCATTTCACAGCCCATGCTGGCTCTTCCATCAGCTGCACTGCAGTATGTTACACTACAACTTAAAACTCTTAATAGGCACTTTAACAGTATTCAACACAATCAAATTAGCCTCTCTAGAAACATTGTTCTTCTCTAAAGTTGAGCTTCACTTGAAGTTATGGCTCCATAGTGGCTGTTTAGTCAGCCATTCACACCACCTTTTACAACCCATACTAGATCACCTTGGATTTATTTTGCCTTCCCCTCCCCATTTCATTATTTTCCTATTGCTTGTCAATCTGAAAGGTGATGCTGATTTTTCTGAGCCTTTGTTTTGTTGAGCACTTATTCCAAGGAAGTACTTATGTAAGTCTCTAGGTGCTGCAGTAACAAAACAGTCACCATAATAATAATAATTATTATTATTATTATTATTATTATCTGTTGCTTACAAAAATCTACAGACTGAAAAAAACACTGAAATTGGCTCTGCAGAGGAAAAGGGCAGCCCTAGGTTAGGGAGGTGACATGGTGGGGATGAACCAGACAAACACAGACTGGTAAGGTCTGTGCTGATAGATTCTAGAATCATACAATCACAGAATGGCTCAGGTTGGATGTGGCCTCAGAGATCATCTGATTCAACACCTCTCAACTAGACTCAGCTGCTCAAGGCCTCATCCAGCCCCTTAATGTCCAAGCATGAAGGAAGCAGGAAGACAGAGGAGGAGAGCTTACAGTGAGGCAGAGGAAGGGTGAAGATGATGCTCCAGTCTGCTTTTAAAGGTAATATAGAGTATGATGTAGAAGACTACCTTTCAACAGGGTAAGAGCTGGAAATGCTCAAGGCAGATTTTAAAGTTGAAGACAAGAGTAAGGGAAAGGACAAGAAGTGGCTTAGAGAAGCCATGCAGAAAGCAATGTGGGATTAGGTCACTGCAGCAGTGCATGAGATGCTGGAGTATTTTATTAGGCAGCATGCTCTTTAATTGTGAGTGTAACACTGGCAGTCATTCCCCAAACACAGTATGTTCTTGTTGAAGATCCTTGGCTCCTGAGTGGGAAAATAACTTCAGATGCAGAAGTGATTTGTTGGGTTTCATGGGTTTGTTTTCTTGTAACTTACACTGAGTTTAAATAACAGGAGCTGCACTGCAAACCTGGCTGCGCAATTGAGGCTCAGGAGCCCAGCTGCCAAAGCCAACAGTGTCTCTGAAGATGATATCCTTGTTCAGATGAAATGATCTTGTTTTCCTTCACTTCTTTCACTCCCTCCTCAATCCCACCCCAGAGTTTGAAGAAACATATGTAGGTTCTCCTAGAAAATGCTACAGATAGTGAGCCTGAGGCACCCTCAAAAAATATGCAGCTGTGCTGCAGATGGTAAGATTGAAGGACAGAATAGGTGACATGCAGAGGGATCTGGACAGGCTGGGCAGGTGGGCTGAGGAGAACCCCATAAGGCTCAGTAAGGCAAAGTGCAAGGTCCTGCACCTGGTTGGGGCATCCTTCAATGGCAGTCCAGGCTGGAGGGTGATGAGATTGAGAGCAGCCTTGTAGAAAAGGACTTGGGAGTGCTGGTGGGTGAGAAGCTGGATGTGGCACCTGCCAGAAGGCCAGTGGCAGCCTGCATCAAAAGCAGCATAGCCAGAGATGGAGAGAGGGGATTCTGCCACTTCTGTGACCTCACCTATGGAGCCCTCAACCCAAGAAAGACATGGATCTCCTGGAGAGGGTCCAGAAGAGGCTACCAAGATGACCAGACGGCTGAAGAATCTCTGCTATGAGGACAGGCTGTGAAAGCTGGGGTTGTTCAGTCTGGAGAAGAAAAGGCTTCAGGGAGATCTTAGAACTACATTGCAATATCTGAAGAGAACCTGCAGGAAGGCTGGGGAGGGATTGTTCAGGAGGGCCTGCAGTGATAGGATGAGGGGCAACGATGTGAAACTGGAACAGGGGAGATTTAGGTTGGACAGTAGGAGGAAGTCCTTCACAATGAGGGTGGTGAAACACTGGAACAGGTTGCCCAGGGAGGTGGCTGAGACCTCATCCCTGGAGATATTCAAGTTCAGACTTGATGTGGCCCTGTGCAACCTGACCTAGTTGGAGGTGTTCCTGCTGAGTGCAGGGGGCTGGACAAGGTGACCTTTGAGGGTCCCCTCCAAGCCGATGGACTCTGTGAAAATACACACCTTCCTAAGACAAAGTGAATCAGGTGATTCTTCTTCACTCCTAGGGTCTGATGGTGTTCTTCCTGAAATCTGCAGTGAGATTCCTCTTATCTTCAGCAGAAGCAGGCACTGTCTGACCAGGCCAGATGTGAGCTTGAAATTCTTCTAATGAAAAAGGTCTAAGTGTAGTGTACTGGGGAGATCCTCGTTAATAACCATTGAGGAGGTTGATGGTTCCCTCGAAAAGGTTAATGGTTTGGAGTTACCCATTCAAAAAAAGAAAGGAAAAAAAAGTCTGATCAATGTGAGAACAAATTAAAAATGAAGACTCTCTGATGGCACAGGAGAGCAGAATATTACATTCAAGGGGACAACTACCCCTCAGAAGAAATGTCAACAACTCCAGTGGCAGCAACTTCAAAAGGAAAATCTTCTCGTGTTCAGATGTACTCTTCACAAGCAACATCAAGAAATGTAAGATGCTAATAGCTAATAACACTCAGACTAAGATCCACTCATTTACTAACTGCATAATTTAATGCATATCAAAGGAATGATTTTCTCATTTTATTCTCTTCTCAGAGCTAACACTAAGCTGGGCATTATCAAGCAGATGAAGCTGCAGAGATGGCAAGGCGTCCCCGAAACAGCCACTTGAGAACTGCTTGATTTCTTCTGCTGGGTGTCTTGGCTGGGTTTAAGGAACCACAAACCTTTCCTCCCCCTTGTCATTCAGACCTCAAAACAGAAACCAGGAAGATATCAGGGAGAATCAAGAAATCAGGTAGGCACGTGATGTTTAGCAAAAACCAGTCTGGAGAAGAAGAGGCTGAGGGAAGCCTCTACAGCTCCTTGAAGGAAGGTTGGAGTGAGGAGGGGGCAGCCTGTTCTCCTCAGTGGCAAGAGATGGAACCAGAAGAAATGCTTCCAAGCTGCACCAGCAAAGGTTCAGGCTGGATGCTAGGAAATATTTCTTCACTGGAAGGGTTATCAAACATTGAAACAGGCTGCCCAGGGCAATGCTGGAGTCACCATCCCTGGAGTTGTTTAAGCAGCCTGTGGAGCTGGCGTTTAGGCACATGGTTTAGTGTTGCCCCTTCACTGCTGGGTTGAAGGTTGGACTCAATGAGCTTGGAGGTCTGTTCCAACAGGATGTTTTCTGTGATTCTGTTCTGCAGAGACAGATCTGTGTTGGTGCTAACCTTTGAAACTGGTGGGAACTGCAATTATGCCACCTTCCTGTCCTTGCCTCCTGCTGTATTGAGGTTGAGAAGATCAGGCTCTGAGCTGAAGCAGGGATGGGACACAGATAACCAGCGTGCTGCAGAGATCCTGACTGTGCTGGCATGGAAGACTCTCCCTCTTGCTCCTCAGAATGGTGAGAGATTGGGTTGATCCCAGTTCAGAATCAAAGACAAGTATTTGGTGGGGCTTTCTTTCAGTTGCAGAAGAACCTCTGCATCCTGCAGTGTGCTAGCCTAGGTATTGGAAAAGACAGAGCTGACAATGTCAGAACCATTTCTTGTCATTTTTAGAAGCCTATTTACAGAATTCTGCTAAATTTAAACAATGTTTTGCCTCTGCTATTCTTACCCACTGTGTAGCCCACTACCACCTGTGAAAACACTTTAAGAATGAGTTACCAGTTAAAGTACTAAACAGAAAACCAGCTTCAGTTCCTGTGTCACGGTCACAGTCACACTCAGAGAGACCCCCAGACAGCCACTGACATCTGTTTGGTGTCCAGAGGGAAGCAGAGCATTACAAGGTCAGCAGCAGGGCTGACACTGTTTAGCATCTTGACTGGCAACCTGAATGATGATGCAGGAACAACAGATTTGAGGATGACACTAAATTGAGTCATTGTTATGCCAGACAGTAACTTTATGGAGGGCTCTTCAGGAGCTTGCAAGCTGGCCAGTAGAAATCCCATCAACTTTAACAAGATGTCCAACACCTTGGGCTGAATAAAGCCACAGGCCATTGCAGGCTGGGAATTGTGGCTAAATAACAGCCCTGCTGGAGGGCACTTGGAGGTTACAGTGGATGTCAGGTTACACACTCATTGCAAATGGCACAAACTGCACATTGGCCTAATTTTGAAGAGGGATGGCCAGCAGAGTGAGGAAACTGCTTGTCCCTGTCTCCTCAGAGACAGCTAACCTTCCTCCTCCACCACACCATGTCTGGCTTTGGGCCCTCTAGGCAAATAATGCATTTGGGAATGGAAAGGGAAGGTAGCAGAGGACTACCAGGATGGTCAGGGATGTGGAGCACAAGCTTCAGGTGATGGAGGCTGTGGCTTTTCAGCCTGGTGCAGAAGAGGCTAAGAGCTGATCTAACAGCAGGCTGCAACTGCTAGAACTAGAATTAGAAAGCAGATGGGGCCAGCTTATTTTTGCTAGTGACAGATGGGATAGTAAGGGGGGTCATGGATTGTAGCCTGGGAGGGTCAGACTGGACTCCCTGCTTCCCTAAGAGGACACTGCAGTACTGGAAGAGGTTACTCAGAGCAGGCCACCCAGGATTTGGCTGGGCAAAACCACAACAGGCAGCCTGTTCCAATCCCTGACCACTCTTGCAGCAAAGATATTTTTTCCTAGTATCCAACTTAACCCTCCCCTGGCACAATTCCAGGCCTTTTCCTCTCATTCCTTCCCCTGATAAGAGAGAGAAGACCCCAACCCCCACCTTAGTGCTGGACTCTCTCCTTCTTGAACTGAGGGGCTCAGAACTGGACACAATATTCCAGATGTGGCCTCACCAGGGCAGAGTAGAGGGGAGGAGAACCTCTCTCAAGCTGACTCATGGGCATCCTTCTGTCCACCAGGATCCCCAAGTCTCTTTCTTCTATGCTGTTCTCCAACAGCTGTCCCCAGCCTCAACTAGTGAATGGAGCTGTTCTTTCCCAGACGCCAGACTCTACTCTTGTCTTTGTTTGGTTTCATTCAATTTCTCCCTGCCCAACTCTCCAGCTTGTCCAGGTCTGGCTGAATGGCAGCACAGCCTGAGGGGAGCCACCACTGCTCCCAGTTTGGTGTCATCAGCAAACTTGCTGACAGTGCCTCTGTGCCCTCAGCCAGGTTGTTGATGAATATATTAAACAGTGCTGGTCCCAGTATTGACCCCTGAGGGGACTCCACTACATACAGGCCTCCAACTAGCCTCTGCCCCATTCATTAACCTCAACTCTCTGACTTCCTTCCTTCAACCAGTTCCCATCCACCTCACTCCTTGATGGTCCAGACCATGCTTGCTCAGTTTAACTGCAAGGCTGCTGAGGGAGATGGTGTCAAAGGCTTTCCTACGCTAGCTCTGTCACTCTTCCCTTTGTATAGTTGTTTGCAGCAGTTTTCTCTTCCATGACTCAGCTGCAGAGGGCTGTGGGTTTGACGTTTGAGTTCTTGTGCAAAAGGTAAATTATAGCTGCTCTGGGACCCAGCCTTGTCAGAAAGGGAAAGAGCAGGAGTGGTTTGGGATGACACCCACCCCTCCTGCCACTGCTCTGTGGAACATTATCACCTTACAGCCGCACAAGGGGTAGAGGTTGCCTGGGTGCCAATGCAAAGTTAGTTTCCTGCTATTTTTTTCAGTTACTAAGTTGTTACCTAGTTACCAGCTAATCCCAGCCTAGTAACCATTTAGGGAAATCTGGGGTTCTATTTATGACAAGGTAAGTGAGCCTAAATAAATCAGCCTGGTGACACTTGAGCTGCCCAACTGTACAACGGGATGAGACTCCACACAAAATGTATTTGAAGCTCTCAGACAAAAAGTGCAGGGTGAAATGAATTATGATTAGTCTTGACAACACTAATTCAATTTCAAACATGCTTAAGTGGTTAGAAATAAAACTTCAGATTCCCACTGCAAGCCAGTCCTAAAGCTATTTAAGCCTGCCTGGCCTATCTTGTGCCTGGTTTGGTTGTAAGATTACTACTGACAGACCAGAAGTAAGGTTAGAAAAAGCCCAGAAAGAAGGAAGATTACCTAATTCTGCAGACACTTGTGTCTGTTTATTTGCTTGCTCTGTGTTAGAGAAGCATGCCCCAAGTTTAGTTTTCTGGCAGGAATTAATCTTTCCCTTTTGTGACTCTGGACCCTCCATCCCTCTCTGCCTCTCCCCCCCCCTCCCCAATTCCAGCACGAGGTTGCTAAGCGACCTGTTCTTCTGTACTTTAGCAGAGAGGAACAGATCAAAGACACCCACAATCCTGAATTAGTTTATAAATGAATTTAAAGAGACACTCTCTTGTACCACACTATGTAGGGGAGATCAAAAGTTGCTCTATATACTGAAAGCATCTGGAGAATTAAACCAGCATCTCTGGGAATGTGAAAATGCTGCTGTTACTGGGAACTGTGCATTATTTACCCTGCTGGGTTTGGCTTTTTCAGAACCAGACTCTGAATCACAGGAACACAGGATGTTAGGGGTTGGAAGGGACCTCTGGAGATCTTAAGAGTCCAACTCTGCTGCCAGAGCAGGACCATAGAATCTAGCACAGGTCACACAGGAACACATCTAGACAGGGCTGGAAAGCCTCCAAAGGAGACTCCACAACCTCTCTGGGCAGCCTGTTCCAGTGCTTTGTGATCCTTACAGTAAAGAAGTTCTTCCTCGTGTTGAGGTGGAACTTCCTATGCTGCAGTTACCATCCACTGCCCCTTGTCCTATGCCAGGGCACAAATGAGCAGAGGCTGTCCCTGTCCCTTTCTTCCTGACCCCCAGCCCTCAGATATTTATAGACATTGACCAGATCATTGATCAGATCCCCTCTCAGTCTTCTCCTGCCCAGACCAACCAGCCCCAGGGCTCTCAGCCTTTCCTCACTGACGCTAATCCATGGCTCTAGTTTTATGGCAGTGCAGACACTGAACACAGGCCAGGCTGCAAGGTTGTACAACTTTCAAAAGTAAGGTTTTGCATCATCAAGTGACAAAGCTTGCTGGTTTTCTAACTCTTCTCATCTCTTGAAAAAGAGCTGCCATTATTCAGGAATACTGCATTCTCTGAACTTCAAATGCTTTCCTGGCTTATGGAAATGCAAGCAAGTCTCGGGGTAAATTTCAAGTGATTTATCTTTAACAGAAGAAATGAAGACAAGAAAGTAATTTATATAAATCAAAGGGGGGGGGGGGAAAACAAAGACACTAATACCTCAGAACTCTCTGAAAAGAATGAAACCCAAATGAATAATCTTCCAGTAACAAATGTGGCAATGCACAAGTTTAAACATTACCTCTGGCTAGATGGGAGCTTCTCTGGCAGCAGCCCAGGTCTGCTGTTGGGCTGCTGTGTAGGAGCACGTTGACAGTTCAGGCAAGCACTTCCTGAAACAGAAAAGGGAAGAATGATTTGCCCTCAGATCTACTCCCTCTCAAACACTATCAACGTTGTAAAGGGAAAGAACCAGCACTCAGTACCAAAGTGCAAGGAGCTTTTCAAGACTTTCATTTCCGCAACCCGCAGTGCTGCACAGCCTGGAGAAGAAGCAGACGAACACAAGCAACTTGAAGCATCGCCAAGGCAAGAGGGACAGGGCATTGGGAAACAAAACTCCTGGGTCAAACAGCTACAGAAAAAGGCATCCTGAACACTGCACGCAGCAGCCTCGCCATGCGCAAACAGCGCTTTGCAGCCAGCTCATCTGCCTGCACAAATGACCCTTTTACAGCAGCTCACACAGCCAGGTGCTCCTGCAGCTACAGGTGTAAAGTGTAAAGTGCGTACCTTTGCCACGTGTCTGCTCATGCAGCACTGCTAGCTCCTCACTCTCATCCTGTGCCTGCAGTCTCACATCAAACTGGGGCTAAGTTAGTGAAATGTAAGACACTCCAGGACAGTGATTTCCCATTGGAATGGGCTGCCCAGGGAGGTGGTGGAGGCACCGTCCCTGGAGGTGTTCAAGAAAAGACTGGATAAGGCACTTAGTGCCATGGTCTAGTTGACTGGATAGGGCTGGGTGCTAGGTTGGACTGGATGATCTTGGAGGTCTCTTCCAACCTGGTTGATTCTATGATTCTAAGATTCTATGACTGCAAAGGGATTAACCTGACAGAAGCCTTCACCCTCAAAAAAACAGTGTTACTATTTATTTACACCACTTTACTGTCCATAGAGAACACAAGCCTCCCTCCTAGAAGTCTCCTCAGAATTCTAATTGCTTAGATTTGGCCTTTAAAACCCAGCCTAAGACAGTTAACCTGTATCTTGTAAAGGCTTGCCCTTTAGGAAAGGGCTTAGCCAGCTTTTCAAGTTCATTCCTGGGTGTCTATCAGAGGGGCAAGATGTGTGCTTCACCCTCACCAATGCAGTGCTTTGTGTATAAACATCTCTCCCATCACTGTGTTGCTGCTGGTGAGCATATTTGGTGTGTTTTGGCTGAATTTCTGCAGGGGAAAACTGAGACTTGCACTCTAAATATTTTCTCTGGAGCATGGATTCCTCACCAGACTATGGGTATCTTGTCCAAAACACAACTCAGCATTAGGAAGGGAATGCAATGCTGCTGGCAGAGGACTGACTTGCCAGCCTTGGAAGCTGGAATGCTTGGGACTGGTGGTAGAGGCAGAGCTGTGGAGCTGTGCTCCACAGCCCAGCTGGGTTCCCCAGTCGTGAGGAAGGAAATAATGCTAGTGACCCAGTGCCTGCACTTCTGCTGAGCTCAGATTAACTGCTGCATTCAGCCACTTGGCCTGCCTGAGCCACTACCTAAGCTAACCTCTTTTGCAGTGGAGTGTCCTCAGCTCTCATTCCTGCTACTGCTGTGGGCATACTGGTAGGCTTCTCTTATTGAGTGATTCTTTTTTACTTACTGCAGGCTGCTGCCAAAACATACAGTCATAGAATGGTCTGGGTTGGAAGGGACGTCCAAAGCTCACCCAGTCCAACCCTCCCTGCAGTCAGCAGGGACATCCTCAACAAGATCAGGCTGCCCAGAGCCCTGTCCAGCAAATATCTCCAGGGATGGGGCCTCAGCTACCTCCCTGGGCAACCTGTTGCAGTGTTCCACTGCCTTTGTAGTACAGAACTTGTTCCTAACATCCAATCTAAACCTGCTCTTCTCTAGTTTGAAGTCATTTGCCCTCATCCTCTCCCTGCAGGCCTTTGTAAACAGTCTCTCTCCATCCTTCTTGCAGCTGCCTTTAGGTACTGGAAATTTGCTATTAGGTTTCCCTAGAGCCTCCTTTTCTTCAGGCTGAACAGCTCCAGCTCCCTCAGCCTGTCTTTGTAGCAGAGGTGTTCCAACCCTCCAATGTCCTCCTCTGGACCCACTCCATCTGCTACAGCTGGGCTGGCTACTCGCAGACATTTGGGCCTACAAACAAGAGATGATGCTTTGGATAGGTGGGACAACATTGAAGGCCACAGAGAACATTAATAGTGTTCCTTCATGTCTCTACAGTGCTCTGCCTGCTTCAAGCATCACATAGGCTGCTAATAATTTGCAATGTGGATGTTTCTGAAATGATCAGCTGGATAATTTAAATCATCATTAGGATACAATTAGCAGCCCTTTGAGCTGAGTGCTGTAGTTCAAGAGTCTAATTGGTGGCTCACGGGCCAGATCTGGGCAACAGCAGGACTGTGTCTGCTTTTCCTCTTCCTTAAGCACAGCAGCTCAAGGAGCACCCCGTCCCAGGAGTGGCAGCACTGCCCATGGCAAGGACATGGAGAGAGATTATGTGACTGGGAGAGGCAGTGGCACAAAGCATCTCTTGTGTCCAGCCCAGTGCACCAAACAGCCAGGATTTTGTAGAGCTCATTGCAGCCTGTGAGCAGAGTCTAGCAGGCACAGCCTCACAACTTCACACACTGCAATTCAAAGAAATGTTTCTCTTTTTTTGTTTACTTGACTGCCAGAGCACAGCCTTGTTCAGCAAGAGCTGTAGGGATGGTAAGAGAAATAACTGAGCTATCTACGTCTAGGGATGACACGCTGTTAGACCACACTGGCATGTGTTTGGGTAAGATGAAGAATTTAGTTACTGTAGCAGACTGAAAGGCAAGCTCAGGCTTGGATGGTGTTCCCCAACCTGGCGCCCATATCCCCCAGTGAGGCAGCTAAATCTGTCACTTTACATGCCTCAGACACTTGTGTTAATTGCAGAAATGCCAATACAAACGACATGTTTTTGAAGCGTTAGCAGCGTAAATAGCTGCTCTGCTGCGACGGGCAGGGGATGTATTTTTAGCTTCCCTGTGCTCTTCTGATGACACCCCTGGCAAATGCATCACACTTGTACCATCCAGCTATAACCACGGATATGTTTGCAACCCCATCCATGCTCCTGCAAAAACTGCTGCAGCCTATACTTAAATACTGCCTTCTGTACTTCTTATACAACTATTCATCAGACCAAGGGAACAGCAGGCTACTGTTCCAGGTTTTCCAAGAATCAATGCTATTTCTCTCCACTGGCTCCCATTACCTGCTTCATAATGCCTGTATTATTTATGCTCTTACTCCTGAAAATTCAAATTTAGGACTGAAAAATTCACCTTTTTTATTTTTTTTTTTTACAAAAAACCCAACACTTGAAGGCAGCAGTGAGGGGACCTGATCTCAGCTGTATCCTGCGTGCCCCGGCTGTGAAAGCACTGCTTGTTTGCTGAAAGAAGGAATTCTTCCAGGCAGCGTCACTCACCCCTCCTCCACAAGGCTGCTTCTCCCATCCTCTTGGAGTTCTTGCTACCACTCATTCTCCTGCCCCACAACTTAGCTGGAGCAATACTGACATTTACCTGCTGCTTGTGCAGGCTAAGCTCCTAAAGGATTGGCCTGATGAGGAATGTAATGTTTGAGTGTAGCAGGGGCTCTGCTAAAGTATGGTGGCTTTTCAATCATCTTTGCTTTGAACTTGTCCCCAGCCCTCCTGTAGCCCCCTTCATATACTGGAAGGCTACTCCAAGGTCTCCTTGAAGCCTTCTCTTCTCCAAGCTGCAGAGCCCAAACTCTTGTAGCCGGTCCTCATAGCGCAGAGCTGCTGCAGCCCTCTGAGCATCTTTGTGGCCCTCCTCTTGCCAACAGTTGGCAAGCCAACAGACTTGCTCCAACAGTTCCATGTCCTTCTTGTGTTGGGGGCTCCAGAACTGTACACAGTACTTCAGGTGACATCCTGAGGTCCTGTTCAATCTCAGCTACCTGTGATTCTATAGCATTCACTGCTCTGACAATTGTATAGGGTAAAGGGAAGATTAAACCGACACATCTGTCAGCCTATCTTACTTGCCAGCAGACCTTATCCCTGAGAACACAGTGCTTCATCTTAAGGTGGGCTTCACAACAGGCTTTAGGAGAACTGCTTTACTGCCAGGGTGACAGAGCACTGGATAGCACTGGAACAGGCTGCCCAGAGAGATTGTAGAGTCTCCTTCTCTGGAGATGTTCCAGACCTGTCTGGATCTGTTCCTGTGCAACCTGCACTAGATTTTATAGTCCTGCTCTGGCAGGGGGGTTGGAATCCAAGATCTCCAGAGGTCCCTTCCAATCCCTAACATCCTGTGATCCTACTGTGGAGAGGATGGTGCTTGTCAATAAAGACAGACCAAGAGGGAATAGCCTCAAGCTGCAGAAAGGCAGGTTTAGACTGAATACTGGGAAGAAAAAATTCCCAACAAGAGTGGTTAGACATTGGACCAGGCTGCTCAGGGAGGGGGCTGAGTCACCACCCTTGGATATGTTTAAAGGTCATTTGGATGTGGTGCTTGGGGATGTGGCTTAGGGGTGAACTTTGTAGAGTTCTCAGTTGGATTTGATCCAGAGGGTCTTTCCCAACCTGAGTGTTTCTGTGATTCTTTCCTGTTCCTCTGCCAGTCATGGAGCAAGCAGCATGCTTTCAGACATCTCCTGTCTCTGAAGGATTTTAGTGTTGGCCTGGTATCTTTTCATAGTATTTGGATGGCCCAAAGAAATTATTTGGAAAACAGCAGATACCTTTGGAAAAAAAGAAAAAGAGGGGGGGAAATAGACTTGAAGAGGATATTAGCAGGTCAGCTGGCCCAAAAAAAAGTACAGCTCAAAAGTGGCTTACAACAGTCAGTCTTGTAATGCCCACCCAGGAAAATCACATAGCTTTTGTGATCCTGCTTCTGTGGTCTGATGCCTTCACTCCCTCTCTCTGTGCTCACCACACACACAAGAAATGTGAACCGCTGCCCAGTTCACTCAAATGTAAGAAACTGCCTACACCTGCTGTTTTCAGACACACTGAATACATCTGTCCCTAGAGGAACAAGAGATCAGCTACTCCAAAACCTGATGCAAGCTTTGTTCCAGCCACAATTCTCAGAACAGGTGCTCCAGGGAAGCCATTTGCTGGTGTTTTGCATAGGCAATTGTTAATGACACTAAAATAATTATCTGCTGGCTCACGGACAACACACCAGAACACAGCAACTCTAATGGCAGACAGCATTAGGAAGAAGTTCTTTACAGTGAGGATTGTGAAACACTGGCACAGGTTGCCCAGGGAGGTTGTGGATGCTTCATCTCAAGAGGTGTGTTCAAGGCCAGGTTGGATAAGGCCTTGAGCAACCTGTTCTAGTGGCAGATGCCCCTGCCTATGGTGAGGGGTTGGAACTGGATGATCTTTGAGGCTCCTTCCAACCTAAACCATTCTATGATTACAAGGGGCTCACGGCAAAATCAAGATGCCAAGAGAAATTAGCAAATAGTATGAAGACACTGGAGGAGAAGAGTCATCTTTGTTCCACCACTGGTGTCTTCAATGAGCTTAGAATCATAGAATTGTCAGGGTTGGAAGGAACCTCAAGGATCATCCAGTTTCAACGCCCTTGTCATGGCTAGGGACATCTCACACTAGATCAGGTTGACCAGAGCCAGATCCACCCTCACCTTCAAAACTTCCAGGCATGAGGCTTCCATTGCCATCCTGAACGACCTGTTCCAGTGTCTCACCAACCACATGGTGCAGAACTTCCTAATACTCAATTTGAATCTACTCACTTCTGGTTTTGGTCCATCCCCCCCAGTCCTATCACTCCCTGACACCCTAAAAAGTCCCTCATCAGCTCTCTTGTAGGGCCCTTGACGATACTGGAAGGCCACAATAAGGTCTCTTTGGGGCTTTCTCCTCTCCAGACTGAACAACCCCAATTCTCTCAGACTGACTTCAAAGGTGGGGACCTCCAGCCCTCCGATCATCCGTGTGAGCCTTCTTTGGACACGCTCCACCACATCCATGTCCTTCATGTAACAGGGGCTCCAGAACTGGATGCTCAAGGTGGGGTTTCACCAGAACAGGCTTCTGCCCCTGTGCCAGCCATTTGGATCAGCCTCCTTCATGGGAAGCTATGAGGGACAGCAAAGAAAGCACTGAATATGCAGGCGCTCACAACGATTCACCAATTTTGGGAAAGACTGAGAGCTTTTGAATAACTTACTGCATTTAACTGCTATGTTTATAAGAATATCTTAGAAGAATCAAGATTCAATAGCAGTTTGCCTTGATTGCAAAGGCAGCCACATGAAATCAAACAGCTTATCACAAAGTGACTTTCAACTGAAACTGAAAATCGTAATGAAGACGAAGATGTTTTGAAGAAATCTCCATTCTTCTAAGGCAAATAAAAAAGCAAACACCAGTATGAGTGGAAAAAAACCCAAGAGACTTCTGGCATGGTCACCACTGGGCATGCATTGGTGTGAGACTTCCCAAGTGCCAGAACAGCACCCTACCTTAGATGGGGTAAGAAGTGGGATCTATTTTCAATGCTCACAAACATTAAAGGTCTGTTAGGCCAGCTAGTGAGGACTAAACCAAACACCAGTGAACTGCAATTTCTTGTGCATCTTTTTGCTACCAGTCCTCAGACTTAAACCAGCAGCTTAAAGAGACAAAGAGCTTGAGAAATGCACAAATTCTACATGGCTGATGCAAGAACAGCATTGAAAAGCAAATCAAGATGCTGAAAAGCAATCCATAGTGGCCAGGGAGAAAGCGCAGAGGTGTCTTCTCTTCCTTAACACCAGTCTCCTGCAGAAGTTCCACACAGCAGCAAAGCAGAGTGACTACACATGCAGCCAGCAGAAAAGCCTTGATGCCACTGCAAAGATGCAAGCTGCAGTTACCAGACACCAGGGCAACTGGTTTCTCACAACTCTGGTGGAATCTGAATTTTAAATGAAGCTGAAATGTTAGAGTGGAGGAATGCTAGATGGGCAAGAGCACATCAACCCAAACTAAACATTCCAGCAAAGTCTTCTTTGTACAAAGGAAGTTCTACAAATGATACCATGAGCATTGCTTCCCGAGTATTATTCCTTTGAATAGGCTACGGGAAAATGCCACTGGTAGCCTGTTGAAGCTGACCAACCACCTCTGGGTTTCTGCAGTTCTTAGATCTTGCAGAAAGATGAGAAAAGTAGTTCCAGAAAGAGACTGAAACTCCTCCAAGAGCTGATGCTGATGAAGAGACTGATAAGAATCAAAATGATTCAGTTAGGTGGCTCCCTTATGCATACATTTTTGCCCTAGGAGGAAAATGTTCCAGCATAGGTATCATAAATATTTGAAAACAGTTATTGTATGCTAAAGTGAGATGGTATTTGGAGATATTTTGGAAGGCTATAGATTCCCAAAGATGAGAATTCTTTAGCTGTCTAAACCTTGTATGCCTGTATATGGTTTGACCCAAACTAAGATTTGAGAAAGTGATGTCCCACCAGGTAGCAAGCCCTACGATACAAAACCAATTATGTCCCCCAAACCCTTTTTTAAACCTAAGTAATTTATCTTCAGTTTCTATTTTTGCAACTATTTTAGACTAAGTAGCAGGCATGCCTGTAACTTAAATAAAAAAGAACATCAAAACCCAAAAGGAGATCACTTGGGATAACATACACACACTGAGGATGGAGGTAAGTCAAGGTGCACAAGTGCCCAAGTCCAGTTTTGCTGGGTTTAGATAAATCACTTAAAGATTCTGCAAGTTCCTGCAAACAGAATTTCTAATAATGATTTGTAATAATACAGTAAGCATTTGTAATAATAAGTAGGTATGCAGGCAATACAACAAGGGGCAGATTTACTGCTGTGTGCTACTTACCCCTGCCAGAGTCAAAATGCTCCAGTGACAGGGAAGGGAAACAGGGCAGCTCACAGCCGCAGCTACCAGTAGAGCATTAACCTCTGTTGGATGTTCACTTGCAAGTGTCTGTGTTTAAATTTAGTACCAAAATAATAACACAAGAGACGTATTTCACTTTGAGCACTGCAGTAACAGTGCAGAAAAATATCTTGCCCACAGGATGAGCCTATGGCTCCTCAGAGATTCAGCAGTAAGGAGCAGGACTGGGCGCTTTTCTCCTACAGCAGCAAGAACTGGGACCAGCAGCTCCACTAGGATGAAAAAGGGAGAGATTTAGGGAAATCATGTAAAGCAAGTGTTTCCCATGGATAACATAGGTATCAATTACTCCTAGGCAAATGTACCTAACCTAACAAGGCTCCTGTGGATGGCCTGCTCCACAGCCTATGTCCACATTCACCTCACAGTGGGACCAAGTTTCGTTAACAAAGGAACTAAGACTGCAGTGATAACTTTCATCTCTATTTTCTTGCCCCAACATGGTTATTCTTCATGAATTCTTCCTAATGACTGTACAGTTCCTTCCTTCTAGGGTGCCACTCCTAATTCTCTTCTGTTCAGGTTGGATAATGAGTCACTAGCTTTAATATTATTCTTTATTAACCCTTCCCTTGCACAACCAACATCTGGTACCAGTGAAATGTGCTCAGTGCTAGGAAAGCAAGCTCTTCAATGCCTTTCCTCCATCACACCACTCCCTTAGACATAGATTAATCTCCCAGTTCCTGCAGGCTTGCTGCTGCTGCTTGATGAAGACAAGACCTTGTTCATCTTCATGCCTTTAAGTCTTTCTTAGTCTACATGATTTAGTGGGCATGGCAGTGCTGGGTTGACAGTTGGACTTGATCTTGAAAGCCTTTTCCAACAGCAACAACTCTATGATTCTATCAGCACTCTGGTCTACTGTCAAATTTTGTGTGTCCTTCACAGTGTGCTACAGTAGTTTATTATTTTGCTGCCACCAGACCATGTGACTACTCTTAAATCTAGGAAGTCTAAGGGAAAAGTTAGCTTGGAGACTACAGCAGACTCTTTAGTTAGGAAACCACTCTCAGATCATTACAAAAACAGACTTCTAGGAAGAAGTGTGTGTTTTTCATTAGCTATTTAAATAGTTTTTTTCCAGTATTCTTTATTACACTGTCTCCATGTTCTGATGGTCTTGGATACATCCAGAGCAGCCTTGCTTTAGCACCGTACTGCCTGTAAGCAAACCCACTACCTAAGAACCAGTTGTACCCTAGTAAGAGTATTTGCTGCAGGTGCCAGTCTAGCCTGACTGAAGTTATCATTAAAAGCACATTCTTTTTCCTGCTGAACGAAGTATCAATGTGCGACTACACAGCATGTGCAGCTTCACACCTTCTTGACACCTGCAGAGCAGAAAACTGCTCAGATGCTAGTAGTACTATTTCAGTGACAAACTGCAACTCCTAGGATTGGGTACAGCTCCGATGTTGGTCTTTTAAAAGACGATTTAGTCCAAGAGAAGTTAAAGCAAGCTCGCTCCCTGTTGCCTGCACAACGGGGGTTTCCCCCGGAGTTTCTGTTGAAGCCCATTCACCAGTGACGCCAGGAGACTGAGCTGGATGGCAAGCCTCAGGGTGCAAGCAACCGCTTCAAATCTCCTTATGGCGTTAAGGCGATCAACATCACCCCAAGTGCCACCGGCAGCAGCAGCGGCTCAGTCGCGGGCGAGGCAAGGCCAGGCTGTAATTACTATTCGCAAATAGCGGCCATTTCCGCGGGATGGGAAGGAGCTGCCAGCTTGCCGCGCCGCCCAGGCGGCCCGAGCGTGGCGTGGCCCGAGGCCGGGTGCTCTGCAGCCTCCCGGCTCAGGCGGAACCGTTCCGGAGGCATTCCCGCTGTAAACGCCGGCGCGGCCGTTGCTGGCCGGGGCCCCGTCAGGGACGAACACCTCCGAGCTACACGCAACAGGTGCCCTATAAGCGCTGCTCCCCCGACTCGGGCTTGCTATGGCGACCGCCGCGCTGCCCCGCCCCGGCCGCTGGCGGCAGCGGAGCTGAGGGGAACGCCGCCTCCCGGGAACTCGTGGCGTGGCTCGGCCCGCCACGGCAGAGCGGCGGAGGCACCGAGAAGACGGGCGGTGACGCGTTAGCTGCCCCACGAGGCCACGGCCCCACCGGGTCCGGCCGCCGTGCGCTCCCGCCGGCCCCCGCGCCGACCCTCGCCTCCCTCCGCCACTCCCCCCGAGCCCCCTCCCCTTTCCCGCCACCCGCTTCCGCCAACCCTCCCGCGCATGCCTGGGTTATGCAACGGCCGCGGTGCGCGGGCTGCGCAGGTCCCGCCGCCCCAGTGCCGCAGGGCAGGGCAGGGCAGCGCGGGGGCCGCGAGGGCGGCGGGCACCGGGCCGGCGGCGCTGAGGGCGCGCTCCCCCCGCCCTCCCCCGGCGCCCGTGTGCGTGCCCCGCGCTGCCTGGGAGTGGCAGCGGCGGTCCGCCGCCAAGTCCCGCCTGTTCCGCTCTCCCTGCCGCAGGCGGCGGCGGCGGCGGGTTGGCTTCCTGCGCGCTGTGCCGCTCCCCCTCCCCCCGGCAGTCGGAGCCGCAGCGGCAGCAGCCCGGATCCCCGAGCCATGGCTCTGTGAGAGCAGCACATGGCGGCCACAGCAGCCATGAGCCCCCCACTAATCCATACAACTCCCCCCTGAACGGCCACCGACGGCAGCCAGCGCTCCCACCCGGCTCCACCGCTCCCACCGCCCACCCGCAACTACAGCCGTCGCCGCGCCGCCCGGCCCGAGCCCAGACCCCTCCGCCGCCGCCGCCGGGCCCCCGCTCGCCTGCCCGCCGCCGCCGTCCGGTCCTCACCATGGGAGTGCAGGGTTTCCAGGACTACATCGAGAAGCACTGCCCCAGCGCCGTGGTGCCCGTCGAGCTACAGAAGCTGGCGCGGGGCAGTCTCGTGGGTGGGGGCCGTCAGCGGCCCCCCCAGACCCCGCTGCGCCTCCTCATCGACGCCGACAACTGCCTGCACCGGCTCTACGGCGGCTTCTACACGGACTGGGTGAGCGGCGGGCAGTGGAACCACATGCTAGGCTACTTGGCGGCCCTGGCCAAGGCCTGCTTCAACGGTAACATCGAGCTCTTCGTCTTCTTCAACGGTGCCCTGGAGAAGGCCCGGCTCCACGAGTGGGTGAAGCGCCAGGGTAACGAGCGCCAGACGGCGCAGCAGATCGTCAGCCACGTCCAGAACAAGGGCACCCCACCGCCCAAGGTCTGGTTCCTACCGCCCGTCTGCATGGCGCACTGCATCCGCCTGGCCCTCATCCGCTTCCACATTAAGGTGAGGAGATAAGGCCTCTGTCCCGGACCGGGCACCGCGACCGCCCCCCCACCCTCCGGCCCAGGAGACACCAGCGCCCCCTCCCCGCTGCTCTCTTGCGCCCCCGCCGCTCCCCTCCGCCGGCGCCGCTGCCCTAAGATGGCAGCGGGGGCTGCCCTGGGCCTTGCCAGTGCCCAGCCCGCCAGAGGAGGGGAGGAGCGGGGGGCACCCTGCCTTCCCCCTCAGCGCCTCAAAATGTCGTCGAGGCCCGCGGGGGCGGCCCAAGTTTCTACGGTCTGAATCCCTCAGGGATTTTGATGTTTATACGGCGCTGCCGCTCCCCTCGCAGGCCTTTGGCCTGTGCGGGGCGGCGGGGAAGCCGGCAGCGCCGAGGGCCTCCCGGATTCCCCTGGCAGTGAAGGCAGGCCCAGCAGCAGGGAGGCTTTTGCCTCCATGTTCTTTCGGGGCCGCCGCTCCGTTGACTCAAAATGTCCCTTCTTGCCCAGGCCCGCCCCCCCCCCCCCTTCCCTGTGCTCGGCAGGGTGGTGGGGCTGGGACTTTGCTACCGCAGGTGAGAGCGGCTGGCCAAAAGCATCCTAATCTAATTAATTATTAAGACGGTAGGAAAAAAAAATCAGTTTAGTTATCGCGCATGGTGGATCTGCAACAAGTTCCCCACTGAGACGAGGTGTTTAAACTTGTGCTGAAGGTGAAATCGCTTGCTGTAGAATGTAGAGGTTTCAGTTTCGTGTCTGTGAAGGTGTAGGTTTTGCTCCGGATTGCCCAGATGGACTTTTAATCAGGTATGAAGTAATTCACTCTTCATAACGGCAAAGACTTTAATAGTTCGTGTGGTCGGGAGCACTGACCTGACAGGTCTGCATTTCGAGTTCTTTTCAGGGGGAGCTTCTATTTTCTTATCACATAAGCCACACTTCAGGCAGGAGCTGGGGTCGGTGATGATCTCGTACTGACACCAAGGCCACAGTTTCAAAGGCTGTAGAACGTTAACGCGTCCCTGATCTCTGGAGCACTCAGGATAGGCGCTGGTTTCTGTGAAGCCCAGCGATGGTGTGTGTTGAGACACAAGACGCTGGAAAAACAAGCCCTAGGATGAAGCTGCGGATTTAAGAGTTGCTGCTCGCTTTCCCGCTAGGGAAGGAAGAGCAGCGGGAGTGGAGTACATGCTCCTAGGCTTTATTATTGTAAATTACTTTTATATGTAGAAAAATATTATGCAACCTTTGAGATTTGCACGCTTGATCGCTAGCAGCAGCTTAACCTTAGCTGGCTTTTGTATGGCCCTTTCGGAAGATGAGTAAAATTCTAAGCAGGCTGCAGTGCTGGGGTAAAGATTTATCTTGAAGGAGCTCACCCAAAAGGTAACTTTGGGTGAAGTTCCTCCTAGTTCTGCCAACGGAGTGAGAGTTGCTGCTGTTGCTCCTTGGTACCCTGCTCACTCAGCCAGACCCACTGTGGCAGAATGTGTTCCGTCACTGCGTGCTCTCTGGGCTGGTGTGGAGTCCTTCTGGGCGGGCAGCGGCATTCAGCCCGGTTGTCGGTGGAAGTCCCACCCTAGGGTGGTCCTGGGCTACGCTCGGCTCCGGCAGGCCAATCCTCACCGTAGTGGCCGAGGTCAAAGTGTGTGCAGAACAAACTGGAAGAGTTGGGAAAGCTCATTCTTGCAGCGCACCTCGAGCTCCACCAAACCGATGTCTTGGGATTTGAGCTTGCTCAAAGCGAAGAGTTTGTGGCTGACTGCTGTGTAATCTTTTCCTGGTCGGTGTAGAAGCAAAATCATGTGTGCGTTTTGGGGGTGAACGATGGTGGGAATTTGAATGTTAGCAAAACCGTCTAATCATTGCAACTTTCTCCCCCCTTCCCCCTCAGAGACTAGGAAATACTTCTATTCTTTAAGCCAAAAGTTTTAGGGACCATGCAGTGAGGTTGCTTACTTTGACCTGGTTGTGGGTGTGTTATAAATCATCCTTAATTTGATTTTGAGACTTAAAGATTTGTAAGTCCATGGACCGATAGAATGGCTTGTATTGTAAGGGACATTGGAGATCATCTAGTGAGATGAACCTCCTAGCATTGTTAGGGACACTCTCCACTAGACCAGGTTGCTCATTAATAGAAGCAATGAATGGGGTTAAAATAAGAGTAATTTTCTTTCAGTCTACTAAAGGGGGTACTTGATGCAGTGTTGAAATGCATGGTACAGGCAAGAGGCTAGCAGGTTTTATGTGGATAGCAACTGAGTATTTCTTGAGACACGTTGAACCAGCCTTTAGTCCTTTAACTGCCTTCTGCCTCAGCCCTGCTTCCTTTCTCTCGAAGTACTTTGCATCCCAATAAAGTTGCCCCATTTGACAACGCTGTCACCTGTGGCACTTTGTTTACTTTCAAGCTTAGCTGCAGCATTAGCTGCTTTAGGGTTTCTCAGTAATAGGCCTTACTCTTAATCTCTGGAAGCAGTTTTAGGAACTAGAGGACATGTCATACTGAGACCCTTTCCCGTCGTTTTAGAAAACCCTGGAACAAGAAGCACAATATCCCCACAAGTTTGGGGAAGATTTAAGGGGTGGATATCCGTCTGCTTTGGCTTGACACTGTGAGCTGGGAAGGGTACATTACTAAATCCTGGGCGAGGGGGAGAGCAAGAGTTGCTACTGGGGAGGTTGATATGCCTGAGCCTGTACTGTGGATGTCCAGGCTGCACTGGTTCTCTGAAGCAGTCAGCTCTCGTGGGATGAGAACAAAGCAGCAGTTCCTATTTAGCTTCATTCCTACAACTGCTGAGAAACTGTGGATAGCTCTGGTTTTCACTGATGCATTTTCAGGTTAGAAAGCATATTTTGTGGCTGTAGTAGCAACATGCATAGTACTCATTAGAGGTACTGCTGAAGTTGCCTTTCTTTTCTGCCTTCTCTTATGTGATTTTATATCTTTCTACATTTCTATTACATAGCTAGCTCTTTCTTTAAATCTTACTCCAGTTTTATTCACATCTTCTCTCATGCTCACTTTCTCACAGCCCTCCTGGTGTGCAGGGAGCACATGCATCTTGAAGGTGTAATTTGTATTTGCACGTATGGGTGATGTTAAAGAACATTTACATATGCAAAAGACAGTTGTCAGCTTCTAGTGTTTTCTCACTTTGTTTTTCGAAGTTGGGCTTGAGAATACTGGTTAAGTATGAAACTGATTTTGATATTTTCAGGCAACATTGGAGGCTTGAGTAGAGGGCTTCTAGGAACTGGCTGTGAATTTAACCTATTTTGGTAATTAGAAGGGAAAAAAAGAGTAGTGTCTTCTATCCAGAGCAGTTGTAAACCACTTGCCGATGCTTTTAGCGGGATGTAAAATCAGCAAGTTCCTGTTACAGCAAATACCCTATGGGTTCTTAGCCTAATAGTGACCTGGTATTCTTCTATTTGTGGGGGGTAGGGAAGGAAATTTCTTCAAATAAACTTCTATGCAAAGCAGGTTTGCTAAAATGTAAATATTTAAGCAGTGGGGATCTTAACATCTTTAGTACTAAATGTGCATGTGCCTGTTTTACTCGCGCAGGACTCTATCTCATCCAGCATCGCTAATGTTTGCACAAGATTTAGACTTGGAAACTATTCCCAGCTCCTGGCTGTGATTTCCCCCACGTCTCTCCACCCTGGGTTGATTTGGAATGTAACCTGGGTACAGATGCATCTTTAGACTCTGTTTTTGTGAGAGCTGTTTCTCTGCCTCTCATCAGTTTTATGTTAGAAGTGAACTGTACCTTGGTGAATAGAGCTCTTTTCCCTGTGACAGTTCAGTTATTTGAAAGTGGGTTCTACTATTATCTAAACATCCTGCAGTTTCGTGCTGGTACTTTGCTGTGTCAGATAGCTCTAATAAAATGAGGAGGGAGGAACTGGAGGTTGTGGAGGTAAAGGAGATCAGAGCAGGCTGTACACCCACTTTCCTCTTATGTTGTTTGCACACCCGTGTCATGCAGTGCTGTAAAAATGCTTAGTTGTTTTCATTTGTATAACTGATCTGTAGCTGTCCTGCATGCAGAAATGTTGATTTTAGATAAATGTGTATCATTAGGGAAATGAATACACTCCTCCTTGTTGAGAGCAGAAGTTTCAGAAACACTGGTAGAGTCCACCAGATGTGGGGAAAACTAAACTTTACATACCTTGTCAGAAGACTGCAGTTTAATGTCAGGTTAGAAAGTGTAAGGCATGAAAAGGACAGAAAGGGTCACCGTAAATTTGCTGTTGATCAGCAAACTCTTTGCTGAGAGTTAGATAGCTGCGGGACAGTTGGAGCTGACTATAGAGGTGTGGGGCCCTCACTTGTGGGCATCCGCTGCAGGGGAAGTAGATGGCATCACCAGCACGAATGCTATGTTCTTGTCAACTCTGGAGGCAGAAGCTTGTAGTTCTGTACTAGTCTGCTTTAGGATAGCTTGCTGTGAAATCCTTGGCGAGGGTAGGTTTTGTAAACCACTGGCTCTTCATTTTGTGTGTAGATGGTAAAAGCGTTAAGCATCAAAAGCACTTGTTCACTTGATTTCTGTGTGCTTGTGTGCAGACTAGTTGTAACAGTTTCTGACAGTGTGGAAGTGCAGGACTGTAGCTACTAACCTGTTATTCGTGGGGTCGGGGGTATTGTTTAGTGTCATCTTCTTGGTAAGAGAAGCTGGCCTTTATGTTTCCAGCCTTAGGAATTGGCCTGTGTCTTCCTGCATGACATGTCTGTTTGAGGCATCTGATTGCCAGAGCCTAAAGTATGTGCTTTGCTAGGCAACAGGAGTTGAGAGGTGAAGTTTGGGCTATAAACTTGAAGCAGTTTGCAGCATCAGAGACAACTGTGCACAAGTGAACAGACTGAAAGTGGAAAGAAGGGGAAAACTTGCTTAACACAGCGAGATGGGCATTGTAAGGTCAAAAAATTACCTCTGCTCATCTATGGTTTTGTTTAACACAGGGCTGCAAAACTTAAGAAGTGCTCATGGGATTGCTTTTTAAGGGTGCATCTTGGCTTGCTGAGCTGCTCAAGTATCCACAGCCTTAATATTTTTCCCTCAAATGAATCCAGTCATTGGTACAGCAAGATGTTTAGAGTCTGAGTTTTTCTGTTAGCAAACCGTCACTACAGATGAGTTCAGTAATCCTTACCACTACTTCAGCTTGTGGGCTTCCAGAACTTTGTGTTGTGCTGCTGGGCACTCCTTAAGGTCCCATATCTGTCTGCTGTGGCACTGGACTTCCCTGATGGCTTTAAATACACCACAAGTGTTTCAAGTGCACCTATGCAGTGTCAGAAAGACCTAACGTTTCATAACACGTGTGATAAATCAGGACTGCAATTTACCACTGTGCCTAATTACTCTTGTCTTCTACTGTAGGTTGCACAGAGCATTGAGGATCATCATCAAGAAGTAATTGCTTTCTGCAGAGAGAAAGGTTTCCATGGTTTGGTTGCATATGACTCCGATTATGCGTTGTGCAACATCCCTTACTATTTCAGTGCCCATGCCCTAAAACTGAGCCGTAATGGGAAAAGCCTCACAACAAGCCAATACCTAATGCATGAAGTTGCCAAGCAACTGGACCTGAATCCAAATCGCTTTCCTATTTTTGCTGCTCTTCTAGGTAAGTGAAGTACTAAAAGCAGTGGATGCTACTAGTCAGCCTGTGATCTGGCTTGCAGTTAACTCTTGTAGCAAACATGTGTAACACAGCACCTAGGCAAAGGGATTCCCTTGTTTTCTGACATTCCTGCTGTACTTGAGGTGGGCTGGATGCATTTTTATGAGGACAGGCATGCTGAATTTGTAGGCACCTGTGAGTGATGCAAATTATGGCTGAGTTAAGAGCAGAAAGTAAGAATTTTGCAAAGCTCTGCCTAGCTGAAGTGTTCTGGGTGGGTGGGGAATGAGGACGGTTGTTGTTTGTCTGAGTTTGGTCTTAGATAGCGTGCGAGGTCTGCTTTTGATAAGGCATATTCCAGACTTTGGAAGCATACTGATGTTTTGTAATCTACCTTTACAGAACATATATGAAGATGTTTGGATCACAGGAGCTTTTTATTCCCTCAGAAATGAGCATTGGGCAAATGTGGCAGCTCATAAGGTGCACCAGAAATATGTTAGATTGCATCCACATCACTCATAGCACAGGCAACCAGCATTTTCCCCCAGTCCATGAGTTTTGTTGAGATAGTTTCTTAGCGCTTCTGATGCAGAATGGTGTAGTATCTTGAAGGAGGAGAGGTAGGAGGGACTTCACATCTCTGCTTCAGTGGGGCAATTTTAACACTTTTTTTCCACAGCTGTCGTACTCAGGTGGAAGAGCGAAATAGTTGCTAGTAAAGTTTGCTCCAATGAATAAGATCTTTTTAAAACATCATTCTGACATCCTTTTTTGGGTAAATAAGCATGGGGTGGCCACATTCTTGATCTTGTCACATCAAGCAAACAAGAAAACATGGATTTTTGTTTTTATTTGCTGCCTGACTTTGTGTTTTAATGTGGGTACAGGATAGTAGGGGAAAGCTTCTCCTTTGAAAGCTGTAAATGAGAGAGGTTGTGTGTTTCTGCTTTAGCATACTAACAGTTTAGTAGTCTTTAATATTAAATTGTTTCTAGTCCAGGCAAGTACCTTCCATGTTCAGAAGGAGAGAACCAATGCATCTCACAGTAGAAAGCCACAAGTATTTGGCCAGCTGAAGTTGTTTTCTGTTGATGCCAGGATGGTTACCTGTTTGCAGGGCTGTGTGCAGGAATGGCAGATGGTTGACTAAGCTGCAATTTAGAACAAAACCCTGGTGTCAGTTGCATGATGGACTACTATTGCTGGGCTTTGTTTTGGAGTCTATAAATAAGTTGTTGCATGCCAGTTCAGTGAGTAAGGATTACTGCTCAGAAGGCAGTTTCACTGTTGCAGATATGCTTTATGGCATCAGTGTGGAGCACATGTGAATGACATTGTTTCAACTTGTCGCACATGACCGGCTGGGCCCTTGCTTGGGTTTATTAAACAATAGGTGACAACTATTCTGTGAGTTTTCTGAAGGTTCTGCAATTCTATGCAAGAAGCTGTTGATGTTTTTACTCTCTTGCTATCTTAACAAAATACTTTACAGCTTGCTCTTAGGAGAAAGAAACCTGAGGTTATTTCAGATGATTGCTAGAGAGAGATTTTGTAGGGTTTTCTTCCAGACTGATACAAAGGTTGAAAGAAGTTGAGCTACAAGTTTGTGTATTCTTTTGCATTTCTCTTGTGTGTGTGTGTGTGCATGTCTGTTCAGTGTGAGCAAGCAAGAGAGGCTAAAGTTAGGATTAGGACAGAAGGTATTTGGGAGGCCTTCCTGTGAGGAAGGAGTTTTAGATATTAGCAAATATTAAAGAATGTAGCTATTTGGTGATCCAAACAAGGATGACATGAGGTTACAACAAACAGATCCTGTTTGACTTCAGGTGCTGGCAACATTGCTTAACTTCTGCACCTCAGGAATATAGTAGCTTCAGGGGCTTTACATAAAGTACTAAATACATTTAGGAGCATAATTGTGTGCCATGTGGCAATTGTTTAGAGCAAGGTAGCTCATTCAGATCTCAATTTTTTATTTGATTTAATATCTGAGGGTGTGTCTGGCTTCACAAGTTATTTGTACTTGTTCCTGTGGCCTCTTTTGGTCTCCTTTGATGCTGATGAGTAAAATGATGAAAATCACACAGAAAAAGAGTAGAGAAGGTGTATGAACCTATTGGCTTGCTCTCCTGTTCTGGGTACATCAGTGTGACTCCTTGTGCTGATACTTTGTTTAGGAACAAATTATTGTATCCTGAAATAATTGCTGCTGGCTTAATGGTCACAATTACAGAAGACCAAGACCACCAAGAACTCTATTAGTGTTCAGCTTTAGGTTTGTGAATCCCCTGTACAGAGAAAACTCAAAATAGTCTTGCTTTCAGATACTTTCTTGTCACTAACTTTAAGGGTCAGTGTGGAGATGCCAAAAGGAAAAAGAAATGTTGACTGATTAAGCAGGTGGAGGAGCCTGAGGAATGACACCTAACTGGTGAATTAAACAAATGTTCTTAATGGCAAAGTATTTGGAATTGAGTTGTGTTCAGGGACAAAGTTTCTATTGAAGTACTCCAGCAGAATATTTTTCTGCCTACCAACTAGGCAAATTTTAAAAGATTGCTGTCTGAAAAGGTTATTTATACTGAGTGGCTGCTTGCTTTGGTTTATAGCATTTTCCTTCTTGCAGCTTTTTATGTAGATGTGTTTTGTAGTTCCAGGTTGTTAATATAAGAAGTAGCCTTGTCACGAGTAGTTAAAGTGTGGCCAAAATACTGCATCCTCCAAGAGTGTGCCCTTAAAACATTCTGTCCTGATTGCTGATATAAACAGGGAGTTGATTTGGGTTATGCTGTACATTTTGACTTCAGAATAAAAATAAAACAAAACCCCCCTCCACAAACCCATGCTTCAGCAGTAGAAAAACAAACACAGTGTGAGGTATAGGACTGTAATTCCGTGAACTCTTTAGAAAGGGCAGTGGCTTCAATTAGTATCTAATTGCTTTAAAAAAACCCAAGGCATACACTATAATAACCCATTAAAATGGGAAAAATCAATATATGTGGAGGTTGTTCAGCCAGGTCAAGAAATGGAGGTTACTTATGTAATGTTGATCTCTTTCCCACTGTGACAGTGTTTCCCAACATGTGTTCAGTGATGTAGTGTGCTCTGGTTCTCAGTAACACTGCAGAACTAGGTAAGGTAAGTACAGGCATCGTTTCTAATTTGGACTGCAGAAGACACTGCTGCACTTCAGCATCCTAAACTCTACAGTTTAGTGCATAGTCAGAACTGGTCAGCTGGTCTTGTGTGTGTTCAAGGGGATGGAATTAACTGAAAAGAGTGATGGAGAGCAAATAAGGTTGAAGAGAGGAAAGGAGAGAAGGCCTAACTGTTTAAAAAGGTAATGTTAGCACCTACAGGAGCTATTGTTAGTTATCACAAAAATTGTCCAGTGATGTGGCTGGAATTGATGTTTTCAGACCTGCAGTACAAAGGCAGTCCAAACCTACCCTGATTAAATCAGTACAAATGTGGCTTTTGCATGGAATCATAAAATAGTTTGGGTTAGAAAAGACCTTTGAGATCATCTGGTCCAACCATTCTCTAGCTCTGCCAAGTCTGGTGCTAAACCATGTCCCTCAGCACCACATCTCTATGTCTTTGAAACACCTCCATCCAGGGATGGGCTTCAACCACTTCCCGTGGCAGCCTATTCCGGTGTTTGAGACCTTTTGAGTGAAGAAGTTTCTAATGTCCAACCTAAACCTCCCTTGGTGCAACTTGAGGCCCATCAGGAGAGGAACCAATCCCCACCTCACACTGACCTCTTTCCAGGAGTTTAGAGAGCAGAGTTTCCCCTCAGCCTCCTGAGGGAAGACCCTTATACAAACTTGTCAGATCTTTCTGATGTGAGTATAAAGTTTAGCTCTTGGTAGACGCTGGATGCTGGTGAAGCATTGGTTGGGCACAAAGACTTCCCACAAAAAGGACATCTGCTAGTCTCAGGCAATCAACAGCTCTCTTGGTTTTAACTTTAGGAGCAAACTATTTTACAAGCACGATATTAAGAAAGTAAAGAGTTGTCATGCGGAGTAGTATCTGGTGATATTCTTTGTGAGTAGGTGAGAGCTGAAGATGTTGTCCAAAGTATGGAAATTAAAAAAGGCAAAGCTGTAAGGACAGGAGCAGCCCTGGGAGCTATGTATTCACTGCCATGCTGCTGCTCTGCAAAACCAGGTGTTGAGAGTATCCTGAAGTTCCTAGCCAGCAAAGCATTCTGCTTTGTTCTTTGTATTGTTTGCACCCACAGACACTGGAGTCTGTCAGTGCTTGATTAACTCAAATGTTTGAAATGTTTCCTAGTAAGAACTTTGTTTTTTTCTGAACATGATGTGCTTTCTTAAAAAGCATTTTAAATGATCTTCCGGTGGGTGGTAAATAGCCACTGCGTCTGTTCACTGGGACAACTACAGACTTTTCCAATTTCTTGCTGCTGCTAGCCCAGGCTCCTGTCTGACCTGATCAGGCCAGCAAAAGAAACTTCAGCAATTGGGAACCTTCTGAGTGTCACTGGAGCTGCCTGTGCTCCCAGGGGTTAGAGAAATCTTACTGCCTGACTCATGCTGCGTGATGGAGCAGAGTGCAGATTCCAGAGACAGCTCTGGGGTGGATCAGTGGTGGCACGTGCTGGGATTCAGGCTGAGCTGGTGTCAGAGAGCTGTGTTCTTCCACCATGGCATCTGCAGTACTAAATCCTGTTGTGGATCTCCTAACAGGGGCGTGCCAGGTTGAGGTTGACACCATGTGTTGTGGCTAGCTCTGCTGCTTCTCTGAGTGAGCTGGGTCTCATGGCAGAATGCTCCTGGAGCAGAGGGAAGTGTATCTTGCTGCAGTAGCAGCATGCCAATTGGGTTTTTCTGGAGTAACAAGAAGATCTCTGAAGTTTAATCTCTCTTTGTTAATCCTATTGATTGGGAGCTGAAGACTGATCACAAATTTGTTTTGCTGCCTGTAGAAACAATATGTAACATTTATGGTGTACTTCAATAAAGCTCTGCATTATGTTCTAGGTAATCATATTCTACCTGATGAAGATTTGGCTTCCTTTCATTGGAGTTTACTTGGTCCAGAACATCCACTAGCTTCACTTAAGGTACAAATTTAACAATGAGCAATTAAGCTAAAATCAATCACAATGGCTACTCCGAGCAGTGTAGTAGGTTAATGTACAGCAGCTATGCAAGGCTTTTGTTCTGGGTCACACTCTGGTGTCCCAGTCCCTCTGTTGACTGCGGAGGATATCAGGGGTGATTAACCTTGTGAGGCTAAACTTAGCCTTTGTGATCCCCCTCAGTGCCCTTCAGCCACATGAGCCGTACTGCTGCAGCGTGGGTTGGCTTTCAGAATGTCATTTCTTACTCCCTTTTTTTTTGAGAAGAGCATTTTTTGTTTAGTCATGTTCTTCAACTGTCAGAGATAATTAGCTGGATCTCTTCCTACCATATTGCTTTATTTTCCCCTGATCTGAGTATGTATGCGATAGCTTTCTGTGCTTCAAGTGTACACGTGCTAGAGAATAGGCTGCACAAGGAAACCAACGTGGCCTTCATTAGATTGACTGATTGATTGATTGATTTTTTTTGAGAGAGAAGTGTCTGATGCTCTTAGTTTATGGTATGTCTGTCCTGCTGCTTCATCACACCTGCTTTGTTCATCTGCCAAGCAGACAGCTATACAAGGGAAGCTGGACACATCAGAGAAAGGGCTAGTAGTGAACTTTGTTTCTGCCATGGCAGATGTCTCCTTTCCCTGTCTCCTAGGGTGTGCATCACACAGCAAATCAAATCGGTTTTGTAAATTCTGTGAGACTGTGTTGTTATAGCTACAGCAAAAAATAGGTGAGGTTTTTTCCCCCTTCTATTCCAGAAGTTTATTAAGCATTGAAAAAATGTTAACTTGTTCTGCTGAAGGTAGAATTTAAAATCAGATTCAGGATTTTCAGCAGTTTTTAAGGCTTGCACAACTATTGCTTAGAGAACAGCCATGACAGTTTGATGTTACACTCATCCTGTTTTGCTGCTGCTCCTGTGCTTGGAAAGGTAAGTATCGGCAGTTTGGAGTGCCACAACAAAACGTGCTTGTGTGTTTTGCTGCCTCCTTGTCAAACTGGAGGTGAGAAAAGAAAAGATTGAGTGGATCTGCATTTTCATTTCTTACTCTAAAAGTTCAAGTGTAGGACTTCTCTCAAAGGGATTCATAAAGTTTCTGATGTTCAGAATACTTCTCTGTGGATTAGACTGAGCTGTTATACAGCCAGTTCAGGATATGACTTCAGGCACCTAAGCCTTCTGGAAAGCCTTCTAAAGATGTACCAAATTACTTGACTGGAATAAAAACTGGATATTGGCCATTTTGCACCAAGATATACATTTTCAGTGGAAACAACAATTGGGCTTTGTAGCTGGCATCCTAAGGAAATGCCCCTTGTTTCCTTGGCTTGTCACTGGGCTATCTGAAGCCGCCCTCCCTGTCGTTGTTTCATCTCTTTGCCAATGTTAATCGCATTTGAAAGTGGTTCCCTATTCGGCTGTTACAGGCTCCATGAAACCCGATACACTGTTATCAGTGAAAAAGACCCAAATGAGTGCCCTTAGTGAGGGAAAAAGCTGCCACAACACATGGCTTGCTTCATTTCACAGCAGCTTGCTGGCTGGTCATGAAGTAGCCCCAAACTAACCACAGCCTTTCTGTCTGCTGGCTGATAATGATGTCAAAGGGAGGTAAAGAAGGACTAAAGCAGCAAGGACACAAGTCTGCGGGAAACCAGTCTTCAGTAGTTACTGGTCATGGAACAGCTGAGCTTTGGTTTCAGCAGTGCTCATGGCCTGAAATTTATAACTGGTTTCAGTAGCCCATTAATTCAGTTTAATTTCTTTTGGCATACTTAATGTGGCAGCGATGTTATTGCAGCTCTCTTTATGGAGACCTGCTCATTGGGCACGTGTGGACAGCAGTGTTTTTGGTCAGTGCAACGTGAATGCTTACGGAACCCTGAAAGAAAGACATGTGTTTATTAGCTGCAAGCTGAGAGCAGGAAATGCAGGCTGTCATGAAAACTGGAAATGGGAGGTGCAGGGAGGTGTTGTGGCTGCCCAGGATGTTATCCCTGGGCTCTACCTCAAACTTTGCTTTGTTGTGTGTGTTTATAGAGTTACTGTTGAGTATTCTCCATATTGTCAACCCAGAGCTCTAATTCCACACCTCATCCGACTCAGGAGTTAGAAAACTTTCTCACTGTGTAAAGATTTTTGATCTTCTGTATCGAAGGCAGTGTGGTATTGAGCATCAAAGCTACTGGACTGAGTTTTCAGTGTCCTGTTCTGCTGCTTTCCAGGGAGAGCTGTGAGAGTTAATAATGGACAGCTTTTTTTCCTGCACTCCTTCTCAGTCTTTTATTACAAAGTAGAAAAAATGGTTAGTCTTTCTTAGAGGAGGCTTGGCTAGTTTGCCAATTAAAAAGTGTAACTTGAAAAGAAGCTACCAGTCTTTGCTGATAGAGCGTTGGTGTGTCTGCTCAGTGTCAACAGAGGGAGGTGACAACTGAAGGTTGGAGAGGGACATATGGGTGGGACATACATCTGGGAACAGCTGATTGGATATGGGATAAAGGAGGGGAAATTGAAATGTAAAGGAAGAATCCATATTTCACATCTAGAAGGACATGAACCTACCCATCAGGAGAGTATCTGTACATGCTGGAGGAAAAAAGCCTTTCACAAAACATCAGCAATGACCACTAGCTCAGAGATAAATGTAAATGAGAACACTTGATTTGCTCTTGCTGCAAAAGGGACAAAGAATCCAAAGCTTAACACGGCAGGCTGCGCTGAATTTCTCTGTGCAAACAGAGAATGCACTGAACAAACCTGTGGACCTATATGTGAGTCCTGTTAGCTGGTTGAGAGCAGAACTCACTGAAATTCAGACCACCTGAATGAGAAGCTGGAACAAGAAAGAAGTTGATAGACTTCCTGAGAATTAACTTGGCTGCTAGACCTTGTGTGGAAATGAGCATGGTGCTCTGCTGTGTGTGCTTTGAGATTTGCTTTGGAGACAAAGACATTCGGTGGTGGTTCTGGAGAGCTTGTTACAGTGTGGAGCTTCAAGAGCAGTGTGTACACCATCAGAATGATGTTAGGAGGGCAGTTCCTTATCTCTGGAATGAATTAGTACCTCTTTGGGGGCACATACCACCAAAGAAGTGCTAACCCTTTATTGGCAAGGTCACTTTAGAAACAAATCTTAATGCAGTCCCCTTTTTGTTTGTTTCATCTCAGTAGAGAGAGAGGCTTCCAGAAAGCAATCCAAAGTATGCAGGTTAGGCTGCTTCTCTGAGTAGCTCTAGGAAATTCCTGTCTTTCTCTGTTGACTTCAGAGGGAGACTCATGCTAAGTAGAGGCTTGGGTAATTTGCTGCTGTGCAGGTAACAGAGGTGTTATTCTTAAGATTTGCTGAAATAAGTGTCTGTCTGTCACTGATTGAAAGGGGTTATATGCTGAGGGTCATCATAGCATGGTGCAGGCCAGAAAGCACCTCAGGAAGCCAAACTTCCTGCTAAAAGCATGGTCATCTTGAGGTCAGAACAGATTGCTGAGGGCTTTGCCTAGGCTACTCTTGAAATTCTCCAAGGACAGAAACTGCACAGCCTGTCTGAGCAGCCTGCTCCATGGTTTGACAGACCCAAGGATAAAAATGTTTTGACTTGCATACCATCCAAAGCCATCTTTGTTTAGGCTGTGGCTGTTGTGTCTCTCTCCATAGTGCACTACTGTGAAGAGCCTGTTTCCATCTGCTTGAGAACCTTTTTGTAGGTGTTGGAAGGCTGCACTTGGGTGTCTCCAAAGCCGTGTCAGGCTGAATTGAATCGTAGCATGTTTTGGGTTGGAAGGGACCTTAAAGATCATCTAGTTCCAGATCTCATGTCTGAGCAGCCTGCGCCGTGGTTTGACAGACCCAAGGGTAAAAATGTTTTGACTTGCATGCCATCTGAAGCCAGGGAGACCTCCTACTAGACCAAGATACTCAAGGCTCCATCCAGCCTAACTGGACTCTTCCAGGGTCAGAGCCTCCATGTCTTCTCTAGACAGCCTATTCCAGTGCCTCACCCTTCTCATGGGAAAGAATTTATTTCTGTCTAATCTAAGTCAAGCTTCTTCAATTTGAAGCCATAATCCCCATTCAGCATTTTCTCATAAAGCAAATGCTCTAAATCCTTCACCATCTTCATGAGCATCTGTAGAACTAGCTGAACGTTGTTGACTTCTAGCTTGATGCCTAAACTGAATGCAGCATTCTAGAAGTGATCTGACAAGTACTGAGGAGCAAGATTCCCTCAGTCTGCTGGCTGTGCTGCTACAGTCCAGGCAGGGTGCAGCCAGCGTTCTCGGCTGCCAGAGCACCAACCTGCTTGGCTTATGTTCAGTTTGCTGTCTTCCAAGAGCCCCAGGCTCCTTTTGGCATGACTCCAGCCTGCAGAGTAGCCAGGGGTTATTCTTGCTCAGGTGCAAGACTTTGCTTTTGGAGTTGCTGAATTTCTTAAGGCTTCCATTGGCTTATTGCTCTGCTTTGTCTAGGTCTAGGTCTTTCTGGATGGCAGCCCAGCCCTCCTGGTAGTGTGCAGGGTTGGCATGCAGGTTGTCTCATAGGAAGTCTGTATGTGTTGTGCTTTTGCACTGCTCTCCTCTTTTCTTCCTCACAGTGGTTTTGTTCCTCTGGAGATTGCATGTTCTCAGAATCCTACATGTATAAATGTTAGCAGGTGATCTCCACATTGTATCTATTCTTGTTACTATCAAGACACACAGAAGTAAAGGTCAGTTTCCCGACCAGTAATGTCCAATTGAATAACCTGATCTTCAGAGAAGAGCTGAACTTCATTGGTTTGTGAGGATTTAAAATCATCCAGGAAACTTGAGGAAGTTTGTCATGAAATCAGCTGTCCTGAGAACTCCTAAGATGAGATGCTTTTAACATTCAAGGGCTGATACAAAATCCAAAGTTTATATGCAATCTCTAATAGAAATCACTGGACAAAAAAGCCCCAAATGAACAAAAGCCGTGCAATTTGTTGTAGTATTCTTCATATCTTCAGCTTTTTCTCTTGCCAGTGGAAAAATGTTCCCTGTGTGTCACCTCACAGGCACTGAATGTTCAAAGTCTTTTTTTAATGCTTTGACAATAAAGCTAAAGTGATTAGCTGTTTCCAGCAGGCATAACAGTAAATGCTGCTACTTGTGTTGATTAGCTTTGAAAGGCTTCACATCCTGGGATGTCTCCAGGATTGGGGAGCTTTTCCCAGGTGTGCCTTGGGTACCTTCTGCAGCAGCCCAGCAGTTTGTCAGCCTGCTCTCTTTCATTACAGAGCTTTTGCAAGTTTGTCAGGCCACCACATTTTTCTCTTGAAGCTTCTGGGCTTTGTAATTTTGTTCATTAATAGGCCTCTTGTGATTTTTGTCAGTGGTCTGCCATGAAATGGAAATGGTGCTTAGCAAAAAAGAGGCAGTTTTCAGGGGTTGTGCTTTCTAATCTGACCACTTCCAAGTGTGTGATCCGCCTCACAACAGGGGATGGAAAGGACCTCTGGAGATCTTGGAGTCCAACCCCTCTGCCAGAGCAGGACCATAAAATCCAGTGCAAGTCATACAGGAGCACATCCAGACAGGGCTGGAAAGGCTCCAGAGAAGGAGACTCCACAAACTCTCTGGGCCTGTTCCAGTGCTTTGTCACCCTTACAGTAAAGAAATTCTTCATGTTGAGGTGGAACTTCCTGTGTGGCAGGCTCCTTGTCCTACCTCGGAGCACAAGTGAGCAGAGGCTGTCCCTGTCCCTTCCTAACCTCCAGCCCTCAGACATTGATCAGATCGCCTCTCAGCCTTCTCCTGTCCAGCCTAACCTGCACCAGGGCTCTCAGCCTTTCCTCATCAGGCAGTGCTCCAGTCCCATCAGCATCCTTGTAGCCCTCTGTTTGACTCTCCAGTAGATCCCTGTCGCTCTTTTAACTGGGGAGCCCAGAACTAGATGCAGTATTCCGAGTGTGGCCTCACTAGGGCAGAGTAGAGGAGGAGGAGAGCCTCCCTGTTTGCCTTTCTGAGGTTTATTTTCTGTGGTGTTGCTTGTCTGAAATCTTTCTGTAGATGATAAGGAAAAAAAAAGAACTTATAGGAAGCAGTGTCCTATAATGAGAGATGGGTGCAAGGTGATAGTGATTGTGCTGTGAAATGCTTTGTGTGCAGCTCCCAGCGACTTTGACCCATCAACATGTTTTCTGTAACTCTAGATACTAAGTCTTCCTTTTTCCCACACCTCACACTTAGTAAGAACTTGTCTTGTGTTTTAATGCACACAGTATTACAGAGATTGCTTATGGTTCAATACAAGATCTACCTTTTGGATTACCAGAAAGCTCTACAATGAATAAAAATATTTTCCTTGTTATTGTCAAGAAAGTACATTTTGTTTTACCACTTCTTATTGCTGCCTTCAGTGCAGGCTGTGACATTTTTTAGATTTGAAGCTGTTCTCACATCTGTACTGAATGTCTTTGAAACAGAATAAAAGAAAAGAAAATGCCCACAGATGAACCATTCTTTCAGAAGGTCTTGCTTCAGGAATGAAGAACATACCCCAGGGAGGTCTTTAGGCTGTTTGTTTAAAAGCAGCTAAACAGGGGGTGCCCTGCACAGTGAGCCTGCTTGGAGGTGATCAAGTTAGAAAGCATGGCACTAGGAAACAGCATTTCTTTGCTTGTTGCAAAAGGACTACTACTAGTCATGAGAGACCTGATGAAAATCACAGGAGGCCTGCTAATGCCCTTAGTATGTTTTGCTTGAGCTTCATGCTTTTAGGGTCTGAGCTGAATGTTGCTTGCAGAGTGCTGTGGCGTCTTGATGGTTCATTGCACGTTGCCATCTGGGAGATCACACACAAGTCATGATGGATTGCTCACTCCTTTCATCCAGCCTGCTTTGAAGTGGAGATTGCAGAAGCACTTAGGTGGTAGTTCAGGGCTTCTCCAGGGAGCTCTGCAGAGGGCTCATTGAACATGGCACAGCCATGTTGTGGTTGGGCTGCTTCAGAGGTGTGTGATTGTTCCATGTATAGATGAAATGGAAGGTGATGACAAAACTCTTGGCTTTACCAGTGAGAAGGGAGTCTTCTGCTTTTGCTTGCAGGTTGGGTGCAGAATCTTACATCAACATTTGTGACTGCAAGCTTATGCACGAGGGTGATCTGTGGCATCTCTAATATCTCTGATATTCAGAGTGCACACCAGCAAAATGGTACTATCTGAAACAGAAGTCACTGCTGTGCTACTACCTGCACTAAAAAGAACTCTTCTTACTTTAGGGTCACAGAATGTGGAGCTCAGCTTTGGTAGAGAATGAGCACGTAGAGAATATTCTGACATTTGTGAAAATGAGGCATTAGGAAAAGGAAATGTATGAAAATGGGAATCTGGGCCAAAATTGCCATGGTCTGAGTATGCAAAATGCAGTCTAAGAAGTTGCATAAGTGGATCAAATAAAGACAGGAAAGAGAATAATTACATATGGTAGACTGTCTATTAAAAAGAGTTGTGGTACAGGTTTTAAAGTTGCAGAGACACAAGTAATGAAGTGTTAATCAGACTTTGCATAAACATTTGTCACAAGGCTAAACTTCAGTTGAAGTGTGGTACCTCTGTAGAATGCAAGCATTAGTTCTCACATCTTCTCATCTCTAAAAACCCAGAACTGTTAAATAATAATAATGATGATGATTTCTTAAGTCTTGAATCCCTGAAATTTACAACTAGAAAGATTAAAATATGCTGAAAGCAAAAAAAAGCTAAGTACCCCTGGAGTCATGGGATACAAGGTTGGTGAGCTGTTTCCTGCCCCTCTAAGTGAGGAGGAAAGTTACAGAAGGAACATTTGGTTGAGTTGTTCTTCAGACCCAGCTGGCAGTGCTGCTCACTTCACATTTCTCAGTAGTCCATGGTGGTTGCTTGCCCTGAAGTTTCTGTACCCATCTAGGATCATGTAGTACATCTAGGAACAGTCATTCCCATAACTGTATGCTGAATACTCCTCAGTTTATTTTCAGAAGGAGCCTGTTCAGAGATGGAAGTCCAGGGCTTCCAGGATAGTTCAGTTCTACTCTTTTCTCCTCGTGGACAAAAGAAAGGGATTGGGCCAAAGAACTGAATCTAGACCCTCCTGGTAGAGCACATCCATCTGCAGCTGCCAGTAGAGTCCAGGGTTTCCAGGACTATCCAGTTCTGCTTTGTTCTCAGTGTAGACATAAGAAGGGTTCAAGCCAAAAAAAAAACAAGTCTAGGGCTCCCTGGTACAGCGTGCATCTGCAGCTGCCACTTGCTGAGCTGCAGGAGCTTCATCTGTGAGGGCTTTCAACCTCATCCCACACATTTTTTCCAGCTCTCTTTTCTTGCTACAGAGAGGGGTCTTTTGCTATAAAGTCACAAGTGATTCTTTTCAGACCCACGGCCTGAGTCAGTGAGCAGTGAATCCATGGGAATTCATCCTTTCCTACCATCTTGAGTGGGGTGTAATCATGGGTTCTGATTTGTAGACTGATCTATGGTCTGTATTTGCTCAGGTGATAACTCCAGGGACATCTTTAGCATGCATTTAAGGGCAAGTTTCTCATCCACTTAAAAGAGCTGGTGAATATGGGAATTCAGGGACATCTGTCACTGAATGTTGAACCATCAGTTATTTTCATGCCAGAATACAGAGACTCTTTTGTCAGTGATCTTAACAATTTCTTCTGTGTCTGCAAAGGGAGTAACCATCCCTGTAACTGTGTTGATACTGAAGTGCTTGAAAGAGCAAGAACTGTGCTCACATCACAGCAACAAGAGAAATCCAGAACTCTATCCGTCAGCCCTTAGCCACCTGTCGTACAAGAGAGACAGAAAGAACTCCTTGCCTCAGATGTCATCTGTAGTGTGGAGCTGTATGGATGTGTTATACCACATCTAAGGAAATACCTACAATTTGAAAACACTGATTGTTAACTCTGTCATCTTCAAATAATGTTTGTTTGGGGTTTGGCTGTGGGTTTTTTTAGGCAAATTTCTGTAGAATCTTGGAAATAAGTTTCCTTGGGATACTCTTTTTCTCCCTTTGTTTTTGAAATGATGTGAAGATGCTTGCATAGAGATCTTCCTGTCCCCAGTGGGTCTCTCAGTTCTGCTACCACTTTGCATTCAGAGTACAAGCTGTGTCAAAATGATGTTTACTGCCATGTATGTCCGTGTGAAATGGATGTATCCATATGAGAGGAAGCATTTGCCACTGGAGGAAAGGTCTAGCTAGAAAGCAATAAAGTTATCATTGTTGACCTTGTTTGTTGTTAGAGCTGATGTTTAACCAGCCAATATTTACACAGAGGTGAGGTTCCACATATCCAGAGCTGTAGCACTGATGAAAAAGAGAGGAGTCAAGCCAAAGGTAAAGGCTTAAAGGTGCGAGGCTCCCAAAATATTTAGCTCTTCAGGCAAGGTGGAATTTGCAGTCTGCATTTTCAATAAGCAAAGAGTTGCAGTTGTCTGCTGTGTGAGTGAGGGGTGTGGGGCTGCCCTGTCTGACTCTGGCTGTGTTTGTTTGCACAGGTACGTGCTCACCAGTTAGTTTTACCACCCTGTGACGTAGTGATCAAAGCTGTAGCTGACTACGTCCGTAATATTCAGGACACCACTGATTTGGATGCCATAGCTAAAGATGTTTTTCAACATTCACAGGTAAAGTAGAAAGCAAATCATTGGGTTGAAGGTGGTGGGGGTTTTTTTAAGGCAATTTTGCTATATATTTGGGTTCTATAAAAACAGGAGTTTGCCAGTTGATAGGAGGGATGTGTTAGTATATGCAGGATCTTGAATACTCTTAATTTCACTTCCACAGTTTCCAGAGAGTAAAAATGTTACATTTAGCCTCAGTGTTTTAAAGTAAAATTAAAGATTAGCAAAGGGATTTTGCCATCTGGCTCTTTCTTACTGTCACTGAGTGGCAGTCATGCATGGAGGTAGTGTTTTCAAGCTTGATCCTTACGTGGGCTGAGATAATACTCCTCGTACTGGAGCAGTGCTGGAGTCCTGAAGGGTTGTTCCTATTGTATGTGATGTGGTGTATGTTAACTGCTCTAGAGTACAGTGCTGAGCTAGAGATGACAAACCTGGATTTGATCCTGACAGCTCTTTTTCTTATTTTAGTCTAGAACAGATGACAAAGTTACTCGGTTTAAGAGAGCAGTTGCATATTACTCAGCAACTAATAAACCTATGCCATTTCATCCATCACATTACCTAGGTAAGTAATGAAAGAAATGAGGCTTCTCATCCTAACTAGAACCTGGGGCTGCCCTCAGGCACAATCAGCAGTATTAGCAAGAACTTGCCCAAATATTTTTTACTCTCAGGTAGCTTTCATTGAGTATGAGGTGTCAAAAGATTTTGACAGGACCCTGCAGAGGTTCTGTTCTTTCCCCTAAAAGAGGAGACCAGCCTGGTCTGATTTTCCTTATAGCTGTTGATGCATCAGCTCTAGCATTAGGATGCTTGAGAGAATGGTGCTGTGAGCAACTGAGCATTGGTGACTAGTTTGAGTCATGGACAGTTTCTAAAGAGAAAAGTTTCTAAATGTAAAAGTTTCTAAATAGTTTTATCCCATAAAAGAGATTTCCTTGTTGTCACTGGAGTTACCTGAAGTGTTTTAGAAACCCATTCATAGTCTTGGATTACTGTTTTGGTGTCATAACACACCCACTTAACTTACAGCCCTAAACCATTCTGGCATTGCAGATGATGGAACAGGTTGCCCAGGGAGGTGGCAGGGGTCCATCCCTGGAGATACTCAAGGTGTGGCTCGACAGGGCTCTGGACAGCCTGATGGAGTGAAGAATGCCCCTGCTTACTGCAGAGGGGTTTGGACAGGCTGATCTTTAAAGGTCCCTTCCAACCCAAACCATTCTGTGATTCTCCAGGCTTACAAAAGAGCTGTGTCATCACAAGATTACTACACGTACCTCATTCTTAACAAGGAAGCATGATTTGAGCTGAAATTTTCTAAAGAGTGTTCAGTTTCCATCTTGCTATATTCATACAGATTTACTTTTTCTTCTTTTTTTTTGGGGGGGATGGGGGGCTGGAATGTCTTTATTTATAAAGACCTGTGTTAGATAGCATTAATTAAGGCTGCCCTAGGTCAGATACTCAAATGACGCAAAATGCCAGCACTTTGTGTCTGTGTGACATAGTTTGTGCTGGCTCCTTCATTGTGACATCTCTTGGGCTTTTTTCTTTCAAGCTTCCTTTGATTTCCAGGTAGAACAAAAATGTGCAGTAATGAGAAATACAAAGCACTGAGACAAGGCAAGACAAGTAAAGTAGACTTCACAAGCTACAAATACTTTCATTAAAAGGCAAGAATGAATAAAACTGACTTGAAGGCATTCTAGGAAACAGTAAAGCTAACAGAAGAAGAATAAATAAACCATAGAAGCAAGAGGATAAAAAGGGTAACGTTTGTGTCAAATACTGAACGTTTTCATGAGTGTTTGGGTTTTTTTCTTCTTTTTTTTTTCTCTCCTCCTCCCTGTTCACACTACAGCAGCCAGACCAAATCAGTTTGGTGTGCCTGGGATAGTGCCACCATATGTTCCTTCTCAGATGCTTAACATTCCACAGACCTCACTACAAGCAAAACCTGTGGTAAGTATAGTCCTCTGCCCTTCTCCTTGGGAGAAACCTGTGTACTCATCAAAGTAAAATCTAGGTGGGTTCACTGATGGAATCTTAAGTCTGGAGCTACAGTGATGCCACAGACTTCTGTGGATGTCCAAGATGCCTGAGATTTAATACGCACCTTTGGAAAATGCCACTTGATAAACACTGCATTTTATTGTGAAAGAAAAGCCTTTTTCTTCCTTTCACTTAAGAATCATCACTTTATTTTTAGGCCCAGCAGATGTCCAATCAGGGTGGGGCCCAAGGTCAGGGTCCATACCCATATAGTCTCTCTGAGCCAGCCATCACCTTGGAAACAGGTGGAAAAAGTCTTTCTGAGCAGAACAACTACAGTAACATTCCTCACGAAGGAAAGCATACACCATTGTATGAACGGTCTTCTCCGATCAACCCAGCTCAGAGTGGCAGCCCTAACCATGTGGATTCAACCTATTTTCCTGCCTCTTCTACATCCTCCTCCTCCGACAACGATGAAGGCAATGGCAGTGCAGTGAAGTAAGTTCTTCAGGAGGACGTTTGCTTGCTCAGCCTCTGTTACACCAGTTTGCTTTCAGAATCATTTGCCAGTATCCCATAAGTAAGAAACATGAAAAGTAATGATGGGAGAGCCTGAGAATAAGAGGCACAGGTCACTGTGACTGCAGACGTAGCCATAGTTTGCTCTGCTCATCTTAACTAGCAGAAATCCAAACCCAAATTGTGTTGGGTGTTTCTCCACTCTTGCCCTTCTCTTTTATTGAAAGGAAAAAGAGAGATTTTGGTCAACATCATAAGGCCCTGGAGTTCTTTACTTTGTGTAAGAGAACTATTCCTAACAGTATAATTCATTAACAGTAGCAAAAAGCAATGAACCTTCACTCGATTTGCGGTGTTCATACTGATTAAATTTGGGGGTGTTGGACTTTGCAAAGACTTCTGCTGTCACTGTCACAACTTCACCGTTTAGAGCAGTGACCAAGAGCCCTCATGGACAGGCTGTGTTTGGAGCAAAGCACTAAAGTTGGTTTTGCTCTGTGTTCTTCACATGCCTGATTACTGCAGAAGTATTTCTGACTTCCACCAGATCCTATGTTTGCCCTTGGCAATAAAGTTGTGCAGACTCATTTAATTACTGTTCTCTGGCCCAGAAAAGGAAATTTGAACAGAGACAGTTTGGATTTACCTTTGTCTTGTCAATGGTAGTGGCTTGCTGTGTGAGAATCAAAGCCTGGGGCTTTAGGACGTCTGTGATTGCCCCTACAATTTTGTGGTTGTCCGTAACAGTGTAAGTTACTACCAGATGTGCCTGCAGCTATGCTTGACGGCTTGGACTTAGCTTTTTGGATACACTCTTTAATATCATGTCTTGCTTAGTGACTCAGATACATTTGCTTAGCTTCCATGCAGCGTGGAACTGAAAATGTACCTGCTCCAGAAAATAAAAGAGCAGATTTTTTTTCCAGCCTGTTTTAGTGTTGCCTGTGTGTTTTATCAACAGAAACAGACCTTAGCAGTGTCCTTTATGTTGCAGTTTGGAGAAACAATCTTCTAAAGGAGGGAAATTCCTTGGCACAGTGTCAGATATTTAGAAGTTCACTCAGGGATTTTTCCTGCCTGAACATTGTTTGGTCTTTTGCAATGTACAGCTTTTGAATACAGGCCACATGTTGGCACGGAGAATCAATGTCAGTACTAAAGCCATGAAGAGACTCCTACAATGTGACTTTTCTAGTACATAGCATCCCTTAAAATCAGGTTCTGGCCTGTTGTTCTGATAAGTCACCAAGGATTCATCCCACTTTATCTCAAACAGCCCTCTGATACTTGAATGTTTTTCTTTCTGTTGTCCTTCAGCCATGTCAGTGGGAACAAAATAGGCTGGGAGAAAACGGGAACCCAGTCAGAAAGTCAAACGCGTGGAGAGCTCGGAGACCAAACAAAGGTAATTCCTTCAGTTCCAGACACCACAGTTTTCTCTTTTCTATTAAAGCTTTCCAACAAACTCAGAGCAGAGTGTTTAGTATTGACCTGTAGAGTTTAGTGTAACTCACACCACCACTGACAAGTTTACAGAGCAGCAGCTTGAAAGCACGGGAAGAATTTTTGTGAGGAGCATTGTTGCAGCCTATACATAAAGTGAAAATTAAATAGAGTATGTTAGAAAGTTTTAGATATAACATAAAAACTAATAAAATGGTTAGCTAACAGTTTTGCCTTAGATACTGTTGCCCATGTTTACAGGAGGGCATTCTTCTGACCTTCAGTAAGTTTGAGTGTCTTAGCATACAGACTTCATGTCCTGGGACCTGCAGTGCAGTGAGAACAGCTCTAACACGTTACGGTGTTAGCTGCAGACTCAGAATCATGGAATGGGTTGGGTTGCAAGGGATCTTAAAGGTCATCTAGTTCCAATTCCCCTGCTGTGGGGAGGGATGTGTCTCACTTATACTAGGTTGCTCAAGGCCTCTTCCAGCCTGGCCATGAGCACCTCCAGGGAGGGGACATCCACAGCCTCCATGGGCAACCTATTCCAGTGTCTCACCACTCTGACTGTAAAGAATTTCTTCCTAATATCCACTCTAAATCTGCCTTCCTTAAGCTTCAGTCTATTCCCTCATGTCTTATCACTACAAGCCAGAGTCCCTCCCCAGCTTTCTCGTAGTTCCCTTCAGGTACCGGAAGGCTGCTCTATGGTCTCTGTGGATTCTTCTCCAGGCTGGACAGCCTAAACAACCCTAGCTTCCTCAGCCTGTCCTCACAGTGGAAGTGCTCCAGCCTTCTGATCATCTTTGTGGTCTCCGGACCCTCTCCAGCAGCTCCATGTCCTCATTGTGCTGGGGACACCAGAACTGGAGGCAATGCTGCAGGTGGGGTCTCAGCGGAGCAGAGCAGGATCCCCTCCCTGTGCTGCTGCTCTGGATGCAGCCCAGCCCATGGCTCCCTGCTGGGCTGCCAGTAACCATTGCTGGCTCATGGGGGGTTTGTCACCAGCTGATACCCCCAGGTCCTTCTCAAGGCTGCTCACCCAGCCTGTATTTGTATTCCTTTATTAAAGCTCAGCTGAGAACTATAAGTCCTTTGTAATTGTGTGGTGTGAATGTCACACGATGCATGTTAAAGTAGCTCTGTGGGACCACTTAGAATATTTTGCCCCTTAACTAAGGATGGGATGACTAAGCCCTTGATAAATACTCACTCTATTCAGTTTCTTCACAGTCTAAAACCATTGTCCAGTGCCTGGTGGTCTGTGTCCCATATCTGAACCACATTTGGAAAGAACATTCAAAGTATTTGCATCTAACATTGTGCCTCTGATGGAACTGCATGCTGCACACCTGCTCTTGTGTGTCAGAAAGCCAGTCACAAGTTTCTTGCACTGCAGACAAACAGAGCAATTTCCCTGTACCTTTGGCATAGAAATTCCAGTGAACTTGGGCTTTGTGCTTAGAATATCAAGTTGATGATTTCATCAGCAGTGGTTATTGTTTTTAGGCTACGCCCTGTAGGATACATACAGTTGTTTGTGCCTGCAGATCAGTCACCCTATGCAAATGCTGATTTGACCTATTCCATTCCTTTCTTCTTGGTCCCAGGCTGGGTGTGAAGCCTGGTGGGTGCCAGGTGGGTGCCTGATGGGTACCCTGCATGGGCTGCACAGCACTATGTCCTGGGGAAGGGGAGCAGCCAGAGCAGCAGCAGAGCCTTCCCTGGAGCTGGATGATGGAGAGTGGCGGGAGCTGCTGCACGCCTTGTCTGGCTTCAGAATTAGAGCTGTACAGGCAGTGATGAAACCTTCCACTAGGTTCATGTGTGCAGTCCAACTGAAATCTATCCAGTGTAATGTCTAAATACCTCTGAGTTTTACTTGCATATTTCTTTTTTCCCTGATATCAAGCCACTTCTTCAGCCTTCAGTAGCAGCAGACAGTTGCATCAGTTGAGCATGACAGGGAGGAATACAAGTACATTTTATGAGCTAGTTTCCTAGAGAGGCAAGATATTAATGATTAAAAGAAATACTTCCTGAAGATTGCAGCTGAATGAGCTCTGTGAATTGCTGAGTTAACTTCAAGCACTGAAAGCAGCAGAGATCAGACAGGTAGTAGCAGTCTTGACACTTCTTGCACCCTGACTTAATTGTCAAAATTTCATGCTCATACTTATCTCACGGCATGGTTATACATGACACAGGTAATCTCACCTCATCTTGGGAGGGTGTATATTGCTAAAGAAGAAAAACTCACCTATAGTAGTTCCTTATATGTCTGAATATGGCTGGGGCAGATCCAGGAAGAACCTCGTCATACAAACAGAGCAAGCATTGCAAAGGGTGGGGGGGGTTTGGTCATCTTTCCTCTCTGCCTCCAGGAACTGGCAGTTCTGTAGACTCCTTTGTGTTCCACTATCACCTTTAGTTGTTGGGGCAGCAAAAGACAAGGACAAAAATCTTTAAACTGATAAAGCCATATTTGATACTATAATAGAGCTCGACTAGAGCTGTGATAGCTCACCCATTCATCAGAACATCCTGTGCTGTGTTAGAAGTGTTCTCATTTCCAGCATTTAACTGTTTCTCCTGTGTATTTTAATTTCTGTAAATAAAACAGAGTCAAGATTTCCAGCTATAAAATAAAACCTTTTGGTGTCATCCTGTTTGTCTGCTTTAAATACAAGCTACAGCTCAAAGTTTCCATCTTCTACCCAAAGCCAGCTTTAGATAATGTATTACAGGTGCAGCTTAGAATCAGAGAATCATTTGGGTTGGAAAAGCCCTTTAAGATCATCCTGTCCAACCATTCACTAACTCTACCAAGGCTGGGGCTAAACTGTGGCACTCAGCACCACAACTCTGCAGCTCTGAAACATCTCTAGGGATGGGGATTCAACCACCTCCTTGGGGAGCTTTTTCCAGTCTTTGAGAACTCTTTCAGTGAAGAAGTTTCCTTCTAATGTCCAAACTAAACCTCTGCTGGTGCAACTTGAGACCGTTTCCTCTTTTCCTGTCACTTGTCATTAGGGAGAAGAGACCAACCCCCACCTCACCACAACCTCCTTTCAGGGAGTTGCAAAGAGCAATGAGGTCTCCCCTCAGCCTGTCCGTCTCCAAACTAAACACCCCCAGTTCCTTCAGCTGCTCCTCACCAGCCCTGTTCTCCAGTCCCTTCCCCACCTTTGTTGCCCTTCTCTGGACCTGTTCCAGCCCCTCAGTGTCCTTCATGAAGTGAGAGGCCCAAAACTGAAGCCAGTACTCAAGGTGTGTCCTCACCAGTGCCCAGTACAGGCAGGCAGTCACTGCACTAATCCTGCTGGCCACGTGGGGTGAAGCTTAACTATTTTAATTGTAAGTGAACAGGAAAAGTGATGTTCTTTTGGCTGATCTCCTGGTCTATTTCCACATGCATTCAAAACCTCTTTATTTTGTGTGTTCTGTTACAGGTAGAAGGTTCCTCTAGTGCTTCTTCAGGAAGTCAGGCAGCTGACGTCAAAGGGAATCAAACCAGTAATCCACAGATCCCATGCCTGTTGTCAATGCCCACCAGAAACCACATGGATATTACTACCCCTCCATTACCTCCTGTAGCACCTGAAGTATTAAGAGTGGCAGAACACAGGCACAAGAAGGGGTTAATGTATCCTTACATCTTTCATGTCCTAACCAAGGTATGGCGACTTAAAGTTCTCTTCTGTGCAGTAATGATTATGGAGAGACAATTGCACCTGCTAAAGGGCAGCACAAAGTCACAGCCTTCATGCTTGGAGATTTGGGCCACTTTAGTGCTTCTGACAATATTTCCCTGTTTCCTAAGTGCTGATCTGCACTGGTGTCTGTTGCAGTGAATCCAAGGTGATTGTTAATTTTAAGTGTTTGCTTACAAAAGGAATCCTTTTCCCTGCTTGGATGGAAATATTTTTGTATCTGTGCATCTGTGTCTGTGTTTTATATAGAGTCCATCTGAAAAGTTCTGCCTCTGTGCCTTGGTGCCTCTGCCAAGGCTTTGCTATTTTCAGAGTTCAAAAGTACTTAGATTGTTTTCCCTCACAGTCTGATCCCTCCCATCCCTGGTAGCTAGCCCTGATAGAAGCAGAGTGGCTGTAAGAAATATCCTTTGTCTAATCCTAAAATGTCTTTCTGATGTGCTGAGTTGGTGTTGCTTTGTAGTTTGGCAGAACATCTCTGATGGCTTTTTTTTTGAGAGAGGGAGTGTGGGGGGAAGGGAATTGGCTATTTTATGTGCCTCCAGATACGATTTACTTTCAGAGGCCAGGTTGCCAGGTAAGCTGCAACAGTTTCCACACAGCTTAGTACTCCTGGTCTGCTCAGTGTGTCTGGTAGAAACAAATCTACCCAAATAGCCACTTTTAAAAGCAATGAGGGAGCTTCTCACGGGAAGAGGCAGTTACAGTCTGCCTCAATGTATCTGGAAGCTGCTGAAGTCTGCTTCGTGCAGAACCAGGAAGGAGCCAGAGCAGTGGTGGTCCTACACAGCTGGATTTGACTTCATCTGTTCTCAAAAGGCATTAAGTTTGTTGTTCTTTCCAAGTGCAAACAGATTAGTCCCAAAATGAGGCCACTTCAGCCTTGTGTTCAAGGCACTTAGTCCAAACCTCAAGCCCATTCAGTATCCAGCAAATGGCACTGTCCACGTTCCTGTCAGCTTGGATTGATCTTAAAAATCCACCTCAGGACAAAAAGGACTGGAGGTAGGGATCTGGAATCCATAAAAAGGAAAGTTTCTGCACCAAGTTTGAGGTTTGGATTTCCTATTGCTGTAGCTTGTATTGTTTCATGTTCTTCTTTTACCAGAGAAAAGTGGAGAAAAATCAGGTGGTGTGAAGCCCTTTGATGGGTTAGTTCTCTTCACAGCTTGCATAGCCAAATGTTCTGTGTATGTTGAAACACCCCTTGATATTTAGTCATAGAATTGTGGAATCATTCACTTTGGGAGAGAGATTTGAGATCATGGAATCACAAAATGGTTTATTTGGAAGGGACCTTAAAGATCTTCTATTTTTCTAGTTCCAAGCCCTCTGCCATGCACAAGGACACCTTCCACTAGACAAGGTTGCTCAAAGCCTCATACAGCCTGGTCTTAAACACAAGGCTGAGGTGTCTACAACCTCCCTGGGAAACCTGTTCCAATGTCTCCCCACCCTCACTGCCATGAATTTCTTCCTCATCTCTACTTTGTCTCCTCTCTTTCAGCTCAAAGCCATTGTTTCTCGTCTTGTCATTCCAAGCCCCTTCCCAGCTCTCTCGTAGCCGCTTCAGGTACTGGAAGGCTGCTCTAAGGTCTCTCCAGAGCCTTCTCTTCTCTGGCTGAGCAGCCCCAACTCTCCCAGCCTGTCCTCATAAGAGAGGTGTTCCAGGCCTCTGGTTGTTTTTGTGGCCTCATCTCGACTCACTCCAGAAGCCCCAAGTCCTTTTTGAGCTGGAGGCACCAGAATTTGACACAGTACTCCAAGCAAGGTCTCAGCAGAGCAGAGGGGCAGAGTCACCTCTTTTGATCTGCTGGCCACACTTCTTCTGATGCCATTTGCCCTCTGGGTTTCAAGTACCCATTGCTGGCTCCTGTCCTGCTTCTCACCCACCAGTACCCCCAGGTCCTTCTCTGCAAGGCTGTTCTCAAATCTCATTATCCTCCTTCGTGGACTGGTACCAAAGGTTGCCCCAGTCTGGGTGCAGGCCCTTGCACTTTGCTTTATTGAACTTTATGAGATTCACCTGCAGGTCTCTCTGCACAGCACTCATCCTGTCCCTCAGTCATGTCAACCGCTCCACTCAGCTTGATGTCAACTGCAGACTTGCTGAGGGTGCCTCCATCCCACTGATGAACATACTGACCAGCACTGGTCCCAGTACAGACCCTTGAGGAACACCGTTTGGCACCCATCTTTATCTGGGCATTGAGCTGTTGACCACTGTTCTCTGGATGCCACCATCCAGCCAATTCCTTATCCACTGAACAGTCCACCCAGCATTCTGAAGAGATGGGCTCAGAGAGGTGTACGAGGCCGTGGCTGCAGAGACATGTTAGAGATGGCTCTTAACTAGAGCAGCACTGCTTGAGTTAAACCTGGCAGTGTCCTCATGTCATCAGTCCCAGGTGTCACCCACAGCATTCATTACCAAGGGAGCTGCAGTGGAGGGGGCTGAAGCGAAGGCAGCAAAATGAAGCACGTGGTTGTCAGCATTGCAAATCAAAGCTGATCCCTGGGAGCAGTGCAACAAAGGCAGTGATCTTCCAGGACAATTGTATTAGGATGGAATGCAGAGACAGAATGCTGCTTTCCTTCTGAGAGATGGTAGTGGAAAGTTCTTGCCTCCTTTTTGCTGAGAAAGCCTAAAATGTACATAAAGTATAAACTACGTCTTCAGTTAGATACGTTCCAGATCGACCTTGTTAGTGGCACTCCCAGTTAGGAGCTTTTGAGCAGCTCTTCTCAGCATGGTGGTGTTTTTGCAGCCTGTTCTCAGTACTGTTACAAATCCTTGCCCCCAAATGTCAGGCTATTGGTTTTAGCCAGCATGGATGTTTCCTAAATTAATTGTCTGAAATGTAGAGCAGCTTCCCGCATGCTTTGGCTGTCTACAAGTACATTACTGTATTTCCTTTTGTGCCATTTCACTCTTCATAATGTCCATATTTGATCATTAATACTTAGGTAGCCCTCACCTGCAGATAGTCCAGATAGAGGGGAAAAAAAAGAGGTTTATGATGGAGAAGAGAAAGAGGAAAGCAGATAGTCCAGATAGGGTTTAAAAAAAGAGGTGTATGATGGAGAAGAGAAAGAGGAAAGCAGATAGTCCAGATAGGGGAAATAAAAAGAAGTGAATGATGGAGAAGAGAAAGAGGAAAGCAGATAATCCAGATAGGGGAAATAAAAAGAGGTGAATGATGGAGAAGAGAAAGAGGAAAGCAGATAGTCCAAATAGGGTTTAAAAAAAGAGGTGTATGATGAAGAAGAGAAAGAGGAAAGCAGATAGTCCAGATAGGGGAAATAAAAAGAGGTGTATGATGGAGAAGAGAAAGAGGAAAGCCACAGGGATAATTGGAGCCTGGGGACTTACTGGAAGGAAGCAAGTGGATTGTAGGGTAATCCTTTGCAGTGCTACCTTCACCCACCTGGGATCACTTTACTGCTGAAGCAAGTTTCTCTTAACTAGCTCAGGTTAATGTGAAAGCTGGCTTGAGTTACCATGCATAACCAACCCCCTTCTGCTGGCTGTAACGTGCCTTTTTTCTGCTTTCTCTCCTGCCAAAGGGTGAAATCAAAATTGCCGTTTCTATAGAAGATGAAGCCAACAAAGACCTGCCTCCTGCTGCTCTCCTTTATAGGCCAGTTCGTCAGTATGTTTACGGAGTCCTCTTTAGTTTGGCAGAAAGCAGAAAGAAAACTGAAAGGCTTGCCTTTAGAAAGAACAGACTTCCACCAGAATGTAAGTGCTTACAGAATCCATGCTTTATTTTCCTTCCCTCACCTGTGTTTCCATATCCATCCCTGCTGAGATTCAAATGGGAAGAGTTGCTAAGGTTTCACTGGTGCAGCTAAGGCTGGAGGGATCTAAGGCTTATTGGGCCCTGTGGATATTAGACAAAGATGTTAATTGGAAATACTATTTGCTGGGGTAGTGTCAGAGCTATAAACGATAGCATTTCTAAGCAAGCCCTGGGTGTTGAGTTTTCAAACGTGTGCTCAAGCTGCCATGAAGCTTGCAGCAAGTAAGGGCAGTTTGTGATATCAGATTCAGAGTATATGGCAGAACTTGATTAGGGCATGTGGCCATAAATCCCAGTTTACATACTCTTCTCAAATGAGAGGTGCTTCTCTTAACTTACCCTGCTTGCCCAAATGTGTGCTGAAGCATCCTTCAGTGACATTTGCAGGTCTGTAGTATCTCACTGGCATGTAAAAACCTGGTTTGAAATGGATAGAAGTTAGTTTTAAAGTCACTGGAGTTAAACCTGGGGGTAAGCAGACTGAACTTAAGCAGACAGTCAGGTCAAAAGCTCCTTTTGCTCAGAGGGGAGAATGTTAATCTTCCTATTAATCTGGAAGCTGTCTCTTTTAAGTCCTCTGCTTCCAGGAATTACTGCCATTCCAGAAAATTCAACCTCCTCATTCTAGAGCTTTTCTTGTAATGAAATGCATACAAGGAAGTGATTGAACTTTACAGTAGCATCTTGTAAAGGTTAAAGGGATGTTGAAGCATTAAGTGAATGACAGCAGCAGCACAAGTATTTATATATGGGAGTCTGCTGTCACTGCACTGAGAGTCAGCTCTTTGGAGGGTATGAAAGCACCATTCAAAGGCTTCCTGGGAGAAACAGGAGAATCAGCTGTAAACTTTATGTTCATTCCCTTTTCTCCTTCCATTTTCAGTTGTGAAATGGTTTTGTACCTTCTTGCTGGAGGTGATCAGCTTCCAGTGCTGCTTGAAAAACTCGATCTGGGCGAGTTCTGCTGTGGGAATTAGCATTTCTCTTGCCTGAGCAGTGCCTCAGCACATGCATTGTCAGAAACTGAGTTCTTTAGACTCACACAGCGTAGTAAGTATTTCAGGTCACAGGGTTATTTCAGGATTTAAATAGTGATGTCATTTATCCTCATTAGACTTCTGTCCTCAAAATTGTGCTACAGTGTTTGTAGTGGGGAAGCAGCTGAGTGCTGAAGCTCTATTTTAGTCTTCAGAATGTTTTTATCCTGTAAACCTGGAATTCTCTCTGGAGGCTACTGGGGAAATGTATAGAATCTCAATTTTCTCCTCATTTGTGCTGCTTTTTAGAGGTTTATTCTCAGTGGAGGCTAAGAACAACTAAGAACACTACTGCTGACTGGGTTCAGTTACAGGAGCTCCAGCAAATCTTGCTGCAGGACACATCCAGCTACTGACCTACTTCTATCTTGGGACTGACCACGCTCTTAACAACTACAAAAAAATACTTGGACCTCTGCCCAGATGTTAGTTGCTAACACTGCCAGTGAAGAGGGATTTGGGCTAAGAGGCAAGCATCTGCTTTAAGAGGGATGTGCTGCTGCACACAGTGATTTTGGTCATTTCTGTTACAAAGCAGCAAGATCTGGGCATGCTGTGCAAGACAGAAAGAGAGAATAGTGTCTGCAATGGCAATTTCTCAGGTTGATTAGTCACACTCATTAGCTCAAGCTAACTTTTCTGAGGGCTCAGGCTGTAATGAACTGGTCATGCTGATTCTCCTTCAGTGTCTGAATTTTCTTGCTGCCCTCAAAAATCAGTTATGAAACAGAGTAATGAAGACAATCAAGAGAAAAATGTGAGAATTAAGGGACATTAAAATAATCAATTTCTAAGGGAAATGTGTGTTGCCCTTAAGATTTATGTGGGGAGTAAAGGAGTATGCTCAACAAAAATGCTGTTGTCTGTTGTACAGCCCATAGCCATAGTTGTGCAGCAATCAGTTGCAAGTGGCTGTGAAAAATGCAGAATAAGCTGAGATATGGGTATTACTGCTAAATATATAGACAACAGGATAATGAATCTTCCCCAAGATTGATGACTTCCTGTCTTCTAAATCATTATTATTTTAATGTAGTTGAAAAGCCAATAAAAAGCAACAGATCCATTGGAAGCAGTAATGGGTGAGGTTCTTCAGTGATCATTGTCTGCTAAGTAATGCCTTTGCTGTATATGTCATCATGTCTGCTCCCAGAGGATATGTAAAGCTTGAGTCACACAGTTCTTGATTGTGCTTTTGCAGCCAAGGGCACAGCACTGGCTCTGATGGGAACAGTGTCTGACTCGCCCTTCTCAGGCTCCGAGACAGGTTACTTCCCATCTTCTGATAAATCCATGTGTGGATGAAACCATCTGCCCTTGCCATTCGATGGAGAAACCCAGGCTTGTACAAGCTGTTGTAACTGCTGTTTGGATCCAAAGCTTTGTTATTTTAAGCCTCACCACCTTGTGATGTACTGTTCTCCATCAAGGATGGCCTCAGCTGATGCTGCTCCTGCCAAAAGGGAAGCCGTGTCTTGGGCAGTTGCCCTTCTGCAAAATCAAGCATGCTTAGCTCAAGCTGTGCTGTCAGTGAAGATTACAAGGTTAGAAGTGAGGCTTGATTAATCTGCATTAGCTAGCTCATCTTCTGCTGGTGTTGGGCTACCTCACACCTCACCTTCAGTTCATCAAGAATAAACTGCAGAGAGAATCCTGAGCCCACCTGAGTTGTGGTTACCAACAGGAGCTCTAACAGGCATCTTGAGCGTGCAGGGTGCTGTCACCAGTGACTTGGAGCCTGTAATGGCAGCCACATATTTATCAGCAGGATACCCTAATGCAGTCTGATGCTGACCCTTTTTACTTGGATTCACCTGGAAGTATGGTGAGGGCAATGATGAAAGCAGATGTCAAGGTGATGTACAGTTGCTCAGGCAGCTTTGAGCGTTCAGGTCTGCCAATGAGCAGCAGGTGGACGTTCAGCATGAACAGTGCTGATCAGGAGGGCTGCCTGTAGCTAGTGTAGCCTTCAGGGTAGGAGTTGCTTATATCCAAGTGGAAGGAAAACAAAACATTGCTCTGAGGACAAAGATCCTCAGCAGCTGAGAAAGACTGGTTTTGGCAGGAGGCCCAGCACAGAATTGTCAAAGGTGTAGGAAATGCCCTGGAGAACTGAGTGGCTGTGGACAAGCCCTTGATTCATCTGTTAGGTCATGCAAAATTTAGGTGAACAGTGCTGCAATTCCTTGTCGACTGAGAGCTGCAGTTCCTCATGCTCATCATTCACAGTGACTTCTTATTACAGCTTTTTGCAAGAGGCATGGGTAACTTTCCCAAAAGAAGCATTACTTTGCAGAATTTTGGAGTCAGGGTGGATCTTCAGTGTGACCTCTCCAGGGAGCAAACTGGGGGTGCTCTTCCTGTGGCCTCAACTTCGTAGGGTTGTGGAAGTTGTCATTCCCAGGTTAAATCTTTGAACCAGGTCTGAATGTTGAATTGCAGTGAGAAAACACAGACATAAACCAGTCCCTTATTCTAAGCCTGAGGTTTTCATGTGGAAAGAAACAGTAATGAAAGGTTTGTGTTCTGTACAGCCCTGTGCTGCTGTCTGCTGTTACAGGAGTTGGAGGAGCTGAGGGGCTGGTCATCTGAGGGGGCTTAGATGTGATTGTGCAAACAATTTGCATCTACCTGGGCATCCAAACTGAACAATGGAGTGTAGCTAGTGGCATCACCACTACCAGCAAAAGGAAGTTGAAGGAAAGGAAAAGCTCCAGAACACAACTATTCTATGTCAGCTGTCACCAGTGTGAGGCTTTTTCACTGCTAAAACACAGATTAAAGTGTTCTGCGTAGTAGCCTCACACTATCTATTTGCTCAGAGGGCTCAAATGCTTTAAAAAGTGTGTCCAGCAGATCAAGGGAGGTTCTCCTCCTCCCCCTCTACTCTGACTTCGTGAGCCCCCATCTATGGTACTGCATCCAGTCCTGGGCTCCCTAGTTCAAGAGTGACAGGGATCTACTTGAGAGAGTCCGACAGAGGGCTACAAGGATGCTGAAGGGACTGAAGCATGGCCTGATGAGGAAAGGCTGAGGGCCCTGGGGCTGGTTAGGCTGGAGAGGAGAGGACTGAGAGGGGATCAGATTAATGTCTATCAGTATCTGAGGGCTGGGGATCAGGAAGGAAGGGACAGCCTCTGCTCACCTGTGCCCTGAGATAGGACAAGGAGCAATGGATGGAAAGTGCAGCACAGGAAGTTCCACCTCAACAGGAGGAAAAATTTCTTTACCATAAGGGTGACAGACCACTGGGACAGGTTGCCCAGAGAGATTGTGGAGTCTCCTCTGGAGACTTTCCAGTCCTGCCTGGATGTGGATTTGGACTTGAATGATCTCCAGAGGTCCCCTCCAAACCTTAGCATCCTGTGATCTGTGTCTCTTGCTTCTGAGACCTAATGCAATTCAGTCTTTGAAAGCCAACATAAAATCCATCCTTTTATTTGTTCATGTTCACTGTTCCAGGCCTAAGCATGGAGTGAAAACCAGAGTGCTAAGCTGTGCTTCAGTAATGGAGTGGCTCTGCTGGCTGTTACAGCCATCTTACATAGCTTGGTGGCATAGAAAACTGGTAGCAACCAAAATAGAACATGATTTTGTAGTGAGGCTACCAACTAAATATATCAGAATATTTATGTTCATTGCTTCGTGTTGTCTGGATGGAACTTACCCTGAGCTCTACAAAGTGCAGCTGTAATGCTGGACTAATGTTATTCCAGAAAAGCAAAAGAGGGCTTTGGTATGTTCTGGGGGGTCCATTTCTAGTCCCAGTCACCACCCCTGTCATGGTTTGCCTGCCCTAACTATAAAATTGCTTGTATGGCTGATGTCTGATTGCTGAAGAAGACTTTTTAGCTGTAAGGGCTGTCTGACACCTGTGCTACTCTGCTTGATCTGTGACCGAGATTTCCAGCAGAAAGAGCAGATCTGTGCTCCTGCAATTGTAACTCCTGCAGGCTGTAACCTGAAGCTTCACTAACAAGCTCCTTGAATCTTTCCACACCGCATAACTGGGCTCTGAGTTAAGGTTGCAAACACATTTTGAGCTGTGTCAAATTTGGGGTCATTCCAAGGCCAAAGGTATCATTACTCACTCTTGACTTTGCTTTTTGTTTTGAACTTGTGTTCTGTTTGGTTGTCTTCCAGCATAAAAAGGAGATGATTTAGCAGCAATATTGAGCTGAAGAGTCTCTTTAGCTTTGGATGGAAGGGAGCTTGGCAGACAGAACTGCTCCTCTCTTCGCCACAAAAGCCTTTCCATTCACTACGCTGCTTTTAAAGTCATGTTTGTAAAACTTGTGTGCAAAAAGCCCCACAACAGCAAACCCACCCATAGGAGAACTTCCTTCATTGCAGCAGCTGAGCAGCTACAAACAAACTGCTGTGTTTGGGGCCCCTCACTCACAAGAAGGATATTGAGGGGCTGGTGCATTTCCAGAGAAGGGCAACAAAGCTGGTGAAGGGTCTGGGGAAGAGGCTGTCTACAACTACCTGAAAGGAGGTTGGAGCCAGGTTGGGGCTGGTCTCTTCTCTCAATTAAGAAGTGGTAGGATGAGAGGAAATGGCCTGTAGATGTTTCAGGGGAGGGTTAGGGTGGACAACTTGTGCTAAGAGCATGGCCTGAAGCTGCACCAGGAGAGGTTTAGGTTGGATGTTAGAAAGCACTTTCTAATGAAAAGACTAGTTAGACACTAGAATGGACTGCCCAGGGAGGTGGTGGAGTTGCCATCCCTAGAGGTGTTTAAGGCAAGATTGAATGTGGCACTTAGTGCCACGGTCTGGTTGATGTGGTAGTGTTAGGGCATAGACTGGACCTGGTGATTTCGGAGCTCTATTCCAGCCTTGATAATTCTGTGATTCTGTAACAATCACTGGAAGAGGGGCCTCAGGGAGGTAGTTAAATCCCCATCCCTGCAAGTGTTTCAGAGAGGCAGAGGTGTGGTGCTGAGTGACATGGTTTAGCCCCAGCCTAGGCAGAGTTAAAAGAATGGTTGGACTCGGTGATTGTAAAGGTCGTTTCCAACCAAAGCTATTCTACAAGTGTAAGTTTTAAATGTGATGTGACTAAAATCCCTGGGATCATGTTTTCCTGAAGAGACCACAGATGGGATACATTTCTATTCCTACCTTTATTTCTTACTGTGGTTTTGGATCGGTGACCCAGATACTTTATTGGAAAAGCTTTGTCAGATGATGCTGTTCATTCTAGAAGAATCCATGTGGTGCCTTTATGTTGCATGTGAAGTTGAAAGGGTTAATGTCACTTTCCTCATGTCCACGTGGTTTGCTTGATTTGTAAGAGCTGGCAGGTGAAAAGGTGCTCCATCCAGAGTTTGGCAGTGTCACCCAGAGCACTGGTAGCTGTCACAAAGTGAAGCCCTTCGGATCAGACTCTTGCAGGCAGTTTGAACTGCAGGCTGCTTTTTAACTGAGTATATGTTCTTTCCACTGTTGCTGTTCTGCAGTTTCACCAGTGATCATTAAAGAATGGGCTGCTTACAAAGGAAAGTCTCCTCAGACCCCTGAGCTGGTGGAAGCACTCGCCTTCAGGGAATGGACCTGTCCTAACCTGAAGAAGCTGTGGCTGGGAAAAGCAGTGGAAGACAAGAACCGAAGAATGAGGGCGTTCTTGGCCTGTATGAGATCAGATACACCAGCAATGCTCAACCCAACTAACGTGCCCACTCATCTTATGGTGCTCTGCTGTGTGCTAAGGTCAGTGTCTCCTGAAGGTGAAACAGAACTGAGGCAAGGCTTGACCCTGTTACTTCTCTGACATATTTAACTTGGTATTATACCATGAGGAGAAAGCCTTCGTTCATACATGCAACATCACGAGAAGGAGGCTGTTTAGCTTGTAGAACATTGCTGCTGGGTCTTAAAAACATGCTTAAAAAAATAGTCAAGTGTTTTTTGCTTCAGGCACTGGAGGAGTGGGAGGAGGAGGACAAAGGGAATCTTAGGTTGCTAAGAGGCCACTGTAGCGTGTGAATTTGTTCACCCTTACTATATGCTAGGCTTCACCTTGCTAACAAATAAGGTTTGGGCTCTTGGAGGCTATGTTGGTGAAGTTAAAAAGCAAAAGTGAGAGTTCATCAGAGAGCAGCTGCATAGCAGTTTGCCAAGATGCAGGGTTCTGCTATTTATGCATTCAGTTCTCTGTGTTTGAATTGCTCCTCTAGTTAAGATGATAACAACCACCAGTTGCAGTACTCATTCTGTACTTCAGTTTTTCAAAGAGAAAGTAACAAGGTCCAAACCTGTTTAATTTTCATATAGAAAATGGACTGAGGATTGGAGAGATGCTTACCTCGTTGGGAAGAGGTGGTTGTTTCAATCCAACTAGCCCAAGAAATCTGGCAGAATCCCAGGTTAGCATGGTGCACATAACAGACTGTAAGCCATTGCTCAGAGGGATAAATGCCAGTTAGCCTGTAGTTCTGTTTGACACTTTTCTTACCTTGTGAGCAGTGAATCTCATCTTTCTCTTCTTATAAAATAGCAAATATATCAAAAAATAGTCCAGATGGTATCTTAAAGCAGAGCTCCTCCTTTCATTTGGAATGGAGTGGAGGTGACCTCCAGAGGTCAACCAGTCCAACCCTTCTGCAGCTTGCCCAGAGCCCTGTCAAGCCTCACCTTGAATATCTCCCTGGGGAACCTGCTCCAGTGTTCCACTACCCTTACGGTGCAGAACTTGTTCCTAACATCCAGTCTCAATCTGCTCTGCTCTGATTTCAAACCACTGATAGTAAGTTTCTCTCCTATGACTCTGTGTCATATAGAAATTGCTCATTAAGACATGGTGAGCATTGAAGTCACCAGATAGAGAATGTCTGTGTAATGCCTGATCTGGAAAATGTGGTCACAAAGTCCTTTTACCATTTATCTTTTTTTTATAAAGACCATTTGTCTTTAGATTATTTTATGTTTAGATGTGGCAGAATCCACTTCTGTTCTAAACTTTTTGATGATCTCTACTCCTCTTCCTCACTGAAAGCAAGGTTTGCACAACTGATTCACAGCCAGAAGCTCTTCCACAGGAGTTGAAGCATATTTGAACTTAAGCTCTTTTTAGTGTTTTAGCCTTTTTTAGCTATTCAAGTTCATAGAAACATAGAATGCAGTCTATGCACTTCATGCCTTTATGCAGTGTTAGCCTCACAGAATAGTTTGGGTTGGAAAGAACCTTAAAGCTCATCCACTTCTAACCTCCTGCCCTGGTCAGGGACACCTGCTAGACCCAGGTTGCTCAAGGTCCCATCCAGCCTGGCTTCTAACATTTCCAGGCTTGGAGCTTCAACAATTTCTCTGGGCAACCTGTTCCAGTGCCTCACCATACTCATGGGGAAGAACTTCCTCCTAATGTCTAATCTCCATCCAGCTTCTTCTGGTTAGAAACCATTCCCCCTCACCTGTCACTACAAGCCTCTGTAACAAGTCCCTCTCCAGCTCTCCTGCAGTCCCCTTCAAATCCTGCCCTAAGGTCTCCCTGGAGCCTTCTCCAGGCTGAACAAACAAAACGAGTCTGTTCAATGCAGGAGCTGTTTCTAGAGAGTTGTGATCATGTAGAACACCACTTGATGTACCTGTTGAAGCTTGTGAGTGATGCAGCCCTTCGCCTGCAGGTATATGGTACAGTGGCCGGGGGTTCGGATACTTCGCCGCCAGGAACTCGATGCTTTTCTTGCCCAGGCGTTGTCTCCGAAGCTGTACGAACCTGACCAGCTTCAGGAACTCAAGGTAATTTGGAACTAGAACTTCCATAATTAAGAGATTTATCCTCAGATGATCCATTGTTAGTAGTGAGTGATGTGTATGTGGCTAACTCACTAAAAGCCTTCCCACAATCTTAGGTGTAGTGTTGTGAAGTGTTGCAAGGATCGTGAATCAGTTCTGCTTCACTGGCTGGATAGGCAACTAAAGTCTGAAACATCTTAAGGGTTGGACTTGATGATCTGTGAGGTCTCTTCCAACCTTGGTGATACTGTGATACTGTGATACTGTGATCTTCCGTGCTGCACAGCCTTTGCTTACAGTTTCCTGAGGAATTCTCTCTTGGATGTTTGAATCAGATGTGCTTCTGTTGAGAAGACAAAAAGAAAAAGATTTCTTCCATGTGTGGCTGATTTTGAATCAAAATAATCAAAATACCAACCTGGGTATTTTGTCACAATTCAGCATCCAGAAGATTTTGCAGCCAAGTGGAGAAATAAAGAGAAAGTCACAAAATCCTGAGGGGGAAAATGCAGAAGGAAGAAAAGGAAGAGTGTCTCACAAAATTGGAGACAGAATTCTTTTGAGGATTAAAAAAGTTCAGCTCAAATGTTGTAATTTTTTCAAACACAGCAGTGTTGCATGAAGTGAAACCTGCCAACCAATGGAGAGCTGTTTAGCTGGCAAATAAAGTGCAACATGCTGTCTGTGTGTGCAAGATCCTGGCACTCAGAGATTTCTCCACTCAACCTTTCTCTGCTCACACTGAAACTGGTTTCCTCTTCTAGCCTTTGAGATGTAAGAGACAAGATTTGGGGTTTGCTTTGTTTGCTCTTCAAATTTTCTTCAGAACTATGAAGCTCTCTGCAGAAAACAGTAGAAGCAGTCCTTTAAGCAAATTCTTTAAGCAAGCATTTTTCTGTATGGAAATAATTTTCTGCATAATATATGTTAAGCCCAGTAGTGTATTTGATGGCTGGAAGCTTTGGGAGGTGTTAGGATGTATAGGAAATGCACATCTGGAAATGATCTCTCTCACCTCCTGCCAGCACTGATGATCAACGTAGCAAAGGAGGTAAGATGCTCATCACTTCTTCAGCACACCTCATGGTGAAGAAGGCATTTCAGAGAATCTTTCAGGTGCTAGGGGGCTCGGGTCATGAGAGTCTGCTGCCCAGTTCTGCTCCCAGCAGTGTCTGGGTAGGTGCTGCTGCCATTAAATCAGCAAGCAGAGGAAGGTGCTTGTTTGCCAGGTTTGTTCTGTTCACAGGCACAGACTGCAGAGAGGCACTGCTCTTCTCGGAAGAAACAATAACTAAGCTCCCACGAAATCTAGACTTTCCTAAGGAGTATTTTGCCACTAGTGCCAAGTCTACAGGGGCATTCCCAAAGCCAGCCAGTGACTTACTCCTCTGCTGTGTGTGATGTGCAGAGTCTAGTTTGCATTCCTGCATGTAGTACTCTGGCAAGGAGTTCAGCCTTAGTCCTTAAACCAAATCAGTCTGCTTGTGGAAACCCAGATCTTAGAATTACTAATAAATGTAAGGAGAAGAAAACAACTCAACCTGCTTCAGAACATGTTTGAACTTGTCACACCACAAGGAGTGAATTCACGTGTTAGCAGTTGCAGTGGCAGAGCTAACAGAGGAACAAAACCCTCTTGCCACGTGCCAAGGAATGAATGTCAACAGCGTATGAATAAGACCCAACAGGAAGACATCTACTTGTGTCCCCCTCCTCATTGCTGAAAAAGATGTGAAGAATCAGGGGAAGAAGGTAGCTGTAGTGAATGCCTGATGAGTATCTGCAGAGCTGCTTGTTTGCTTCAGCACATAGGGATGACCTGGCTGCTGACATGGATTAGAAATGTGTTTGAATGCTACTCATTGTGGCTGATTTCTTTAAAGCAGCCTAAACGTAGATCCTGCTCATCAGAAGACTCATTCAGGTGTTTGCTGGAATTCCTTTTCAGGGTGCTGGAGGTCCTATGTGCTTACTGGGTCCTTAAGAACCCTGGAGACTCTGGCCCAAAGAAGCTGTCTGTTGTATGCTTTGTCTTCAGTGAGAACGAGCTGGCCTGTGTGTTCAGAAGAAAAGTACATAGCTCATGTGAGGGGTAAATGTTGGACTAAGCAGAGGGTAGTGGAGAGCCTTTTAAAGCCTCGTGAGAGCGTGGCCCAAGTCCCCTGTGCCAGACTCCCCAGAACTGAGTGATTGTGCCTGTGGGCATTGGTGGACATTCCAATGAGAGTTTTGCAGGCAAGGCTGGACAATGGTATGTCAGCCACTTAGTCTTCAGTGTCCATTTTCCAGGCAAGGCTGGACAGCAGTGTGTCAGCCGCTTAGTCCTCAGTGTCTGTTTTCAAAGCACAGCACAATGATCTAATGACACCTAGGGGCAGAGATTTTGGCAAAGGTATCTGTAAGAGTCAGCAAAAGTCTTGCCTCATTAGATGCAAAGAGGAGGAAGCCTCACTGTGAAAATTGCTGGTCTCAGGTCTAAGAAAGGAGTCCCCAGCGAGTTTTCCTTCTCCATTGCAACAAGGCAGCATTAGACAATGTTTTTGTTCAACAGAAATTGCTCTCCAGGTCTTAGTTGTAACTTGTTTCCTGAAGAGTAACTTGTATCGTTGCCGTGTTGTGTGTTGGGCAACTGACAGAGGAAGTGTTTGGTGGGATGCTGTTACTGTCTTCACCTGAAGCTCCTGCTTCTCTTTTTATTGAAGTGGGCCAGAAAGACAGCAGCTGAGTTTGAACCCAGCTGCACAGCTGCAAAATGAACTGGATAGTCTTCGCATCTTAAAGGTTGCTTGTGCATAAGCAAGGTAATGCAGTTTAATTTCAACATTTAATGCCAAGGCCTTGCCAGTGTTCCCAAGAAAGGGCTGATATTTTCAGAAGTATTGCAGAGAACACTTGCAGTGCTATTTTCCTATGCCAGAGCTATAAATACATTCTCTGCAAGCAAATCCTTTTTCCTTCCACCACCATCTACTCACTGTTTAAACTCTGCCTTTGTGTCTTTAGCCTGCATCCTAACCAGAGCTGCCATACGTGTAAGCATCGCTGCATCAGTAAGAGACACTCCAGCAGCACAATCTTGAGCCAAGCTAATAGAAAAATCCATTCTGAAGGAGCTGGGAGGGAAATGTGATACCTGGGAAGAAAAACCGAATGCTGACACTGAGCTCAGACTTGAAACTTTGCACAAGATTATTTGAAATACGTTTTTAGGGGCCTTTTTTTACTGCTTATTTCCTACAAGTGTCTTCAGAGCCTTCCCTTGCTTTGAAAACCTCTGCCCTGCATATTTATCAACGATCTAATGAAGCCAAAGTTTGCATCTCCCATGGTTACATGCCACAGAGTAACCTTGAGTCTTGTATTTAAGATGTTTTGCTGACTGCTTGATAGTAAATTGAGGTGAACCATGAAAATATTAGACATTAATGTTAGAGATAAATTAGAATAAGCATTGTTGACAAAATAGAGAGGCTTGATTTTATTTCTCTCCTCTGGAGTGGAAGGATGGGCCCAGCAGGCTTCCTGAGCGTGGCAGTTGTGCATGTTCAGGTGGTGTATTCCTTCCAGTCAGACTGGGCCTCTCGTGTGAGAATTCTGACCAGCAGTGAACCTTGTGCTGGTTTAAGAGTTCTGAGGAGGTGCCTTGGGTGTTTCTGTGCCAGTCTTGGGCTCTCAGGCGTCTGTGCCAGCGTCCAGGTGGGAGACGTGGGAAGCAGGGTGGGATCGGAAAGGTTGGAGCAGGCGATCCTTGAGGCCTCTTCCAGCCTGGTGCTCTGTGCGAACTCTTGGAGCGGCTTTGGTCTCCAGCTGCTGCTGACCTCTCCGAATTGCCCATTGTTTGGAACAGATCGAGAACCTGGACCCCCGAGGAATCCAGCTGTCTGCACTGTTCATGAGCGGTGTCGACATGGCGCTCTTCGCCAACGACGCCTGCGGCCAGCCCATCCCGTGGGAGCACTGCTGTCCCTGGATGTATTTCGATGGAAAATTGTTCCAGACCAAGCTCATCAAAGCAAGCCGGGAGAAAGTTCCGCTCATTGACCTCTGTGATGGTCAGGTGTGTAGCCTGGGCAGCGGGACAGAGCAGCCGTGGCTGCCAGGGGCTCATGTGGCTGAGCTGTTTACTTTGTTGCTCATCTCTCTACTTCTAAAAGGAGCTGAAAGGCTTTGGGGTTTTCTCCCTGGAAACTGAAAGTTGAGTACAGTTGTCATGCAGTGAATGAATGAGCTCAGTATGAGCTGTCAGTGGACGCCTGCAGCCCAGAAAACCAACTAGATCCTGGGCTGCATCAAGAGAAGGTGTGGCCAGCAGGTCGAGGGAGGTGATTCTCCCTCTCTGCTCCACTCTGGCGAGACTCCACCTGGAGCACTGTGTCCCATTCTGAAGTCCCCATTACAAGAAAGATCTGGAGGTGCTGGAATGTGTCCAGAGGAGGGCCAGGAAGGATGATCAGAGGTCTGGAGCTGCTTTCTTAGGAGGACAGGATGAGAGAGTTGGCGTTGTTCAGTTTGGAGAGAAGGTTCTGAGAAGACCTTATTGTGGCCTTGCAGTATCTGAAGGGGACCTACAAGAAAGCTGGTGAGGGACTTTTTAGGGTGTCAGGTAGTGATACAGGACTGGGGGAACGGATCCAAGCTAGAGGAGAGGAGGTTTAGATCAGATGTTAGGAAATTCTTTACCCATAAGAGTGGTGAGACACTGGCACAGGCTGCCCAGGGAGGTGGTTGAATCCTCACCCCTGTAGGTGTTTGAAAGAGGCAGAGATGTGGTCCTGGGGGCCATGGTTTAGCCTCAGCCTTTACTGGTACAGTTAGAAAAGGTCTGGACTCAATAATCTTACAGGGCTTTTCTAACCAAAGCTATTCTGTGATTTCTGACTCAGGGGACACTGCTCAGATTAAATATTTATGATGGTTGTGGTGTCTCTCAGGTTTATAGCCTCCAGGTGTGCTTTGGCCTCTATACAGAGGCTTTGTTTTGCAGTCCCTGTTTGTGACAATTACTATTTAAGGTAAAGGGCTGCTTTAAGTGTTCAGGAGACTACAGACAGAAGTTTCTCAGTTCCTTCCTGAAAAAGCCTTTTTGACTTGTAAACTGTTTCTGCATTACCAGCTTCTAAGTGATCTCAGGGTTTAGACTCCCACTTCTCTGTCAATGCATAAAGATTTTCTTACCAACAGTTCCAGTGTCAGTGAACTATTAGTAGTAATCTGTAAGAGAGATGACTGTAATTTTCTGGCTAGCTTTCTGGAAGCTGCTTGCAGTAGTTCACCCATTCTGCTGCTCTTCTGCTTTCTTTGGATTTGTTTTGTAAATGTAGCTTGATGCAGTTGAAACTGGAATTTTAACTTCTGCGACCTTCTCCTCATTCACAGGCTGAGCAGGCAGCCAAGGTTGAAAAGATGCGTCAGAGCATCCTAGAAGGATTAAATTTCTCCAGGCAGAACCATCCTCTCCCTTTCCCACCTCCACCTGCCATGCCTTTCTATCCAGCTTCTATGTATCCTCGACACTTTGGGCCAGTCCCACCACCTCAGGGCAGGGGGAGAGGCTTTGCTGGTAAGTGCTGGGGCAGCGGTGTGGAATGTGTTGGTGTTACCTTGTCTTTCCCTCTCCCAGAACTCCAAACTGATTTGCCCCTGCAGTTTTGCAGGGAACATCCATCGAAGCAAGCAGCTGGCATGTATTGGCATGTGCCAGTCACTGCACTTGGTTGGTAGCTTCATTAGCCACGGCCTAGCAATATGGAATATGTTGTACTGCTGAGTATTCCCATCAGGATGGTTAGTAACTGTGCCAGATCAAAATATTTGTACTGCTGCTCTAGGAAATAGAAAAGCGGAATGGATCAACATTGGGTGACATGAAAAGGCTCTTCCTGCACTGCACTCTGCCTCAAAACTCTGATGTTTATAAGTATTAAGCATGCCCAAATGAGTGGACACAGTTTAACTGTCAGGGTTGAAGACAACCTTTCCTCCCCGGCCCTCTCTGCTTTGCTACAGTCATTTAACCGTTGGCACCCTCGAGTGTGTAAATGCTGATAAAACCATTCCAGGCTGTTTCTAGATTCATTCCCCTTCTCTAAATCTCTCCAGTACCATGGCCTATAGGTGTGTTGATACTGGATGTTGGGAGTTCTTGGGGTGCCACAACTCTAGCCCTCAGACCTCATTGCCCAGAACTTGTCACAAGCCTTCGCAGCGCTCACCATGCAGTCAGGATGCCTGTCCCAAAGGATCAGAGACCCCAGGCTCACTGAGCAGCAGGACAGCTTCGGCCAGGGCTTCCTGGGCGGTGGTGGCTTGCTCCTGCACGGCAGTACCTGCAGGAGCCTGGCCCTCTGCTGACTCCGGAAGGGTGGAAGGAGGCAGCAGTGTCTCTGCTGGGGGCCTTCCCGGATGCCTGGCCCCCTCACAGCTTTTCCCGTGTCTTTCTTTACCCTGGGTCTAACAGGAGTCTATGGCTTCGGAGGCCCTTATGGGGAAACAGTAGCCACAGGCGCTTACCGGGCCTTCCGGGTGGCGGCAGCGGCAGGACACTCCGGAGCCTTCTCTGGCAATGACAGCAACAGGACTAGCAAGTTTCAGGGCGGTAATTATACCCAAACCCCTTTTCTTAGAGCTTCTGGCAACAGCTTCCTTCACTTCACGGTTTGGTCTGAGGCTTTCCTGCTGACTGCCAGTCTCCCTTTCTCCCTAACTGTCTCAGCTCTCCCTCTCTAGAGCCTGCCCAGGCTGCTCTCCGCTCTGCTCTCCCAGGTCCCTGCTGCAAGCCCCCCAGGCACCAGCCTCTTTTATGCCTAGAGCTCCTCCTCCAAATACAGGGTAGCTGTGAAACCCAAGGAGATGGTCTGTCTCTTGTGCTGCAAGCTGCAAGGATGGAGTCTGTAATCAGCTCAACTTTGCTTGGCTGTATTAACAATTACTCTCTAAAACTGGGGGCAGTTGAGCTATTGCAAGACCAGCTCAACATAGAAGTCCCTGACTTGGGTGTCCCTGCTTTTCCCTTTGCTGGTGTGGACACAGGCATGGGATTTACCTACCTACTTACCTACCTACCTACCTACCTGTGTGCCTGCTGCCCACCTCCTGTACAAGGTGGCACAATGGAAGCATTAATTTCAACCCCCCCATGTATGGTCAAAAAATTCCCATGGATTTAGCTGTTCTTTCTGGCCTCTGAGCTTTTATCTTAAGGGCGAACATCCCTTTAATGCTTGGTTGTGTGAATAATTTGCCCCTGTACTCCATGTGCCATGGAAGCCAGAAGGTCTGGACAGGGGAGCATGAACCTTTTTGCCTTTAATAAGTTCCTAGCGTATTCATCTTTGAAGTCTAATCACAGCTGCACCAAGGCTGTGTCCCTAACCCTCTCAGTGATGATGGTCCCACCAGTAACATCTGGCTCAGCTGCACTTACCTGGCTTTCTTGAAATCTGTTAGGCCCCAGAGCTGATTTTTAAGGGCAAAACACAGCAACTTGAGTATAAAATGGATTTATATTGTAGACAACTGCCACTTTAGCTGCTTTCTTGGTAGGGGAAGGCTAATTCTATCTTTTACACTTTCACTGCTGTACTTTTATGCCAACTTCTGGTAGCACAGATCTGCCTAGTAAATTGATGATAGCAATTACAGTCTGTGTGTCCTGTGCTGAACTTGGGGTTCACTAAAAGTGCCTTTAAACCTGCAAAAATCACTTCTACAATAAGTACACACCAGATGTGGTGGAGTTAGAGAATGGTTGGACTTGAGGATCTTAAAGGTCTTTTCCAACTGAAACAATTGTAGGAATGCAAGAGGGGAAAAAAAAAACCACTCTTCAGACAGCTTGTAAAATTTCACTTTAGTTCTTTAATGCTTCTCTAAAGTATATTTTTAGCTCCTGAAAGTGAAGGGCTCATGTAAGGTCATTTCATTTTCCAGAATTGATACAAGGGGGGAAAGAAAGACTTCTGAAAGACTGCAGAATGAGAGAGGCTCTGCCAGTGTCAAAAGAGGAAACAGTGTAAATGATACCATCTGGCAACCCAATTTTCCCATGTATTTGTTACTTTAATGTTACAATTGTGAAGGTCAAAGTTTGCTTTTGCTTTTATGTGCAGGAGTCCAACCTATTCCTTCTCAGGGAGGGAAACTTGAAATTGCCGGCACTGTAGTCGGCCACTGGGCTGGAAGCAGACGCGGACGAGGGGGTAGAGGACCGTTTCCTCTGCAGGTTGTGTCTGTGGGAGGCCCAGCCAGAGGGTAAGTGCAGTCTTGTGGAGTGTGCAGTTTGCTGATGGGGCAGAAAAGTAAAACAGGGAGAAGCTGGGGGGCGTTGGAAATTGCATGCAAGCACATGTGCATTAAGTAAATTGTACCCAGAGTAGAAGTTCTGCTCATTGGTTTTAAGATGGTTTTAGTTAGTTACTCAGATGAGTGTAAACATTTTGATATGCAGGTAAAATTCATACTCTGAATTTTATATATATATATATATATATACACACAGAGAGACACATGCATACACAGACAGGAGAAGATGACTTCCAGCAGAAGATGGTTCAGCAGGACCATGGAAGTCATTCTGCTCCTGTACTCAGCACTGGTTAGGCCACACCTTGAGTATTGTGTCCAGTTCTGGGTCCCTCAATTTAGGAAAGATGTTGAGGTGCTTAAACCTGTCCAGAGAAGGGCACCAAGGCTGGTAAGGGAGCTGGAGTAGGGCTGTGAGGAGAGGCTAAGGGAGCTGGGGTTGTTCAGCCTGGTGGAGAGGAAGCTCAAGGGAGACCTTACTGCTCTCCACAACTACCTGAAAGAAAGTTACAGCCAGGTGGGGGTTGGTCTCTTCTCTCAGGCACCCAGTGACAGAAGAGGAGGAGACAGCCTCAAACTGCACCAGGGCAGGATTAGGCTGGATGTTAGGAAGAAAATCTTCACAGGAGTGATTGGCATTGGAATGGGCTGCCCAGGGAGGTGGTGGAGTCATCATCTCTGGAGGTGTTTAAGAGGAGGCTGGATGAGACACTTAGTGCCATGGTTTAGTTAATTAGAAGGGTTAGGTGATAGGTTGGACTCTATGATCCTAGAGATCTCTTCCAACCTGGTTAATTCTGTGATTCTGGGGGCTTTCTCTTCCATAGAATCAATAAATACATTACACCAAACCCAGACTGTTTTCAGCACTCATTTCCTATGCCATGGTAGAACATTTATTTATTAAGTTGTATGATAAAAGTTTTTAATAACCTCATTATGCAATTCTTCTGTGAAGCAGAAAACACCTGAAGGATGCTTCTAGGTTTAATAGTTCTATGCTACAGTTGTGATGGGAGATGTGCTTAAAAGAATATTAATTTCAGCCTTTCCTTTTCATTTCCCTGCAGCTGAAATTACAGGTGCACATTGCTGAAAAGGAAATATTTTGTTACAAGAATTATCTAGGCCTTTACTTTTAAGATTTTTGGTTTGGTTGTTTTGTGGGTTTTTTTTCCATAGGCTTGATCATTCTGTGCCTTACCTTTAATTAGCACTGTATCTATTAGAGGAGACAATCCCAAAGTAAAGTGATTTGTATATTATGTCTGTCTTTAACTCTGCTAAAGGAATGGAGCAGAGTAGGTATTTGTGCCTTGAGCTAGGAAGCAGCAGTCTGAAGGAGCAAGTGTAAACTGTATGATTGCCTCTCTGTCCATTAATCAAATGAAATGTGCAGTATAAAGCATAGTGCTAGAGTCAGCAGCTGCAGTGTCTGTCTTGGTGGGCCAAGGGAGAAAATGGCTGAATCTGGAGCCCTGGGAGAATAGGAAGAAGCTTCTGGTGTGGGTACAGGGAGAGATAGGAACAACACAAGCAAAGACTAAAAGGTTCAGTGGAAAGCAGCACTGGGGTGAGAGCAGAGTCCATGTTTTGAGGGAAGTGAATTTTGTCAGGAACACTTGATTCTGTAGAACAGGATTCAGTTGCCAGACCATAAGCATCCAGTGTTTAGGTGCTTCTGACAACTGTTAGCTAATTGTGCCGGCTAGCAGGGTCCTGGGACTCATGTGCTCTTCCAGGGGAACAGCAGAGACCAGGGCTAAGCTAAGCTGGGTGATGAGGCACTAGGTGCCTTTGGGTATTTTGACTTCTCAGTTTCAGTGGATGAAATGCCATTTGTCACCATTTAAATGAGGCTAGTGAGTGCTCCCAGGTTCTGTTTCTATGAGAATCCATGATCAGAAGAACCTGTCTACAGAGCTTGTTCCTTTTCTTCAGTTAAATGCGGTCTGGGAACACACCTGTGTCATGTAGTGTGACCTGCTTTGACTGCTGTCTGGCTGAGGCCCCCAAGTGATGGTCTGGAGGCACAGATCTTGCTTACATTTGTACTGTGCCATTGGCTTCCCGCACAGAAAAGCTTACCCATATATATTCGTAGTTGGGAACTAAGACTGGCAAGGTCCTAATTTGAGAGCATTCCTTATCTGAGAAGTGATCAGATCACTGAAAGGATGTAACTGCTCCTGAAAGGACCTTGGTGATGAAGAAACTGAGATCTCCAATAGTAGCTTTGGAGTCAGAAGATCAAAGAGCTGACATTATCTTTGGGTGCAAGTTGTCACCTCAGGACAGGAAGACAGGACGACTGTCAATGGCAGATCTTCCTGGTTCCATCAGATCATCACTGATGTTAAATTCTTTACATGAGGCATTACTAAAATTAGAGAAGGAGAAACTACTGCCAGGAGCTTCTCTTTGGAGTGTGTGTGTTTGTATTGTGGTTGTTGTGCCAGTTGGTACTAAAAATAACACTTGCTAGGAAGGCACACTGATGGTGGTGCTCTCAGTCCAGGCAGCTTAAAGGCTGGGGTCCTTGTTGGCAGGAAGAACTCCACCAGGAGACTGCACAGGACATGGCCTGCAATTCGTCTCCTAGCCCTGCAGCCTTGTGTTTCATTTTTTTATCTATGTGAGCTGAGGAGATCATGTCAGGCTTTGTCACCATGTCACCACTGATTCTGTGCAACACGGAGCTTGGATGTTGTTCTTCTTGTGTGAAATCAGACCAGCTGCTTTCTACTGGCTTCGATCCATCAATGGATTTAAGTCTGATTTTTCTGAGTAGGAAAAATCTTATTCAGCTCTCTGAAGAGCACACTTTCACCTTGTTAAAAAGCAAGTTGCCATTGGAATGGGCTGCATAGGGAGGTGGTGGAGTTGCCATCCCTGGAGGTGTTCAGGACAAGACTGGATGAGGCACTTAGTGCCATGGTCTAGTTGATTGGCTAGGGCTGGGTGCTAGGTTAGACTGGATGATCTTGAAGGTCTCTTCCAACCTGGTTGATTCTATGATTCTAAGTGGAATAGGTAAGCCCTGTTAAAACCTTTGGAAGGAATGCAGTGGGAGTGAAAGTGTCAAACACAACCCTTTCCTGTTTATCCTTCACTGTTGCTTTTAAATCTCAGTATTGAATTTCTTACTGCTCAGTGTGGGAATCTGCAGCCCGTGTGAGAAGACTCCATGGCAGAGAGTGGTGTTTCTGCACCGAGTCAGCTCAGGTTTCCCAGCAGAGCAGCAGAGGGGTAGGAGCAGTCCAGCAAACCTTCCCTCCTCTTCAGGCAGGTTTCAGTACAGCTCAGGCAGCTGGTGAGGTTGCTGGGTAGATGGCAAATGAGATGCGGTTGAACTGTGTCTGCCCTGCGTTGCCAGAGTCACAGCCTGGGCAATTGCAGCCCACACAGCTTAGAAACTGGGGCTGGATGCAGCAGTTGGCCACTCTGTGCCAGCTTGAGAGACGTCAGTGTTGGTGCTGGGACCTTCTGGTATGGGGCAGTGAATTAAGGAGCAAAGCAGAGCAGTTCTGTGTTTCTGGGAGCCAAAACAGAAAGACCTTCTAGGTGAGAGGCAGTCCTTGACATAAGGATAAGGAAGCTGAGTTTCTGCAGTTGATGGCATTAAAATAGTTTTAGTTGAATGAAGTTTTGTTTTGATCTGATCTAATCTTTATTGAATCAAATGAAAAAGCCACTACTTGATGTGTCCTGGTTGGAAGTCTCCATTTGAAAGCATCCAAACTTGATAAATTGCTATGTCAGATCTGGCTTAAGCCTCCTTTTCCCCTCAGGTTCTTAGATAATTTTGTATTCTCCCATCAAAACTGAAGCAATTTTGTATTTTGTCTAATTTTCTTTTATCTGCTTTCTTCTGTCTGGCATGTCTCTAACGTGGGATGTGTTATTAAATGGGAGAAATGGCCTTATGAATGGTTCCAATTGCTTTGTAGTTTTTAAAGAGAAAGTATTATGAGCTCTGTTTTTGAAGCACCATAAGGGTAATCTGACACTGAAAATGTTTTTGCAGAGCTTGAAAGTATTCATTTATTGTTCTTTTAAAGAGTGAAATGTAGAAATAGTCATCTTACTGGTACGAAAACAAAAGGTCTGTTAGGTTTCATGCACTTGCAAGCAGCAGAACCCTGTAATTCTGGATTGCTCACATTGCTTCTGTAAAGATGGGAATGTTAGTCACTTGACAGTAAAGCTAGGGAAAAAATATCTTCCAGCAAACTGAATTTGAAGCAGTTTTAACTGAAGCTGATCTGTGTTCTTCTCTCTCCCTTCTCCTCACATCTTACAGGCGTCCTAGAGGAGTTATTTCCACTCCAGTGATAAGAACTTTTGGAAGAGGCGGAAGGTACTATGGGAGAGGTTATAAAAGCCAGGGAGCAATTCAGGTAATAAAGCCCTGTGCCTGACCTCACAACACTCTAGTTTGCAGGCTAGTATGGTGTGGACTTCAGACCAGCTAATACTGACAAGATAAAAGTGTTCCTTGCAGTGATCTTGCCTGCGTGTTGAAGCTGGAAGCTGCACCAGCAGTGATGGATGACAGGCTAGAGTTGCATCTCAATTTTAAGCAAACCTTGGTTATAAAGAGAGATGTGGGAAAACTTCTTTTGATGTGAAGGCTGTGCTTGCACAGGTCTGACCAGCCCTGGGATTAGCAGAAAATGCAGGAAAATGGGAGAAACACAAAGCTGAAACAAATCAGGCCTTTCTGGTCCCTCCCCTACTCCTTCCCAGGCTCTTTTCTGGGAGCTCCACCTGACCTCATGGAGAAAAATTAGTAGCAGTAGAAGGATCTTTGTAGCTGCATGGCTCCAAAGATAAAGAACTTATTCTGAACTTGTAGGAAATAACAAGTCTTTGCCCCCATGAGCACAGAGTTTCATTTCAGTAATGAAACGTCTGTGGATCGTGGGGGTTTGTCTTTTCCATGGATCCTTTAAAACCAGCTGAAGCAAACTGCTGTTTCTTATTAAATGCCAATTGCTTCAGAGTTCTGTTTTCCTCCCTTTTCCATTGTTCTTGCTGCTCTGCAGTTCTGAATGCTGATTCAAGTCCCAGTGGTAATGGTTGAGTGGGTAGTAAATAGGTGGAAAACTTTTTTCCCTATAAATATATCCTATGGATGTGCAATTTGTCACGGAGACATTAGTGTAGAAGAGTAGGAGGTGTTTGCAGGTATCAGACAGTAAGAGAAGGAAACTTCTCCAGTGGATAATGAAGCAACTATTAACTTCAAGTAAAACTTGCTGTGTAAAAATTCAAATGCTCCTCTTCCTTGTTGTATAATCTGTGTACCCAGAAATTGATGTCTACCAATGTACCCTATGCCTTTACATCCTTTACTTTAAATAGAGAAGAAACCACTGTGGCAATTAGAAAGTACCACATACCTTCACCTGGGAAATAGAGAAAGCCCTGAAAAGGAGTTCTCAGATGTTCTAGGCTTACTACAGGTTTACACACAGTTGGAATAGTACCTGAGGTGGAGGGTGGTTAGTCTTGGCAGACAGTCAGCAAGTTTGGGTATTCACATTTTAATTAATGGGATTTGGATGGTAAATAATTGTGATCGCAGGGATCTGGGTCTGAAGTCATGCCTGTGATAGGGAGAAGGAAGCAAAGTGTCATCTGTGCTGACTGCCTCTGAGCTCCTGGGGGGGTCACCAAGACACTGTGCTAGAGCTGGTGTCTGTTCCTTTTGCAGGCAAGGAGAAAAGGTGAAGTGACATGCGTGTGGCAGGGAGAGCTTGGGAAACTCAATGCATGACAAGTAGATTTTGATACCAGTTCAGACCAACTGGCACCAGTGTACTTCCCTGTTCACAGACCTGGGCCACTGAGGGAAAGGTGCCTGTGCAGGGCCAGATTCAGGCGTTTACACCAAGATCCTCCCTGCAGTGGCTTTCTTGATGCTCACTGTGAGCTGACAGGAAGACAGGTTGGAGAACCTGACTGAAAGCAGCAGTTTGTGATTATTCCACATAAAAGCCATGCCTGGTGTTTCACAAGAGAAGACTTTTGGCTTTGGTCTGAACACTTGGTAAAGCCTGGCAAGAACATTTACACGTGGTGGGCAGTCACTGTCCTCATGCACCAGTCACACCTCGGCAGGGTTACTGCACAGTGTGTGTGGCCTTTGGGAGTACAAGAGGCCAACAGCTGTCACCTGCAGTGATCTCCCAGCAGTTCAGAGAAGGCCTAAGCCAGGCTGTGTCTAGTGTGTGAAAGTGAAGATGGTTGCCCTAGGACACTAGTTGCTGTTGTTTGAGGTGTAAAAGACTTCTTCACCTTAAGTCATGTCTTAGCTCTTGACTTTGGTAACAGCATGACCATGAAGGACGGTGCTTCACAGCAACCAAACCTGCTGATTGTGTGGGGGTATTTAAAGCCTACCATGATTCTGGAATGCTAAGAGTCATTGTTGCAGATACACTTACAAACTAAATACGGCTTCTGATGCTGCCCAGAGCTGGTTTTGATGGCTGTGCTCAGTCTTGTAAGATCCTACCGTGTGCTTTTTGTATGAAGCCATTTGCCTAACACCTGGAGCATCTAGACCAGTGTAGATAATATTGCATGGAACTTCTGCACCTGTTTAAAAGCTGTCTAGAAAAACAAAAAAAGGTTTTGGGTTGTACTTGAGTCACCTGTAATCATTAAATCATGCTCTGTGTGAACCAAGAAGCAGAGTTAAGCTCTATATTGATTCCCAGTGTTGGCGTTTCCAGATGCGTTGAAGCATCAAAGTTAGCAAGGGGCATTTGACCACAGGAGGAGCAGCAAAAGGCCTGGCTGGAAGGCCCTCAGAAATCCTGAGAAGTCTTTCTCCTCTGTGCTCTGCTGTTTATTCTGTCTGCCACTTCTCATTGCAGCAGTCCACACTGGTCAGTAGTGGCTTGTGATGTTTGTGCACCCTGCATGCTGGCTGTGAATGGTGTGGTTGTACCGGGACGCGGATCTCCAGTAATTGTCTTCTTCTTTCAAAAACTAGGGCAAACCTCCTTATGCTGCTTCAGCAGAAGAAGTAGCCAAAGAACTTAAGTCAAAATCAGAGGAATCTAAATCCTCAATTGTGTCTTCAGATGGATCCCTGGCTGAAAATGGAGTTGTGAATGAGGAAAAACCAGCTTCCCAGATGAATGGGAACACAGGAGACATCAGGGCTTCCAATCAGTCTGAAAGTGCCTTGAGTAATGACTCTAAAATGTGCAATACAAATCCTCACTTAAATGCACTAAATGCAGACAGTGTTTGCCATAAAGATGATGCTCTTGAGGCCACTGTCTTAAAAAAAGAAGAGTAAACTTATTTTTTATAGAGGGTGAAGGATGTTGGGAAGGGTCAGGATTAGGAATATCTGGAAAGAAAGAGAGCCTACAGTTACGTACATTTTTTCCTTTCCGTAAGAGAAAAATGAGGACTTTGGAAATTCGGATCCCTCTTGGACGTCAGAGATTTAAAACAACACAATTGTTTTGGTTTTTTGTTTTTGATTTTGATTTTTTTTTTTTAGTTTTAACCAGTTGTAGTCAAAATGCTACAATAAAAGAAAAAAAAAACACAAAAAAAAAAAGAGAGAGAGAGAGAGAGAGAAAGAGAATGAAGAGCATTTGACTCCCGCACTTAAAATGAAGTATACATAAAGTTTAAACTGGTTATGACAAAAGCTTGTAGGTTGTTTTTTGGTTTTTCTTTGGAACTATAAAGAAAACAAAATTTTGGCAGTCTTTAAGTATATATAGCTTCAACTATACTTCTTTTTTTTTTTTAAGTACTTGGCACCATATGTATGCCATTATATTTGGGTTGGTTTTTTGTTTCATTTTGGGTTTTCCTTTATGTTTTTTTTTCGCATTACTGTGTCACAATAAAGCTTTCTTTAAGGCTTTGATTTCATGATCGTGGGGGGGGGGGGAGGGGAGGGGAAAGGCACAACCACATTTTGGTTTTAGTTTTTATTTTTTAGGGGGGGGGTTGGTTAGGGTTATTTTTTTTTCATTCTTTCTTTCAATTTCCTCACCGTTGCCGTGGTTTATTTTTGTTTTCCTTTTTTTTTTGTTTGTTTGGTTTTAGTTTTGGGGTTGGTTTTTTTTTTTGTGTTCAAAACTCTGGAAACAACCAATTCTCCAGCATTCTTGCAGCAGCTCTGCTGGTTTTTTCAGTGTGCATCATACATGCTTTTAACAAGCGAGGTTTTTAAACGGAGAGATAAAACCTCCAAACCACAGACGATGCGCAAACGACCTTTCAAAACAAAACAAAAGCAAATAATAAGAAATACAAACACCAATGTGTTGGGAAACTTTTTTGTGACTAATACCATGCATCCGTGATCAATGAACTATGTGGTTTTGGAAATCAGACGTAGACCATTAGTACTACTATTTGAGCTAAACTTCTGCATGGTTCATGATTTTTAAAGTGTGTAGTTAATATTATGCATGTTCTTGTCCTCTTTCTTCCATTCTTACAAGTACTGTGCCCATTCGCAAAACAACAAAAAGCTAATAATCAGTAATAGTCCTATAAAAGATGTTAACTATGTTTAGTCATTGACTGATCTTGCTCTAACCTTTAAAATTTTGTGATTATTGACCTCTGTTGCATTTATTCTAAACAAAAAAAAAAAAAAAGTTTTGAGAGAAGTAAAAAAAAACACAAAAAAAAGAGTTATCTAGCCGTTTTGAATATCAACGTTACCCTGGTGTACTCATTGCTGTATGCATTATTGTTCTCTGTTGCTGTTTTATGCCTTCATATTAGCAAATATGAAATTCTGTGGAAAAACAAAAAAAAAATAATAATAATAATAATATGCTTTGATCTTCATTAAAAAAAAAAAAAGTTACCCCCCTTCTGTAGCAGGAAACAAATGGCTTGTTCTTGAGAACTTTCCCATCAAGGATTTAGTATAAGCAAATATACCTGTATCATTTTGATGTTTTTGTTAGTGTTTCCAAACTTAAATGTACTTCAAAATCAGAATCATTTCTTTATATTCGTTTTCATATAATTCTCCTGATGCTCTTCATCACACATTAGTGATCAGAAATGAGGTGTAATTCCCCATTCCCTGCCCGCAAGAGCTAAGTAGGTATCTTAATGTAAGTTGAAGGGAGTTCTGCCCCAACTCATGGATTGTGCAAGAATGAACTACTGTTGGGTTTGATTGGTTGTAGATGGATTGTGGTGTGGTGTATTTGAAGGCTATTGAATGCAACTTACAGTGCTTAATAAAAATCTTTATTCTTTTAGTATAAAATCCTGTATGCCTTTTTTGTCAGAGATCTTTTTAAGCCACTTCTTGTAAAGAGTAGTTTTCCTACACCCAACGAAGGCGATGGGAGTTTGCCACGCTGTCCTCCTGGGAGCTGGAGAAGAAGGCCACCCTACCACCTCGATGCTGCTGCTGTGGGATGCTGCTCTTGCTTGGGGTCACGCCTTGGCCTTCTCACTTCATCTCCATGTTCAGATGCGAGATGGTTTAGCAGAAGGAACAGGGGCGGTTGTTTAAAGAGGAGAAGGATCAACCCCAGCTGCTTGCAGGGTTTGGAATGCCAGCTGAGCATAAACTGTCCCAGTAAGTGGGAGTTTTCTTTACAGCTCCGATCATCCTGAACAGCACTGGCCCTGGTACAGACTCGGTACTGCTGCAGAAGGACCAGGCGGTGCCTTGCTCCTGCGGAACAGCCTGCACCATGGGTGCAGACATCAGCAAGTGTCTTCTGCTGTGTCCTCTGTGTGCTCCACAGCTCACTTGAAAGGGGGGCTGGAGGCAGGAGGGGAGAGTTTGGGTGCTTCTGCCTAGTAATGAGTAATAGGATGAGAGGAAATAGCACCAGGGCAGGTTTAAGTTGGACACTTAGAAGAATCTTGACTGAAAGGGTTCTCAACCACTGGAACAGGCTGCTCACGGAAGGTGGTTGAAACCCTACCCCTGGGCGTGTTTCAGAGATAGAGACGTGGTGCTGAGGGACGTGGTGTAGTACCAGCCTTAGCAGAGTCAGGGATCGGCCTCAGTGATCTCAGAGGCTTTTATCACCAAAACGGTTCTGTGATGCTATCACGCGGGCCTTTTTGTTGTGCTAATGAGACGTTAACATCCTTTCCTAACGTTACTGCTGTGTAGGCAGGCTGCTCTGGGCAGCAGCTCGGTCCTGAGCAGGCAGGCGTTGGTGCTGCTGGTTTGTGTTTTGTTGGTGGTCCTCTCTGGTTGTGTTACCTCTGCTGCAGCTCCGCGCTGGCATCGGGCGGTACGGGGTCGGTGCCATGTTCCTGGTGGTGGCCTGAAGGTTCCCTGTTAGTGACCCGCAAAAGGGCTCCGAGTGTAGCAGCTGAAGCCAACTACTTGCCGTGAAGCTGCTCTTTGGGTCCCAGCACTGCCCTGGAGGTGGCAGCGTCCGGGACAAGGTGCCCAAGGCTGGGGGCTTGGTGTGCGTTGTGAAGGCCAAAGGGCTCTGTGAGAAAGGAGCCTTCTCGTTGCCAGAGGAAGAGCTGGTCAGTAAAGGTGGTGGCGCTCAGCCGGCTCGGCGTGGATGTGACCGATAGCTCAGGACCCACCTCCGAGGCGAGAGTGAAGCTGCGGACGTTTGCCGTTCGGGTGCCCGTGCGGCCGCGCTGCCGGCCCCGCTCGCTGCCAGCAGCTGAAGCATGGCGGCTGCTCCCCGGGCTGGCCTGGCAGACGGTGCCACTCTGTTGCCAACGGCTAGCGACGATCCCTGCCTGCCACAAACTCGGCGCCTCTTGCACATCCCCGGGGAGTGCTCAAAGGCGGTGGGCAGGGGGAGCCCAGCACGGGCATGGCGGGACGCTTTCCGCAGCTGCAGCGCTGCGGGCAGAGGAGCAGGAGCCGTGAGCGATGCGAGGGAGCAGCCCCTGCCAGCGGGGCTGCCGAGGAGCCGCCGCCACCATTTTCTGCGCCGCGCTCGGGGCTGGACTCTCGCAGGCGCTGGCTGCGGAGCTGCGTCACGGCCGGGGAGGCTCAGGCGGGCTGAGGGAGCCGCCGCAGGGAGCCGCCGCCGCCGCGCCCCCCCCAGCTGCTCGGCACAAAGCCTGCAAGGGCTGAGCCTTCCAGCGCCGGCGCAGCCCTGCGGCCCGCCGAGCGTCCCTTGTATGCAGAGACCCTCACGCCGGGGAGCGGGACGGAGCCTCCGCGCCCGCTCCCAGCGAGGACGGGGACGGGACGGTGCAGCCGCCCCCGACTCTGCCGGGAGGAGACGCGCAGGGAGGCCGCGGGCACGTTTGCAGCGCGGTCGGCGCTTGGGAGCGTAATGAGGCAGGCCCGGGCAGATGGCAGCTCCGTGTGCAACCGCTTCGGCTGCTGAGAGCCAAGGGAGCAGCCCCCGGCAGCCCGCTCGGGCTGCACCGGGCAGCCGCGCAGCGTGGGGTGAGTGAGGCATCCAGCACCAGCTGCCCCCCGGCAGGTCCCACTGCCTCTGGGAGCTGGCAGGGGCTTGCAGTGGGCTGGAATGGGACGGCTCCCAACGTCCCACTGCTGTCCCCCGGGCCCAGGATGTGCAGCCCACCCGCGGGTGGAAGCCTTCAGAGCAGCAGCTCTCCCGCGGGCAGCGTGAAGGGGCTGGGGCTATTCCAGCTGCAGGCGTGCAGCCCTCAGGGTGGGTTTTGCAGGATTTAGTAGCACACATCTCTACATAAATCGGCGAAAAGAGAGCAGTTTTGCATCAGTGCTTCCCTAGCAGGCAGCAGCTCAAGAGAAAACGTGGTGCCTGGATCTGCTGGATCCCTTCAGTGAAGCCAGCGGCAGTATCCATGTGCCATTCCCTCCTGCCCCTGGGGACAGCAGGTTTTGCCCTGTTCCCCTCTGTGCGCTACCCCAAGCCCAGGGGAGGTCTCTTTGTGACCTCTTTTTCTTCCTTATCTGGTGAGCCATGGGGGCTACACCTTGCAATCACCTCTGCTGGCCCTGGAGGGGCCGTGGGTCTCTGCCCAGCTCAGCACCTGCCTTTGCTCACTCAGTGCCTCTTCCTAGACTTGGCCTGAGCCACTGGCTTGTGCTCTGCTCAGCCTGCCACAGCCTAGTCCAGCACACTGTGGCAAGAAGGGATGCAGGTGCAGGGAGGGATGCAATGACAGGAGGGGATGCAGAGGATAAAGAATGTGCAAGTACAACGCAGCTGAGGGCAACCCCATGCCCCCCTCAGACACCCTATCCCGAGTTTTGCCCTGAGATACCTCTCCTTGGACCAGGCAGAGGAGAGCAAGAAGCTCCAGAGCCCTTCCCTGGGGACTTTGCAAAGCATCAGGTAATAGCTAGGTGCTGGTTCTTTCTATATAGTCCCCAAGCAGAAGATGGCAATGTCGTGAGGGATTCAGGGCACTTCTGCCCTGTCCTGGATTGGCATTTCAGTCTGGGGGCTCACTGCTGTGTTTTGTTAGATAAATGGCTGAAGGTGTGCCCTGGGCTCTGGTTGAAATCCTGCCTGTTCACACCTGGCTGGCTGCACTAAAACTTCAAAAACCCTGCGAGTGAAGGGAGCAGACTGAAATAGTGAGGAAAAGTTGGGCAAGGGGCTACAGATAAGCAGCAAGGTCAGAAAGTACCCACAGCGATCAGCTTAATTCCTGCTGCTTCTGGTAGAGGTTTGTGATAAAATGTGACACTTGGCAACCTCTGCCAGAGGTATGGAACACCTGAAGGACATGGGCAAGGAGTTATGCCCAGGGAAAGGGTGAGGGAGAGACATGAGCACTTGTGCAGCTGCTGCTCTGGGGATGGGAGTGGGATGGGATGGGATAGGAGCAGAGGGCTGGGACAGCAGGATGTTGGTTGAGCACTAGAACTGGTTGCCCAGGAAGGTGGTTGGGGCCCCATCCCTGGAGATACTCAGGGTGAGGCTGGAGAGGACTCTGGGCAATCTGATGTAGTTGAGGATGGCTCCTGCTGCTTGCAGAGGGGTTGGACTGGGTGAGATTTGGAGGTCCCTTCCCACCTGGATGATTCTATGATGTTGAGCAGCTGCTGGATGGTGGTGTTGAAGCCACGTGGCTCAGAGATGCAGCACCCATGGGTGCTTGAGTCTCCTGGAGGGGATGAGGGTGAGGACAGAAGCCCCAGCCCATGGCTGGGCTCCCTGGCTGGCTGCTGGGCAGGAGGCAGGCACTCATACGTGGTTTTCTTCTGCCTTTTCAGGTGGTGCATCAGGGCGGTGCCGAGGGCGAAGCCTCAGCAGGTGTGTACTTAGCAGTGGGTTTTGCCCCTGCTTCAGGCACCTTTTCTGCAAAGCTCCCACAAGCCTGTCCCCGGGGGTCGTTTCTGGTGAGCTCTGTCAGAGCAGCAAACATCTCTTTGCTTTGGGTCTCTCCAGCAGTGACGTGTTCGTCCCACTTCTAATCCTGCTTTGTCTTCTCTTTCACAACAGGCTCTCAGCAAAGAGCAAAGTGGCAGCGCTCTGAGGGCCTCCTTTCCTTGCTGAGCTGGCTTCTTGGGCTTCCTAACAGATGAGCTTCACGATCCCAGGGCGGGAGACAGATGTTGCTCAGCCTGGCGGCAGTGGTGGACTCAGCACAGCTTCCCTTGGCTGAGCTTCCAGGCTGGCAGAAGCTGGTGGCCCTGCTCTGGAGACAGCATGGCAGCCTCTCTGGGTGAAGAAGAACCAAAACTCAGCCTGTCTGCCAAGTTATGAAACCTTGTTTACAAATGGTTTAAGTGTTTATAAAAACCATTTTGCAGCAGGCTCCACGGTGGCCACAGAACTTGAGTAACTGTGGCCAAACCCCTTTGTTAAAGAGCAGTTTTGGAAAGCTCTTGCTGGGGCTGGCAGCCTGTGTGGGCTGGGGACAGCCACAGCAGCTGAGCCAGCACCAGTGCTCCTGTGCCAGAGCTGTGGGGTGAGCCCAGGAGGAGCCTGCTGTTTCCACCCCTCCAGAAGATGCCTTTTCCTTACCCAGCGTGGCAACCAGGTGCTGATTCCCAGAGGTTGCAGCTAAACTGCTCTTAACAGTTTTCATCCTTGCTGCATCTCAGCCCTGGTACCCAGCTGCTGAGTCCCTGGTACCCAGCTGGTGACTCCTGCTCCTAGGATGGCAGCAGAGAGCAGCCCTGCTGGCCTTACCCCAGGAACCAACCCTGACAGCAAGGGTTAGGAAGCCACTTTTTAATAGATATTGACAGCTTTTCCCCTTCTTTTTACCTGCACTGCTGCCTGGGGACTGGGCTCTGCTCTGAACTTTGCATTGGTGCTGGTGTGTTCAGGCTGCTGTTCCTCAGGAGGCACAAGCACAGACTGAAGGGCTCAGGTGTAGTTTGGGGGGTTGGGTGTGGTAGTTTGGGAGCTGTAGTGTGATTTGGGGTCTTGGATATGGTTTGAGGTGCTTAGGTGTGGTTTGGAGGCTCAGCCACGGTTTGAGGGCTTAAGCATGGTTTGGGGACTCAGGGGCAGTTGGGGAGCTCAGTTGTGGTTTGGGGGCTCAGGCATGGTTTGATAGAATCACAGAGTCATTACAGTTGAAGAAGCCTTCTAAGACCATCAGGTCCAATTGCCAACCCAGCACTACCATGGCCATCAAACCATGTCCCAGGAGCCATGTCCTCATGTTTTTTGATGGTGACTCCACCACCTCCCTGAGCAGCCTGTTCCAATGCCTAAACACTCTTGCAGCAAAGAAAAATTTCCTCATGCCCAACCTAACCCTCCCCTGGCACATTTTCAAGCCATTTCCTTTCATCCTACCACCTGAGTGGAGGGAGAAGAGACCAACCCCTACCTGGCTTCAGCCTCCTTTCAGGGAGCTGTAGAGAGCAATGAGCTCTCCCCACAGCCTCTCCTCCCAGCTCCCTCAGCTGCTCCTCCCCAGCCCTGTTCTCCAGACCCTTGCCCAGCTTTGTTGCCCTTGTCTGGACCTGCCTCACCCTTCTATGTCCTTCGAGGGAGAAGCCCAGAACTGAACCCAGTATTTGAGGGGTGGCCTCACCAGTACAGGGGGAGAATCACTCCTGCTGGCCACACCTTTGCTGATCCAGGCCAGAATGCTGGTGGCCTTCTTGGCCACCTGAGCACACTGCTGGCTGATCTTCCACTGCTGTCAGCTAGCACCCCCAGGTCCTGTTCTGCTGGGCCACTCTTTTCCAAGCCAGGAGCATGGCATGGGGTTGTTGTGACCCAAGTGCATGGCCTGGGGGCTCAGCCACAGTTCTGGGGCTCAGACATCCCATGCAGCACTTGAAGCGGGGCCTCTGCAGGGAAGGAGCAGGGTGGCAGGGTGGCTTCTGCTGTCCCACATGGGTCAGTTCTGAGGGAGGTCTCCTTGGTGGTGCCACCCACGAGCCAGGGCACGCTGGGGGCTGAGGCTGTGGCAGTTTGCTGGGAGGGTCCTTGGGTCTGCTGATGTGGTTGTGCAGCTGCTGTTGCTGCCCGAATTGGCCTCTGCTGCACAGAACTGGGGGATTCAGCCTGAGCTTGAGAGAGAGGCAGTAGCTGAGCGTGGCAGGGGGCATGAGCTGGCACACCATGTCTCAGGGTCTGTGTTTTCGGATGAGCAAACGTGCCCCTGGTGCTCCAGCCCTTCCTTACACTTGCTCACAGAGCCTGAAGAGGGCTGCCAAGCCTAACCCGACCGTGCTTGTTGGGGAGGAGCTGGTGCTGATGGGCAGTGTTCCTGGGAACAGCGTGGAGCCTTCACATCTTGCTTTTACTACGAGCTCTGTCACAACACTTCCTAAGCAGGAGGGAGCCTCTGGTGTGTGTGAAACTCAGACACGGAGCGAATGGTGAGGATGGTGCAGTACCCTTGTTGGGGAAGGATAGGTAGTGTAGGATAGGTTGTGTAGGTGCTGCTGGAGCACCTACACAAACCCTGCCTCAGGAGCACCTCGTGTGAAGCAGAGCTGATTCCATAGCACCCATGGGCTGAGGCCAGCTGTATGAGATTCAGCAAGGCCAAGTCCTGCACTTGGGTTACAACAACCCCATGAGCACCCCAGGCCTGGGTCAGAGTGCCTGGAAACTGCCCAGGAAGGACCTGGAGGTGCCGAGCAACAGACAGTTGAAGATTAGCCAGGGTGTGCCCAGGTGGCCAAGAAGGCCACCAGCATTCTGGCCTGGCAGCAATGGTGTGGGCAGCAGGAGCAGGAAAGTTGGCATTGAGGCCACACCTTGAGTGCTGGGTTCAGTTTTGTGCCACTCACTCCAAGAAGGACATAGAGGGGCTGGAGCCCACCCAGGGAGGGCAACAAAGCTGGGGAAGGGTCTGGAGAACAGGGTTGGTGAGGAACAGCTGAGGGAGCTGGAGGTGTTTAGTCTGGAGAAGAGCAGTCAGAGGGGAGACTTCATTGCTCTCTACAACTCCCTGAAAGGAGGATGGAGCCAGTTTCTTCTCTGACAGCAAGTGGCAGGACAAGAGGAAATGGCCTCAATTGCACCAGGGAAGGTTTAGGTTGGATATCAGAAGAAATTTCCTCACTTAAGGGGCTCTCAAACCCTGGTACAGGCTGCCTGGGGAGGTGGTTGAATCCCCGTCTCTGGAGGTGTTCTGGAGAGGCAGAGCTGTGGTGCTGAAGGCCATGGTTTAGCCCCAGCCTGAACTGTCCCATCCTCTCCTGTGAGCTCCCTGACAGCAGCAGAGCTCCTCATGGCCCTGGACTGGCAGCACTTTACCAGCAAATATCCAGCTGCATCCTGCCTGCAGGCTCTTTGGCCACCCTGCAGATGGTTCCTGGGTATCTTCTTGGGCCTATGCTGATGACTTTTTTCCAGTTGATTTACTTGTATGTATTAAAAACTCCCTTCAACACCTCAAACCAGTTAATGATCAAGTGAAGTTTTGTTGAGGCATCTCACTGCCCAAGCCCCCTCCTTCCATGGATTCTAGATTGAAATACCCAGGGAGAGGTCAGGACAATGAGACAGCCTCACCAATTAGTTTCTATATCTTCAAGTCCCTGGACAAATGATCAGTAAGGTGTCCAAGTTTCCAGGCCAGAGTCACCAAGTCTCACATAATTTGTTGCCAAGCAATGTTAGCAATGTTGGCTCCAGCAGCCTCCAGCACCATGTAAGGTAATTCACAGAATCACAGAATTGTCAGGGTTGGAAGGGACCCCAAGGATGATCCAGTTCCAAGCCCCCTGCCATGGGCAGGGACACTTTCCACTAGATCAGGTTGCCCAGAGGCACATCCAGCCTGGCCTTATAAACTTCCAGGGATGAGACTTCTACCACCTCCCTGGGCAACATGTTCCAGTGTCTCACCACCCTCATGGTGAAGAATTCCTTCTAGTGTCTAATCTAAATCTTCCCTCCTCTAGCTTGGATCCATTCTCCCCACTCCTGTCACTACTTGACACCCTAAAAAGTCCCTCACCAACTTTCTTGTAGCATCCATTCAGATACTGGAAGGCCACAATAAAGTCTCCTCAGAGCCTTCTCTTCTCCAGGCTGAACAACCCCAACTCAGCCTCACCCCAGGGGAAAGGAGTGATACTGGCACTGCAGGAACAGCTCTGCTGCTGGATACAGCCATCACCCAAGGAGAGGTGTGGGACAGCCAAGGATCCTGACACTGCTCCAGCCCCATGTGCAGGGGAGCATTTGGAGGCCCTCGTACATCCCAGCTGCTCTGTGTTGTGGTCACCAAAGTCCCTGTGGTATTAAGGTTTAGCTCAGCAGTGGCTGAGGTGGTGCTTTGGAACTAGGGCTGTTTGCATGGAGCTGCTGGTGGGACTTGAGGAAAGGCAACAAGGGTGTAATTTTCTGGAGGTTGTATGGGCTGGGTGTGGGCAAAGCCCATAAAACAGCTGGGAAATGGGCACAGAATGTGCTACACTGGCAGGTGCTCCCAAGCTCTTTATAATGAAAGTGCTGACTCAGGAAGAGCAGGTGGCACCCCAGGCCATTTTAGGCAGGGCAGGTGGCACTCCAGGCTGTGGCTGCATGCATTTTGGGTGTGCAGAGGCATGAAGCCCCATTTCCCCACAACTGTCCCGTACCAAAAGGTATCCAAATAGCCAAATACTCTGTTCAAATGCCGAGCTGAGAGGTGCTGGCTGAGGCACTCAGCATTGCCAAGCACTGAGCAGCCTCTCCTGATGACTCCCAAGCCTGCATTACTCCCTAGACTTGCTCTTCTGCTTTCTGGTTGAAGCTCCAAGCAATTCAAATCATGATGATGGACAAATTTAAGCTTAAAAGAGGCCTGATTTTCAGAGGGTTTACTTAAGTCATTCAGTGTAAGGAAGAAAATAGGCCCCTTTGTGCATCCAGAGATATTAGGGACACATTGTTCAAAACAACTGAGTCATGATTTGAAATGCAGGCCTATAACCTTGCCCTCACACTGCCACGCCTTGAGCTATGCCAGAAATCCAGTTGTGTTCTCATCACCACCCATGGTGGACCAGAGTGTGCTGTCTCCAATGGCACTTCCAGGCTAGCTTTGCATGGACACTGGCTGGCAGTAACTGTTGTGGCATGGAAACTCAGTGGGCAAGGCAAGTAATGATGAGAGTCCCTCTAGAGCGGTCCTAGGCAGGTGCTGCCTCTACCAGCAATGTGCATCTCTGTAGAACAAACAAGAATTGAAGTAACCTGGACCCTGGAAATTCCCTTGTCTGCCACAGGTGACTTCTGAGGACTTTTCCAGACTGATATCTATGGCAGACAACTCTCCTCTTTCTCTCGTTGCTCAAAGGTGAACAGAATTGTTCCTTTCTGTGTTTTCCTTTCTTTTCTCTTTTTTTCGTTTTCTCCCCCCTTCCTTAAATGAGATGGATTCAAGACACTGAATCCATCACCACTGGAATTCAAATCCCATCTCAGCTGGGATTCCCTTTGTGAGTCCTTCGTATGAAACTCTCACCCTTCTCAGGGAAGTGTGCCAGCGGCCGTCGAAGGCTCTGGGGGCACGCATCCCCCCTCCAATGCCCAAATGCCTACACTGACATAATTTCAACTACCTACAGAGTCTTGTCACTGGGGGAAGTGGGATTCTGTGTTCTTAGTCTCACTCAGAGTGGTTCTTCCTTTGCCTTTGCTGCCGGCATGGACCCATCTCAGCGCAGGAGGAAGTGGGTACTGGGGCACCACAGACAGTCTGCATCTTGGTGACCCTGCACAGAATGTACCCAGCACCTTCCCGCCTTGACTTGGTCCTCAGAGAACTGGGGTTGCTCAGCCTGGAGAAGAGGAGGCTGAGAGGGGACCTCATTGCGCTCTACAGCTCCCTGAAGGGAGGTTGGACTGAGGTGGGCATGCATTAGTCTCTTCTCTCTAGTATCAGGTGATAGAACCAGATAAGGAGCAAACGCCCTGAAACTGTGCCGGGGGAGAGGGGGGGGTTAGGCAAGAGAGGAGGAGGAATTTCTTCGCTGCAAGAGTGGCCAGGGATTGGAACAGGCTGCCCAAGGAGGTGGTGGAGTGACCATCCTTGGAGGTGTTCAAGAAACGTGTGGACACTTGGGGACGTGGTTTAATGGCCGTGGTGGTGTTGGGTTGATGGTTGGTCTCGATGCTCTCAGAGGGCTTTCCCAACCCAAACAATTCTACGATTCTATGATTCATAGCCACGAGGTCTCTATTTTCACTTTTTTACCGTAGCAGCCCTACATGAAAGGGCGAAAGGGCTGCCATGGGCAGCGGTGTGAAACTTTGAAAGCAGTCCTATAATTCTAACAGCTAAAAAGAAAGTATTTTTGGTCTTTTTTAGCATAAACCAAGCCCCGTGGGTCTCCACAGGCCCTCACCCGCCATTGCCGCCTGGACAGCAGCCCGGCAGGGCGTGAGTTCTGCTGCTGGGGCAGCGCGGTACCCACAGCACTTTCCAGCTGCCCGCTCCGCGGTGCCTCGTCGCTACAAGAGGGCTTTTGTGCTCCGCTCTCGCAGGCACATCCCGCATCGCCCCGCGCCGTCTTTGCGCCGACTGCCCCCCGCACCGCTCCCGCCGCCCCGCTGCCAAAGCTCTCTCCCCGGGCCCTGTCTGTGTCGGGGGGCAGAGGGACAGAGCCCGGAGCCGCGCCCGGGCCGTTTTCTTTAAAAAAGTCCCTCCCGGCAGCCGGGCGGTACAAGCCCCCCCCGCACCCCCCGCCCCGCCAGCCGCTCCGCCGAGCCCCGCCGCTGCCCGCCGCTCGCCCCGGCCCCGGCCGCGGCCCCAGCCCCGGCGGAGGAAACATTGCGATGTTGCAAGCTGACGTAAGGACATGAGAAGGCAAGGGCTACATTTCGGAGTGTTTATGAAAAGCCTCGGTACTGTACTGTCACCAGGGGGCACGCAATAGAATGCATTTCGCCAAACATTTTGAATAATAATCATTTAGCAACAACAACAACAACAAAAAAGCCCCAGTCCGGCCGGCGCTCGGAGAGCCGAAGGAGCCACCATGCAGCCAAACTTTGGGAAGCCCTTTATTATTTTTCTGACATTGCTCGCCCGCCCTTGAGGAGCCGTAATTGCATTATCTGATTTTTTTTTTTCCCCCCTCGTCCCCCCCCCCCCCCCTTTCCCCCCCCTTTTTTTTTCTTTCCTCCCTTCTCTTCCCCCCCCCCTTCTCTCGGCATCGGGAATTGGCGGGCGGTTCGTCAGGAGCAGCAGCCGGAGCGACCCCGCGGCAGGAGCCGCCGCCAGCCCCGCTCGCCCCGCTCCCGCGGGCGGCCAGCCTTGTTTTGAAGGGAGCTAACATGGCGACGGTGCCCGTCTATTGCATCTGTAGGCTGCCCTACGACGTAACCCGCTTCATGATCGAGTGCGATGCCTGCAAGGACTGGTTTCACGGCAGGTAACACAAAGAGATCGGGCCTTTCCCCCCCTTTCGCCGCGGTCCTGCCGCCTTTCGCCGCCTTTTTCTCCGCCGGGCGCTGCCGGAGCCGCCGCCGTGTGCAGTTTTCCAACAGGCCTTTTTGGAGAGGAGGAGGAGGAGCCACTCTGCCCCCGTCTCTCGCTCGCTCTCTCCCCGTTGTATTTTTTTTTGGTGTGTGTGTGTGTGTTTTGTTTTGTAAATTTTGCTGTATTCCCCGCACAAAGCTCCCCCCCATCCTCGGGGCTCCGGTGTCACCGGGGTGGGGGGGCCATTGTGCTTCCCTCTCGGGGAGGGGATCGCTCCCGCCGGCCCGGCTGGGCGATGGCAGCGCCGCGGTGGCGGCTCTGACGCCGGGATGTTGTGTGTCCCGCGCCGCCCTCTCCTCGGCTCCGCACCGCTTCCTTCCCTCACCGAGACGGGGCCTGGGGCGGCCGGGGGCCTGGCCGCGGCACGCCCGGGGCGGGCAGGGGGAGCTGGGGACCGCGGCGGCGGAAAATGGGGTCTCCGCCGCCCTGTCACTGGGCTCCACCGCCTAGCGCGGCGGGCCGGGCCAGCATCCCGGTCGGGGAGAGAATTCCGGGCCCCCCCTCTTTCTCCCCCCAAGTCCTCCGCGGCTCCCCGGGGCGGCGGGAGCGGGGAGGAGCGGTGCGGGGGGCAGCCGGGGTGTTTCCCGGCTGACAGGGCTGCCATCGCCGCGCCAGCCCTGCGGCTTAACCCTTGGCGAGGCGGGCCGGGCTGAAGGGAGCGCGGCGGGGCCCAGCTCCGCGTCCGCCCTGGTTGGGGGCATGCGGGGGGCGAAGGAAAGCCCCTCGGCGGCGGGAGCCGGGCGGGGCGGCAGAGCGCCTACCCGGGCGCGGGGAGGGCCGAGCGGGAAAGACTCTGCTCGTCCAGAGCCCGCCCCTGAGCCCGGATCGGGCACCTCCGCCCCGCGGGGACCTGCGCCGCCCTGCCGCGCCCCACGGCGTGTTCCGTGCGGGGTGGAGGCGGCTGCCAAGATCCCACCGCCACCCCCGAGCCGGCCCTGCCGCCGCCGCCGAAGTGCCCGAGGCCGGGGCCTACTATAACGGCGGCTGCCGCCGGGCGGGGGAAAAGCGGCAGCGGCGGCGGAGCCTGGGCAGGGCGGGCCGGGGCGGGGGACCCCTTTTTTCGTCTCGTTTCTCCCCAAACCATGCTGGTGCGGCAGACAATGGGCGAGTGGCCGCGCTGGAGTTAAGGCGGCCGGGCGCAACTTCCGAAGCGTGTGTTAGTGTTGCTGCTCCTGTGAGAAACGGGGAAGTCGGTGACGGGGAAGCGAGAGCAGTAACGTTCACCCAGCTCCCCGGACACAGCCGCTTCAGCAGCGTCCTGCGACCGGGCGGCGAGGTCGCGGAGCGCTGCGGCCGGGGAGGTGCCGCGTCCCGGGCGGCTCGGCGGCGGCTGCCTTCGGGCCGCGAACGGACGGTGGTAGAGAAGCCGAGGTGGGGGAGGTTCTTTTAGGAGCTGTCAGCCAGAGGAGCTTCACGGAACCAGCGGCCGGACGCGTCCCGCACCTGCGGGACCCTCCCCTGGCCGGAGCTGCCTGGTGGGCGGTACCGGGGGTTATAACTGTGATGGTGGGGAAGGTGGATGAGGAGGGAGTCGTGCGGGCAGGTTTTCCTGCATCAGGTGTTACAGGAGAGGGTGATGGATCGTTGCCGGCTTTGCAGCAGTTCTCAAGAAGTGCTCAAAGTGTAAAAAGTGAAATTAAAATCTGGTGAGTCACTTGTGTGAATGCTTTTTATGACAGGTATTCAGTAAAGTGTAACTCGTGCGTTTGAGCCAGCTCTGGTAATTGCCTCTAAGTAGCGGGTGGAAGAGGTGAAGGGCAGAGGCACTGTCTGCTGCGGTTCACACATGCCTTGGGAGGCCCTGGGTTAGCTGCAGGTTTTCCCCAAACTACCTCACAGCACAAGAAACTTTGCTGCGGGGTTAAGGGATGATGTTGTGCCGTTTCTTAACAAAGCTGTCTAGAACCACGAAGCAAGAATACTGAAATAAATAGTTGCAGCGCCAGTGTTGAAAGTGGAGTGCTCTGCGCATGTGTTTCTGGACATAAGGATGTGTCCTGGTCTGTTTTTTGAAGACTTGGCCACAGGTGACAAGGTGAGGTTGGCAGCTTGTGCAGTTGAGAAGTGGAAGACTTAAAAGATGTGGAAAATGTAAAATTTTCGTGCAAAGTGGTGGTAGAGTGGAGAAAAAAATAATTAAATCAAAACGAATTAAACTGCCTGCATAAGGTGGTGAATTTTGGTTAAAGCTGATGAAAATGTTAATTGTGAATGATGAAGAAAATGATCATTTTGTGGGCAGTTCAGGGGCAATGTCTTGCACATGCACAAAGAGAAAGGCTTCATTGTGTGGTGTAGAGGGACAGAATCAAACCATAGCCCCGTGGCAGAGATACAGTTGTACCCTTTTTGCTTGGCACACAGGAGTGTCCAGACAGGGATTTTGAAGTGAAGAAAACTTGAAATTCCTCACCATGTCTGCTGGGTGGTGGGAGCCATGTGTTTGCTATCATGAGGTTCTTTCTGATTTGAAACAATCTCCTTCCTCCTCCTCACATCAGAGAGGGAGAATGTAAGGAAGAAAAATAAGTGTCTCTGCTGGCTTCTCTTGTGTGGAAAAGTAAGAAATAGGGTAAGGTCCAAAGCACTCTTTCTCCTTCTAGCTGGGGAAGGAGGAAATTTGCAACTGGAAGAAGGTTGGGAGTGTTAACATGGTTGTGACTGAGCACACAATTTCATCCTGAGGGTTTCTCCCAAGAGGGGAGTAAGGCTTTTAGGTTGTTACTGAGCTACATCTAAGACCTCTTCACTTGGTGTCTTACAGAGGTTGAGGCAGCTCTTGCTCTGTGCCTGGCAGCATACTGTCTGGGTATATGGGGGGATTCTGGCTGTGCAGGCCCTCATTCACAGCAGAACATCCTCCTTGTGCCATTGGGAGGTTCAGTTCTTTAAGTACAAGAAAAACATGGGGAACTTTATCACTTGTGTTTGCCTGGCCTTGCTTGGTAGGTTGCCCCATCCCTGGAAGTGTTCAAAGCCAGCTGGATGAGGCCTTGAGCACCCTGGTCTAGTGAGAGGTGTGCTTGCCCAACCTAAACCATTCTAAGAGTGGAGATAACTGTACTGGAGAAGTTACTGAGCCATACTGTGGAAAACAGCTTGTCTGTGTCCCTGTTTGCTTTTCTTGCTATTATAAAGACAAATCAAGATCCAGCAAAGAAAAATACAAAACTTTCTGTGTCTCCTGGCTACTCAGAGCACTTGCAGTGTTAGTGTTTGTGTAGGAGCTCTGCTGCAACCAAACATGAGTGCAAAGCTGCACGCTCCTAAGGCTTGCCCGGCTTGTTAGTGGTTTAATCATACTTGTGTGTCTTTTTGATGTTTCAGAGAGAAAAGTGTCACTTCTTTGGGCTTGTAGAAGCAGATCAGGTGTTCTTGTGCTTCCTTTCTGGCAGTAGTTTCCAAATCCCTAGAGCAGTGTTTTTTGTGGCTTGGTTCACACGGCAGTCACAGTCACTCCTGCACCTCAGGCTGGGTGACAAGTCTCTGTGGCAACTTCAGCCATTTCGATGGTGAATGTGTTCTGTAAAAACATCAAACGTGTGTTAAACTTCCCTAATGCACTTTGGAAGGTGGACACGGAGAGCTGGGCGTCAGGTGGGTGCTCTCCAGACTGTCAAGTACTGGCAGTTTGCTGGTGAGCAATGATGAGCATTTTGGGAATCACTGCTCTGGCTCCCACTACGAGTGCCAGAGGGATGGATTTGTGGTTCTCTGGTGCTTTTAGATACCACTGATTGTTTTTATTACCTTTTCCAGAGATTTCTTTTGGGAAGTGGTGTTAGATCTTTCTGTAGAAATCATTACTTCAACCTGAGAAACATCCAGGTGGTCCCTCACTGCTGGATCTAGCTGCTGTGTGGTGGGGAAGGCAGCACCTGGGAGCACTTGCTGCTGTTGCCTGGGTCCCTGCCGTCATTGTGGTCTTAGGCCTGCACAGGGTGAAGCTGCTGCATTAGACTATACAGATAAATGGATCCCTATGCCTGAGAGGTTTCTTCTGTTAGGCAAAGGCTGGTGATGATTTTGTAGATTAGTAGCCTTTGGTAGTGTTGGCTGTGTGGTGTTGCTAGTCTACAGGAAGAATGAGTAAAGCACTTGTTCACCTTTAGCTCTGTTCCTTTCTGAAAGCTTTCTGAGCACCCCTGTTGCGATTCCTGTCTTAGCCAGCACTGGAGCCCCTTGGACACTGCAGGGGAAGGTTGTTGGGCTCTCGAGGCACCAGTCTGTTTGCAGAATGCAGTTTGTCACTTCTCACTCGACTGAGTTTCAGTTGTTCCTGAGCTTTCTGTTTGCCAGAGCAGCTGGAGACAAGCAGCTTCAAGCTATGTCTGGAGAGGATGGAGTTGATCTTATAATGCAAAGAAACATAATGCTAGAGCAGAGAGCAGCGTGGTTTGACTCCTTCTTTTGTGCAGAGTGGATATTCTTTGATGTGGCTGTTTGATATCATGAAATCGTTCACACCTCAACTGCTTGTAGGCCTTTGCTGGGAAAAGCCAACCTTGCTGCTCCATGCACTCCTGGCTCCTCCATCATAGTGCATCCCTGTGATGTCCTCACCTCTTGGGTCCCTTCCTGCTGAGGAGTTCCTGGCCTTGTTCCACCTATTACTCTGCAGCAGAACCACAGGGAATAGAAAGATCTGGGGTTGTAGGTACCCACCCCTCTGCTCAAAGCTTCTTTGTACAAGAGATGGCTCTTTGGATTTGGAGAAGGCCAGGAGAGGAGGAGAGGGGCACTGAATCACTTTCTGATGGGTGAAGAAGCTGAGAACCAGCAGGTGCCCAGCTAGTCACTGCTACCTCATCCGTAGGCCTGGCCTGGCTTTGTGCAGGCAGTGCTGCAAGCTGAAGGGAGTGATTGCTGTGCCATGTGCTGCGCAGGCTTGGGTTAGAGGATATGAGGCGAGATGGTTCAGGGGGTTGAACACCTCTGCTGTGAAGACAGGCTTGAGGGAGCTGGGGTTGTTCAGCCTGGAGAAGAGGAAGCTCCAGGGAGACCTTAGAGCAGGCTTCCAGTACCTGAAGAAGGCTGCAGGAAGGATGGAGAAAGACTGTTTGCAAAGGCCTGCAGTGACAGGATGAGGAACAGTGGCTTCAAATTAGAGCAGAGCAGATTGAGAGTGGATATGAGGAACAAATTCTATATCATGAGAGTGGTGAAACACTGGAACAGGTTACCCAGGGGAGTAGTTGAGGCCCCATCCCTGGAGATTTTCAAGGTGATGCTCAACAGGGCTTTGGGCAACCATATCTAGTTGAGAATGTCCCTGCTGACTGCAGAGAGGGTTGAGCTGGATGAGCTTTGGAGGTCCCTTCCAACCCAAACCATTCTGTGATTCTATGAGTCTGTGGTTCACCACCTTGGAGTTGTTTGGCCAAAGCACATTACACCTGAGCTGTGCCTTCTCCTGTGCTGCCAGGTGATGATGCTGGTAGTCATCCATGAAGCCATGTGTGGTTCAGGAACTGCATGCTCCAGGGTCGCCTTCTCTTCCTGAGCTCCTCTGCTGCAGCAGGAGTAGGTTTGCTGACAGGCTGTGGATGTGACCTGCTGAGGGTTTGATAGCATCATAGTCAGTGTCAGGTCAGCTTTGCAGCGCCTGGCACTGAAGGCCAGGTGAGTCCTCTGTGAGGGTTAGCTGGATGAGAAATCTGTACAGGGTTGTTTACTACAACTGTGGGGGCAGGGAGGTGAATTATTTATTTGCTGTGCAGCGTTTTGTTACCGGTTACTACAGCACACACCTGGTGCTTTAGGCTGGGATCATGCAACCACCAGCTGAATAAAACAGCAACTCTTTCTCTGTTTATTTTGCTACCCTGTGTATATTTAAACTTGGAAACTTAATTGCCCCATGCATAGCTGAATCAAACAGCTTAGTGAAATTACAAAAGGTTTAGTTCTCTAAAAGTGGTTCTTGCAGTTGCTGTAGCAGCATAAACTGGTGATGGGTGTTCATGGGAGGGCTTTGATGCACAGGCTGGGCTCTGGCCACGGTGGGGAAAGCACTTCCCTTTTACACTGCAGAACTCAACACCCCACAGACAGGGAGGTTCTGTCCTCCCTCTGGAGCGATCAGCGCTGTCCCGTTTAAAACTAGGTCTGGTTTTGAACGGCAACTTCCAGTCCCTCTCTTTTGTGTAGGCTTAGCAAGGGCTGGGGCTAAATCTGGCAATTTGAGTCAAATATTGAGGTGAGGATACTCCTAAAAACATGGTGCTGTTTGCCTTCAAGCCGTCACAGCCCAGGAGTCACTCTGCAGGGAATTAATTCTTGTAGCATGCTGGGTTCAGATCACAGAATCACAGAATGGTCTGGGTTGGAAGTGACCTCCAAAGCTCATCCAGTCCAACACTCCCTGCACTCAGCAGGGGCATCCTCCACTAGATGAGGTTGCCCAGACCACTGTTAGAGGCACCGTCCCTGGAGGTGTTCAAGAAAAGACTGGATGAGGCACTTAGTGCCATGGTCTAGTTGACTGGCTAGGGCTGGGGGATAGGTTGGACTGGATGATCTTGGAGGTCTCTTCCAACCTGGTTGATTCTATGATATCTCCAGGGATGGGGCCCCATCCACCTCCCTTGGCAACCTGTTCCAGTGTTCCACTATCCTTAGGTAGAGGGATGGGAACAAAGTGTGAGAGTTTTCCCCATAACCAAATGTTCGAGGTGATTTCAAGCTTTTCTGAAGTTAGTGTGCTGGTTTGAGGCTAATTGGAATATTTTAATGAGAAAAATTAGATTATAGTCTATGAAAAGAAAACAGTGGTAATGTCTACTTCACACATAGGTTTGCTGAGATGTATAAAAGCAAGGGCACAAACATGGATAAGGAGTGAGTCTGTTGGTGTCTGTGTTTTCTCCCTGGGCTTCTTCTTGGATCTGTGTAACCCAACTAATCATTCTGCTTCAAACCCCCCTTGCCGATCCTCCCAACTCAACCTGCATGTAAGGCAGATTTTGGAATAAGAGTGGGGGTGGAAAGAAGGTGGAAGGGTGGTTGGAAGCCCCTCCTGGGGACTCTGATTTCTGGGAGGGCTGTTGTATTTCTGTATTGTTTTTACCTTGTATATTTCTGTATATAGGTGTAAATATTTGTGATATATTGTAAACACCTGCTTGTACGTTGTGCTAAGCTGTGAATATAAAGCTTCCTTCCTTAACTCCCAGCTGGCTGAGTCTTGTCTGGGTGATTTCGAAAGTGTGTGGGTGGGTAACTCCCAAACCATCACAGTTAGTTAACATTGCAGCCTCAGTTGTGCTGGGAGAGTGATCAGAGCAGCTCTGGTGAGTAAGCCTATACCAGAATGCTTTCCCTTATACTCTACTCCAGCATCAGACAGCAAACCATCTTGTTTATAATATAGGAATGATTTTATAGAGCCCACAAAACACACTCATTGTTCTGGAGAAAGTGTTTACAGGGACACTTATGCCTTAGAAGGAAACCAAGCCAAACAACCCAACACACTTACTTTTCCTGAGACAATAGGAGTTGGCAGTATGGAATGTGAAGGAGATTTGAACTTTAGATAAAACTGCTGAACCCCCCCCTTTGTCTTCAGGCTGAAACTGATGTCACTTTAATCTTCCTTGCAGTAACTCTGTTCTATTTACTCTGCAGTTCAGAGACCCTAAGAAGTTTCTAAGACTTCAAAATAATTTTCTGTGTTCTAGAAGATTCTTTTTAAATGTCCAGGACTGCATAGGAGTGGAAACACATGGCACACTTGTGTTGGTGTTGGGTTTGTTGCTTTGCACTGCTGTGATGGGTCCCACTGTATTACTGGTGATGGTGCCACACCAACTTCTAAGAGCATCAGGGAGTCTGGCCAGGTGGTAAAGTTGAGTTGGTCTTGAATGTTGCCAGTCAGTGCTGCGTTCGTGCTCTTTTAGCATGGCTGCATCAGTTCCATGTCTTACCACTTCACATCCCTTTGTGCCCCAAGATTCCAAATGGCAGGGTTTTACTACGTGGTGAAAACTGTGAGCTGATTTCAGAGAGTCTCCTGGGAGTCTCCAGAATATCTTACAGTTCCTCAAAATGTGGTTTATGACATTCAAAGCATCATATCAGGTCCTGCATCTGGTTCAAGGCAGTCCCAAGCACAAATACAGGCTGGGCAGTGACTGGCTGGAGAGCAGCTCCGAGGAGAGAGACTTGGAGGTGCTGCTGCATGAGCAGCTCAGCATGAGCCAGCAGTGTGCACTTGCAGCCCAGAAAGCCAACCAGATCCTGGGTTGCATCAGAAGTGTGGCCAGCAGGTTGAGGGAGGTGATTCCCCCCCTCTACTCCGCTCTGGTGAGACCCCACCTGGAGTGGTGCATCCAGTTCTAGAGCCCCTATTACAAGGAGGGTGTGGACGTGCTGGAGTTTGTCCAGAGAAGGGCTACGAGGATGACCAGCAGCTCTCCTATGAGGACAGACTGAAAGAGTTGTGGCTGTTCAGTCTGGAGAAGAGGAGGCTCCCAGGTGACCTTCTTGTGGCCTTTCAGCATCTGAAGGCGGCCTACAAAAAAAGCTGGGGAGGGACTTTCTAGGCTCTCAGGGAGTGACAGGACTAGGGGGAATGGAGCAAAGCTGGAGGTGGGGAGATTCAGACTGAATGTGAGGAGGAAGTTGTTCAGCATAAGAGAGGTGAGAGCCTGGAATGAGCTGCCCAGGTAGGTGGTTTAAGGCCAGGTTGGATGAGGCTCTGGCCAGCCTGATCTAGGATGCAGCCAGGCTCTGCTCAGGGATGTCCAAGGACAGCATAAGGGGTACTGGAGGCAAGCCAGAGAAGAAGAGATGCCATGGGAACAGGAGAGAAAACTTTGTCAGTGTGAGGGTGCTGGAGCCTTGGAGCAGGCTGCCCAGAGAGGCTGTGGAGTCTCCTTCTGTGGAGACTTTGAAGCCCCACTTAAACACGTTCCTATGTGTCCTGCCCTGGGTGATGCTGCTCTGGCAGAGGGGTTGGCCTGGATGATCTTTCGAGGTGCCTTCCAACCCCTGATGTTCTGTGGTTCTTTGATACCTGTCCAGCAGTTCCTCTCCTAGCTTCCTCCCAGACACATCCCCAGAAAGCTCTGGCTGCAGCTTCTGCAGACGAGCCCCTGCCTCAGTGGTGTGCTAACAGCCCTGAGCAGATGTGGGGACAGCTACCTGCACAGCTGCCAAGTGGTGCAGGCCTCTGAGGGAGCAGCCAGCAGGAGTTAGTGTTTTAGCAAGTAGATAGAAAGGCAGCAAGTTAAGCAATGTTTTGACAGAGGAAAAAACAATCAGAATTGTAACCCCCAAACTGTTCTGGAATCTGCCCTCCACAATTGCTGCTCTGCTCATCTAGAAGTAGCTAAGAGCAGCTGGAGCTGTGGATGCTTCTGCCTTCCTTGAATTGCTTATGGATTTCTTTGTGTTCCCATCTTTTAGCCCAAAATATGGCACATGCATACTCGGGGAGAGGATTTTTCCTTGAAGTTTTAACCTGACAGACTGAAAGGATGTAACAAGTGAAAAAAACAGGTGAGATATTGCTGCCAGGAGGGACTAGCTGTGATTTTTGTTCAACCTCCTTTTTCTACTGTTAGCATCTCAGTGGAAGGTAATGGAAAGGAGAAAATTGGCAGGAACACTTCCTGTATTGTGTGTCAGGAATGAAGGGACAGGGGCAGCCTCTGCTCAATTGTGCCCTGAGATAGAACAAGGGGCAGTGGATGGAAACTGCAGCACAGGAGTTTCCACCTCAACACGAGGAAGAACTTTAAGGGTCCTAGAGCACTGGCACAGGCTGCCCAGAGAAGTTGTGAAGTCTCATTCTCTGGAGGCTTTGCAGCCCTGTCGGGATGTGTTCTTGTGTGACCTGCACTAGATTTTGTTGTCCTGCTCTGCAGAGGGGTTGGACTTGAAGATCTCCAGAGATCTCTTCCAACCCCTAACACCCTGTGATCCTGTGTGTACCATTCATTGGGCTACAAAAGCTGCATTTGAGCTTGCCAAGGTAACATCATTTAAATCCCTCCCTTGTTAATACATACTAGTTTTAAAAAACTAACCTTCCTGTGCTCCTTTGGCACAGTGCCCACTGCCTGTGGACAGCAGAGTGATCTCCTTTCCCCAGTGGTATCTTTGGGTCCTGCAGGATTTGTACATGGAGTAGGAAATGATTCTGGGATGATTTGTGCTTGTGAGTGTCTATAAAAATATGCTTATTAAATGTGAGCCATGTGGTTGTGATTTACCCTTTCAGCTCAGGTCCGTACTGCTGCTGGGCTACAGAGCAGTATCGCATGGAATGGATAGGCACCAGGCAGCCTCTGATGCCAGATCCAACAGGCACTGCCAGTGGTTTTCCTTCTGTGTTTGGATGATTGCAGAATGACATGGGAGCACATGGAACAGCTAGTGACCATGGAGTCCAGGGAAGGGCAACAAAGCTAGGGAAGGGTCTGGAGAAACGAGGAGTGACTGAGGGAACTGGGGTTGTTCTGCATGGGACAAAGGAGGCTCAGGGGAGACCTCCTCACCCTCTGCAAATACCTGAAAGAAGGTTGGAGCAAGGTGGGAATTGATCTCTTCTCCCTAGTAACAAGTGACAGAATGAGAGGAAATAGCCTCAAGTTGCACCAGGGGAGGTTTAGGTTGGATTTAGAAGAAACTGCTTCCTTGAAAAAGTTCTGGAAGACTGGGCCAGGCTGCCCAGGAGGTGGTTGAATGCCTATCTCTGGGGGTGTTTCAAAGACTTGGACTTGATTATCTTGAAGGTCTTTTCCAAGCAAGAAGATGTGATGATTATCTGACTCTCGAGGAGTACAAGCCCCACAGCCAGAATACAAGCAATACTTCATCCCTCCTTTTGAACATCCCACCAACAGCTCTGGAGTGGGGCAGGAGGGGAAAGTGAAAACACTTCAGTTTGTGTTGCTCTTTGGCCTGTGACTGAACAAGGAGAGGCTTTCCTGCTTCACTCTGCTCTCCACTTTCTCTCCATTTGTCATCACTGAACACCCTTAAATACAATTGCAGCAGTTGCTAAGGAATGTAAAATTAGAGTGTATCTGGTGTATTTTTAATTGTTTGAGCTCAAACACACAGTTTGCTGGCTGGAATTAGTTGGGAGTAGGAGCCCTTGAAGGTCTAGCTCCATACAGACTGCCACAGCTAGAGGACATGAACTCCTGTCCCAGAAATCCGTGTGGGATTAACAGATGCTGTTGTGGTGAGGAATCCAGCTGGATAGCTGAATGAGTACTAAGAAGAGGCAACTTTTACAGCAGATAAGTATATTTGACATGGTCACTCCAGAAATCTAAGTCACAGAAGTGCCATCAAAACCAGCAAGACCCCCAGGGTGACCAAATCACCTCAGGCTGTTTCCACATTGTGCAGTCTAGCTGGAAAAGAAGACCACAGACAGCCTTTGGGCAGTGTCTGTGGGCTCATCCCTGCTTGTTGTGTGCGAAGCACCAAAGCAGCAACTCCACATTTATTTGCTGAGTGGATTGCTCATTCTAAAGACTTGACTAATTCCTGGTCTGGAGGAAAGGCCTCTCAGTTAAGCTTTGAAAAGCAGAAAGATGGTACCTGAAGAGGCCCTACAAGAAAGCTCGAGAGAGACTTTTATCAAGGGCTTCTCGGGTGTCAAATCTTGTTGGGGAGAATAGCTTACTGTCACTGCTGCAAGGGTTCCGCTTCTCTAGTCTGTCTTGGATGGTGTTTAACAGAGGGTAAAACCTGAAGACAAGACTTCAGAATGGACAAGGCTTCAGAATGCAGCAGAGAGAGGGGTTTGGAGGATGTACAAGGAGTGAGGAGCAGCTGAGGGAGCTGGGGTTGTTTACTCTGGAGAGGAGGCTGAGGAACCACCTTGTAGCTCTCTACAACTACCTGAAAGAAGGCTGGAGTGAGGGTGGTGTTGGTCTCTTCTCCAAAGTAACCAGCAATAGAATGAGAGGAAATGGACTTGAGCTGTGCCAGGGGAGGTCTAGGTTGGAGACTGGGAAACATTTCTTGCTGCAAGAGCGTTCGGGGATTGGAACAGGCTGTCCAGGGAGGTGGTGGAGTCACCATCCCTGGAGGTGTTCAAGAAGTGTGGCTCCAGGGTAGGGATTAATGGTCAAGGCAGCTGGGTTATGGTTGCATTTGATGATCTTAAAGATCTTTTCCAACCTTAATGATTTTGTGATTCCAAGAGAACCAGTAATGCCTGGTAGCCATGCCATGGTCTGTGTTTCCTGGAAATCCCATGCCACAACTAACTGCTTGAGTTGCCTCCAAATTGGAATTGGCTATGCCAGCATCCCTTTCCCTGGCTCTCACCCAGCCTGTGTGGCTAGGTTGCAGAATTTCTGTGTTGTAGAAGTCCATCAGTCTTGCAGGAGCACAGAGTCTTCCTCTGCCATTTGGTGACTTAGGAAAAGGACTTCTTGTAAGGCAGAGTGTGCGTCTGGAATGTGCCTCGTGCCGTGCGGCTTGGCAGGGATGTGGCACAGCAGATAAGTGACAATCCACTGTGAGTTTTCTGAGTGTGTGTCAGAATATTTAGCTCTTGTTTTATGAGCTATTTGAATCAACAAATCTGTGTACAAGTTGTGGTTTCTGGAATGCTGCAGGCAGAAGCGCAGCGAACGCCGCTTGCTCGCTCTTCTGGAGTTTGCTGGGATTTCATTTGGGGTTTCAGGTTTTCTCAGCAAGAGTTAGGTACCTGCTTTGCCTTCTTGTGCCACTCAGCTTTGCTTTTGATCAGTTGTGTTTGCCTCCTGCATGTCCACTGCCCACTGTGACTGAAGGAAGCCACCCAAGCTGGTTCTCAAGTGATGGGATGTTCAGCTTTCAAGCTAGATGTAGTCCCTTGTCTCCGCTGGGTGCTCTGGGTGTTACTGGAAAGGAAATGTTTGTGTTCCAGGTTTGCTTTGGGTGATTGCAAGCTGTATCACGTAGGGAGTAGGTAAGAAAGTTGCTGTCTGTAGTGTGGCTTTGGTAGATATTCAGAGAAGCCGTGAGTTAAAATGTGCAGAACAGTGACACGGAGGTGGTGTAAAGCTCAGCCCTGCACCCAGTTTGTCACTGGCACCATACTCTGGTCCCACTTACTAACTGCATCTGCTCTTTAAAGCTGCCCACACCAGCCACACAATCACAGAATGCTAAGGCTTGGAAAGCACCTCCAGGGATCATCCAGCCCAACCTCCCTGCCAGAGCTGGAGCACCCAGGGTAGGTCACCCAGGAAGGCATCCAGGTGGGTTTTGAAGATCTCTAGAGAAGGAGACTCCACAACCTCTCTGGGCAGCCTGCTCCAGGGCTCCAGCACCCTTGCAGCAAAGAATTTTTCTCTCACGTTGAGATGAAACTTCTTGTGATTGAATTTGTGTCCATTGCCTCTTGTCCTGTCACTGAGTGTCACCGAAAGGAAACTGCCTCCATCCTCCTGACAGCTATCCTTCAGACATTTGTACACATTGGTATGTTCCCCTCTCAGCCTTGTCCAGACTAAGTAGCCTCAGATCTCAGATCTCTCAGGTTTCCTTGTGGGAGAGATGTTCCAGGCTCTTCTTCATCCTCCTATCCTCCATTGAACACTCTCCAGTAGTTCCCTGTCTCTGTTGAAGTGGGGAGCCCAGAGTTGTACACAGTATTCCAAGTATGGTCTAACTAGGGCTGAGCAGAGCGGGAGGAGAAGCTCCCTCAACCTGCTAGCCATGCTCTTAACCCTAATGTACTGTTGGCCTTCTTGGCCACCAAGGCATATTGCTGTTCCGTGGAGAACTTACTGTGAAGGACTCCAAGGTCCTTCTCTGCAGAGCTCTCCAGCAGGTCAACCCCTAACCCATACTGGTGCAGAGGGTCAAGGGTGTGCTGAGCACTGGCACATCGTATCTGTGTGTGCCTCACTGGATTTGCCCTGGGGTGATCGGGGCGGGGTGAGACGTTCTCGTTGCCTGGCTGGGGTCCACCACTGGCATTGCAGCAAGCAGCTGTAGCGCACGGGCGAGCGCTGGTGGTTTGCAGAGGGCAGGAGGGGGAGTGGAGCAGAGCGGGCAGCCTGCAGAGATAAACGGAGCTGTTACACTGAGTGTGTGAGACTCCTCTGCATGATAACAGCCAGGCTGCTCGCCCCTCTCCAGGTGCTCCAGCCCATCCACAGTCTACATCACTTTTTCTGATACTCTGAGATGTTTCCATGTGAAAAACGCTGCAATTAACGACTTCAGTACTGTTGAAGATTATTCCAAAGGGCTGGAACAAGCTGTAGCTGAAGCTGTTCTCTTTTGCTTCCAAAATAAAGCCCAGCAGGAGACGATCAGTTCAGCGTAGCAGTTGTCATCAGAGGTGCTTTTACCATTGTCTTAAAGAAATAACAAGCCAACCTTTAGGATTTAAATTCATTAAGCCTGTGGGAAGACTAATTTATTTTGTAATTGTTCTTTTTTGGGTTTGGCTCATTTTTTTTTTTTGTTTGCTTGGGGCTTTTCTATTTCTTTTCCAGGAGGCAGCACCAAGCAGTCATCAGTTTATGCTCTGGTAGCAGAAGTTCTTCACAGGTACTGACTATTAGCTACAAATGTTTGTGAGGTTAATTTTCTTCTGCATTTTGGTGATGAGTTAGTGAAAGGTGTTAAGAAGGAGAGCAGGTTGAGCAGGAGTCTGTTCTGTTTTCAGAGCCCACCTGGCTGCTGATAGTCTCAGTCTGAGCCTGCCAGCTGCTGCTGCTTTCTCTTTGTCCTGTCTGAATTTTGTGTTCCTTTGCATTCTTGCAGCTCCAAAGTTCAGCTCAAAGCACAACTGTTTGCTTTAAATGCAAACCACGGCTGGCAGGGCTTGCTGCAGGGGAGGTTCAGCTGCCCTGGCCTGCTGCCTTCTCTCCAAAGCCTGTGGCAAAATGCCTGCAAGAACAGCAGGCTCCATCCCAGGTCTTGCTCGTGCTACAGGTCTCCAAGGGGACACGTGGAGTGTTTTCAGGAGCACTGGAGTATCTGAGGGGAACCCAGCTTGTGTGGACTGGACGTGTTTGCTTTTAGGCAAGGTTTTTGCTTCAAGGAGAGCAAGGCTGAGCTATGATCCTGTGTTGAGAAGCTACAAGCAGGGAAACAAAAATTTTAATGCTGTGGCATGTTTGTAAAAAGGCATCAGAACTGAAGAACCAGAGAAAATATATTACTGTCCAGAGAAGAACTGAAGGAGCTTTGGAAGTTAGAGCTGCTGGTAACAGTTTGTGTCTTCCTACTCTTTTCAAACAAGAGTTCAGATAAATGGACCATCTTCATACGTGCGGCCTGGCTTCAGAGAGTCATGGAATGGTTTGGGTTGGAAGGGACCTTGAAGGTCATCCAGTTCCAACCCTGCTGCCATGAGCAAGGATACATCCACAGCCTCCCCAGGCAACCTGTTCCAGTGTCTCCCTACTCACTGTAAAGAATTTCTTCCTAATCTCCAGCCTCCATCTCCCCTCTTCCAGCTCAAAGCCATTGTCCCTTGTCCTGTCACCACAAGCCCTTGTCACAAGTCCCTCCCCAGCATTCCTGTAGCCCCCAGCAGGTACTGGAAAACTTCTCTAAGGTCTCCCTGGAGCCTTCTCAGGCTGAGCAACCCCAGCTGCTTCAGCCTGTCCCCATAGAGGAGGTGCTGCAGATCATCTTGGTGGCCTCCTCTAGACCCGGTCCGCCAGTTCCATGTCCTTGTGAGGAACATACTTTGGTTTTCTATCTAAACCAGCACCATTGCTTCTTCCTTTTCTGCCACAAACATTGTCCATCATTCTGAGATACATGTCCTCTGTTGTGTCACAGGTGTACCTGTGCCACAGTGGCTATCTTAAGCAGCAGGACCAGACATTGTCACAGTGGTTGATGGGGGGAGGTGGGCAGAGCTGTGGAGAGCTGCAGAGGACAGACATTGGGACTGCAGCATGGATGTGCATGTAGGCATATAAGTTGGTTTCCCATCTTGGGATGGGTAAAAGCTGATCAAACTGTGATTAGATCATTTGAAATCTGCTGTTAATCCATTGAAAAATGTGTTGAGAGTGCTAGAAGCTGATGAAGGCAAGCTACAAGAGCAGGTTATGCAACTCAACAGGAAGAGTCAGGAACGGTTTGGTGTGGGGGGGGTCCTGTTGATAATTTATCATTCTTAAATTGTGTTGCTGTTAGTGTTCCTCTAGTAAGCTCTTCATAAATATGACAGTGAAAATCATTTCCCTTTCCCCCTTCCTCTCCTCATTATGCCAGTGGTTTGTTGTTGGAGATTCCACCGTGAGCTCTGCAGTTGGCTCAGATTGTTTGTCATGCAAAAGAGAGCATGAAGAGGTGATGTCAGTCTGCTATCAGGTCTGCTGGCTGCTTATAAATATATACATACTGAAAATAACAAAAGAAATAGTGCTGTGAGGGAAGATGAGAACCAACCAAATGTGGATGTGTATTTGGAGCAAGATCTTGGCATTGCAATGTCTTTGCCAATCCCCAGTTCCCTCAGGTCTGAAGATGAATTACAATCATAGAATCAGTCAGGGTTGGAAGGGACCACAAGGATCATCTAGTTCCAACCCCCTGCCATGGGCAGGGACATCCTACCCTAGATCAGGCTGGCTGCAGCCTCATCCAGCCTGGCCTTAAACACCTCCAGCCATGGGGCCTCAACCACCTCCCTGGGCAACCCATTCCAGGCTCTCGCCATTCTCATGCTGAACAACTTCCTCCTCACGTCCAGTCTGAATCTCTTCACCTCCAACTTTGCTCCATTCCCCCTAGTCCTCTCACTCCCTGATAGCCTAAAAAGTTAGAGAAAGGAAGGTGATGATTGAAGCCATTTGAATCCCTGCAGCACCTAGGCTGTGTCTGGGGATGTCAGTGCAAGGAATTGTTGTTGGACAGCTGAGGGGGCTGCCTGGGACTTTGTGGCTGCTTAGTTTGTGACGTGTTCCTTCACATCTCTATAGTTTAGTCCTGAATGTGTATCAGTCAGCTGCAGTGTGTTCTCCTTTGGGGACAGGCTGGGAGAGCTGGGGCTGTTCAGCCTGGAGAAAAGAAGGCTCCAGGGAAACCTTAGAGCAGCCTTCCAGTACATGAAGGGGCTCCAGGAGAGCTGGGGAGGGACTTCTGACAAGGACTGGGAGTGACAGGATGAAGGACAATGGCATTGAGCTGTAAGAGGGAGATTGAGAGTGGAGATGAGGAAGACATTCTTTAGAATGAGGGTGGTGAGACACTGGCACAGGTTGCCCAGGGAGGTCGTGGATGTGTCCTCCGTGGAGGTGTTCAAGGTCAGGTTGGATGCGGCCTTGAGCAACTTGGGCTAGTGGAAGGTGTCACTGCCCATGGGAGGAGGTTACAACTAGATGATCTTTAGAGTTCCTTCCACCCCAAACCATTCTATGAGTCTATGAATCTATGGATCTTGCATTCTGTATGACTGTGTGTGTGCTGTGCAGACTGACCACGTCCTTGATGTGCTGGAGGGTAACAAAATACCAGAGCAGGCTGCCCAGAGGGGCTGTGGAGTCTCCTTCTCTGGAGGCATTCAAAATCCACCTGCCCTGCCCTGGGTGATGCTGCCCTGGCAGGGGGCTTGGCCTGGATGATCTCTCAAGGTGCCTTCCAACCCCTGCTGCTCGGTGGTTCTGTGAAACAGGAGCACATCTGGTGTCCCTGCGCTCACCCAGCTGCACCCTGGCCAGGTTTAGTGCCAGGATGGTTGTGGTGCAAGGGAATGGGTTGGGGCTACTGGAGAGTGAATGACAACCAGAGGAATCTGCCAGACTGTGTTTGTGGGTTTCTGACAGGTCAGTGTTGCAGTGTTTCAGCAAGCTGTGGATGTGTCATGGCTGCTGGTCCTGTGGGGACAGGGTAGGGTGGCAGTAGGGGTTGCAAAAATGTTGCTGTTGGAAAGAGAAACCAAATGCCAGGGTGACAGCAAGGCTGTGGCTACTTCGTGAGGCTTTTACATCATGGTTTCTTTCCTCACATGTGTCTGCTGGTTTCTACAAGTTAATTTCTAGCATTGTAGTGGGCAAGAAGTAAGGACTATGCTTCACAAGGTGGCACTTACTTTGTTTGAAGTTGCAGTGCTGCATTTCAGGGGAAATGAATCCATGCCACTGGCTCAGCTCAACTCAGCTCCCACTCCTTAGGGCTAGATTTCAGCTCAGCTTTTGGTGTCCCTTTTTCTCGTGTCCTTGAGGACATCCTCGGGACTGTCCCAGGAAAGTGGCCTGTGTACTCGGTGACTGGTAAGGTGGCATCCCAGGGGGAGATGCAGTTCATCTTTGAATCCTTGTGACAGGCTAGAAAGTTTCAGGGTGGAATCAGGCGTCGCTGCCTTTGTTGTCTGCTGCCATGGTGAGCCGCTGGCTGCCCCAGCTCTCCCAGTCGGGCTAGAGAGCTGGGAGTGTGCATCCTCCTTGTCCATTGTGGGTGTGTGATGTCTTCAATTAAACTCGGAGTGTGCCCCTGGTCGGTGGGGATCTCTAGAAACCAACCAGTGCAGTCCTGCTCCTATTTTGGCTTCCTGACTTTGGAAATCATGCTTGTCGCTGGCATAGAGCAGCTCTGGGCGGGCCGCTCCGCAGGGTGCTGCTGGCAGGCGTTGTGCTTGTGCAGTGACTTTTGCTAGATTGCTGTGATCTAGAATCTTTATTTGCTTGTTTGATTTCCTTTTTTTTCAGGCTGTGTAATGTTTCATCAGTACACCAGAACCTGTTTGGTTTTGCTGAGGAACAAAAGGCACTTGCTAAGAGCAGACACTTGGCTAAAGCAGCTTTGAGCTGTGCTCAGGCAGAAGGTGTCCTGTTAATGAAAACAAATGAAGGCTGAGGGCAGGGCTTGTGCAGAGCACTTTGTGCTGGCCTTGTTATGTGGCTGTATAATACAGATATATATGTATATATACACCCCACTGCTTGGACAGTGTCCTGGAGCATCTCCTGGAGCAGTTGTAAATAGCAGAGGCTGAAAGAGGAAGAAGTGCTGAGACACTAATATCATGGAATTTTGTTAATCATACCAGAAAGACAATTCCCTTTTTGCACTTCCTGTGCTTTCCAACAGGTAAGTGAAAATCACAGAATCACAGAATAGTAGGGGTTGGAAAGGACCTCCAGAGACCATCCAGTCCAACCCCTCTGCTACAGCAGGGTCACAAAGATCAGGTTGCCAGGATCACGGTGGGTTTTGAAAGTCTCCAGAGAAGGAAAATCCACAACCTCTATTCCAGAAGTTTTTCCTTATGTTCACATGAACTCTCCAGTTTGTGCCATTGTCCTGTCACTGGGCATCACTGACAAGAGTCTGACCTCATCCTCTTGCCCCCCACACTTGTATCTCTTGCTCAGCATTGATCAAATCCCCTCTGGGGCTGCTCTTCTTCGGGCTCAAGAGCCCCAGGGCTCTCAGCCTTTTCTCCTCACAGAGATGCTCCAGGCCCCTCAGCAGCTCTGTTTCCTTTGTTGGACTCTCTCCAGTAGTTCACTGTCTCTCTTGAACCGAGGAGCCCAAACAGGACCCAGTACTCCAGATGTGGCCTTGCTAGAGTAGAATAGAGGGAGAGGAGAACATCTCTTGACCTGGCCACACTCTGGCCATGAGTGTATTGCTGTTGGGGTCTGTATTCCTAGCTCTCAGGAGCTATTAGACAGCACACTTGACTTGATGATTTGCAGCTGGTAGCTAATGACTTGTTTTGATTAACCCAGGACCTCATTTCACACAGATTTGAATTATGTGTGTGGGATAGACAGAGGATGTGTGGCTGTCTGCTGAGCTGCTTTCACAGCCTAGTAGTGAGCTGGGAGATGGAAGGTGGAAGGGTAAAGGACACCTTTGTGTCCAAGTCCACCTTTTGATTCTTACCACTAAATCACAAAGAGCAGAGCCCCAGGACAGTGCCCAGCTTGCAAGTGCTCTGTACTCATGTGAAACTCTCAGTGACCACAGTGGGAAAACTTCTGTGGTTACCCACTGGGTCTTCAGATGTCAAGCATGAAGAAGCTTTGTGTGAGGGCTTGTTCTGCTGGCAAGAGGCTTTTATTAGGAGCATCCTGTCAGGAGGCTGGGTTTGAAGGCATTGTGCCCACAAGGCGACCATCAGACTAGCCTTCGAGGTAAGCTGGTGACAGCCAGCAGAGCTGTACACGTCCTTAGGGTGTGAGGCTGCTGCATTCCTTAGGACAAAGCAGGAGTTGACTGTCACTGTGTGAAGTGACCTGGCCATGGAAGAGGCAAAGTCTCTCCTCCATATGCAGCAGAAACACTCTTCAGATTCCAGGGCAAAATGCTCTGCTTCACACATATTTACACTCTCAAAAATACCTTCTGGAGTGCCTTCCCTTGCTCTTCTCTGCTGCGTTACTCTTGGGAGCTGAGTTGTTCCTGCTCAAACTCAACATGCAGAGCAGGATGCAGTTTGAAGTCTTGCATCACAACCAGCTATGGTTTCTGCTGCTTGCAAGTGACAGATGAGAACTTTACTGAGCTGTGAGAGGAGCTTTGTGAGAGGAATCACAAATATCTATAAATATCTCTGTACTGATATGTGTACTGCTTACTTTTTCCAGTCTTACAAGGTTGAAGTCTAGGTATTGTTTGGCACTGGAAGGGGTTTGGGAGCAGATTTAGTGATTGTGAATGCAAGTTGATTTCTTCCAAACTCTTCTGCAGACTGACAAAATTGGGCTGCTCAGGTACATCTTCATGTTTTGTAGCAGAGGACCTTAGAAGCTGTCACACATAGACAGATGTCCTGGCTGGTGTCTTCTGCGGTCACCAGCAAACACCTGGTGCAGCAGTTGAAGATGAAATGGGAAACTACATAAAGAAGAGAAGGCAACTGGTGAGAGGAGCAGAGAAAGCAAGCAAGCACCAGAGGAGAAACACCTCTGGTGTTCTCTTGTGACACCTGCAGCCTATCAGCTCATACCTGACAGCCAGGAGCTTTGTTGTCTTCCTCGCCATCTTCCGTTGCAGAGCTGGGGTACATCATGGTGCTTTAGAAGCTTGTGTTGTGGTGTGTGCTGCCAGACAGCACATTGGGCTTTCTAGCCTTCCCCAGCTGCCAGGGCTTGAGGAGCTCTTCTGCAGCCAGACAGCACCTTGAGTGTTGTAATCTTCCTCTGCTGCCAGGGACTGAGGAGCTCTTCTAGAGCCAGCCAGATCCTTGGGCTTTGTAACTGTCCCCAGCTTGCAGGGCCTGAGGAACACTTCTGGGCTCCCTGCAGTTTCTTTATGCACAGGAAGAAGGTTTTGTTCCTGTATGTGGCCAGATTCTTCTGTGGGATGGTGCCACTTGATTCAGTTGAGTTGCAGAAGGAATACACTGAAGATGAAGAGCATGATTTTGAGAGAAGAGTTATTTTTGTGCTTTTAAATGTACTACTTGACCTTTTGGTTTTAATTCAAATTAGCTTTGCAGTTTTTTCTCTGAGTTTTGTTTTGTTCCTGCTTTTTACCACTATCTCATTCTCTGGTTCCTGCTCTCTTGGCTTATTTCCCACCTGCTTTTGGGAAATCTGGTGAGGAGAATGAACAGAACAAGAAATCAAACAGCTGTGATCACACAGGGCCAGGCTGAGAGAGTTGGAGCTGTTCATCTTGGAGAAGAGAAGGATCCATGGAAGCCTTAGAGCAGCCTTCCAGTACCCGAAAGGGGCTGCAGAAGAGCTAGGGTGAGACTTTTGACAAGGACTGGGAGTGACAATGGCTTTGAGCTGGGAGGGGGGAGATTGAGACTGGAGATTAGGAAGAAATTCTTGGCAGTGAGGGTGGTAAGACACTGGCATAGTTACCCAGGGCGGTTGTGGATTTCCCCCCCCCCAAGAGGTGTTCAAGGCCTTGAGCAACCTGATCTGGAGGGAAGTGTCCCCCTGCCCAAGACAGAGTTGGAACTGGATGATCTTAGAGGTCCCTTCCAACCCATTTTATGAATCTAAAAGTCCCAGTGCAGTAACCTGGGCAGCTTCTCCTTGAAGCTGTCACGTTCCACTTTGCTTCCCAAGATCACAGCAGGTTTAGTTACATGCAGCTCACTATGTTGTGTTTCTTGGTTCCCTCTCTCCCTTTACTGCCATCAGTAGCAAAACCTGGCACACTCCACTCAATACCAGTGTGACATGAGAGGTGTCATACCCCAGAGTGTACCACAAAGTGTCAGCTGGGGACCGTTAGCCTCTGCTGTCTTTTCTCCTTCTCTCCACTGCCTTGGTGGGAAGAGCCTGTTGGAGGCATCATTCCTTTTAAACTAAACAGTGAGCATCCTTCAAATTATATGTAATAAAAAAGAGAACATCTTGGATAGGCTTTGATTTAGATGTGCTTCATCTTAAATGTGTCCTAATTATAGTGCTCATCACTTAACATTAATTTAATGAACATCCTCATTTACACGGACAGGGTTGGCAAATAGGAATTAATGCCATGAAACCCCACAAGGCTCCCACAGGAAGAAATGTAGCAGCTCTCTGAAGATGTAGCATCATTGCTAAGGGGGCAAAGCACACCATCAGCAGCTCTGCAGCTTGGCAATGGCCTGGGAACCATTAGTAGATGCACTCTAGAGAGGACCAGTGCCATGTCGCAAGTGGCCATTACCTGCCAGGGGTCTGCCCATGAGCATCACCAGTGCTGGAGCACAGCTTGTCTGGAGGAACTCACAGCCTTGAGATTCAAGCTTGCAAGTGGACACTTGGCTTTGTTTTGAGTGCTGTGTTCAATTCTGGGCCTCTCACTCCAGGAAGGGCATTAAGGGACTGGAGCACGTCCAGAGAAGAGCAATGAGGCTGGAAGAAAGGCCTGGAGCACCTGAGGGAGCTGGGGGTGTTCAGCCTGGAGAAGACTCCAGGGAGACCTTAGAGCTGAAGGGATTCTGCAAGAAGGCTGCAGAGGGACTGTTTTTGAGGGTCTCTAGAGACAGGACAAGGGGGAATGGTTTGAAGCTGATGGACAGCAGGGTTAGACTGAAGCTTAAGAAGTTCTTCCATACAGGAGTGGTGAGACTCTGGAACAGGTTGCCCAGGGAGATTGTGGATGTCTCCTTCCTGGAGGTCTTCAAGGCCAGGTTGGATGTGGCCTTGAGCAGCTCAGTCTAGTTGAGAGGCAATCCTGCCTCTCCTTGGGGATCTCTAAGGTCCCTTTCAACCTAAATCATTCCATGATTCTATGGTAGCACTCCCTCTGAAACCCAAGGAAAATGAATTTGACATGGAATAAATCATCCAGTCAGAGACAGTGGGAGGCAGATCTGCATGGGTCTGGAAAACAGCCTTAGGATTCCTGCCCGGCTTTTACCTTGCCTCAGGGTGCTGCAGGTTTTGCCCCTTTGGTATTGCAGTTTCATTTTTCATGTTTAGGTTTTATTTCAGTTTTCTTACTTAGGTTGTGTTTCAGTTTTCATATTGAGGTTTTATTTCAGTTTTCACAATGAGATTTATTTCAGTTTTCGTGTTTAGGTTTTATTTCAGTTTCCATGTTCAGATTTTATTCTGATTTTCATGTTTAGGTTTTATTTCAGTTCCCATATTTAGGTTTCTTTCTATTAATAAGATCTAAGCAGATGCACGTTCAGCTCCCACATGCTTAGGAGAGGATGGACTCTTAAGAGCAAATCTTGGCTCAGATGCTTACAGTTTTGGTGTGAGTTTACACTTTGCAAGCATTTTACCTTAACACCTTCCTGGTGCTGGGAGAAATGTTTGTGTGGTGCCATGCTGCTGGCATCAGCCCTGAGAAGACAGAGCACAACGGGAGATGCCCAGCTCAGATTGTTCGTATGAATCTTTGTGCATGTTACTGGATCAGGAAAGGTGCAGTGAGGATACTTCTCAGCTTATGTTAATATTTTGTTTTCTGCATAGGCTTCCTGTCTCTTTGGTGCTGTTTGCTTCTTGTACATTTACATGGTTTTGCTTAAAGCCAGAGTGAGAGCGAGATGCCAGCACTGCCTGTCGCCTGACCTATTTACTGCTGCTTCAGGAAAGCACAACCAGGGCTCTCTGCCTCTCAGCTTCTCATGGGGTGCAGAACCAAGGAGCTGCTCAGGTGTTCAGTGGCAGGGGATGGCAGCCAAGGTTGTGACTCTTGTCCTTGCTGCACTTTCCTAATATCAAAGCCAATGGCACTGAAGGAGTTGGCTGGATCCAAGCTGAGCTGGGGTGTCAGGGTCAGTGCAGGCTGTGGAGTGCAGTGCAGTGCACGCACACCTGAGCACAGCCCAGCACTTGGTGAACTTCTGCTCCTTTTTGAGGGAATGGTTTGAAAGTGGAAGGAATAATTAGTGACCTGTAGCACGTTGAAACGAGCACAGAGACACTTGTGACAAGACACGGTGCTTTTGGTGCTGCTTGTGATCAAAAGGTTATTTGTTTCTCTAGGACATTCACAGTGTTTATCATGTTGCCTGTAATTTACTGAACATCCATCATTAAAAAGCTGCCATTTTCTGATGAGATACTGGAAATCTGGGGTATTATTGGTGAGGAAATCAGTTAGCCTTTGGAAATTGTGTCTCAAAAACTTGAAGCTTTCTGGACCCTCAGGAGTGGCTGCAGTCTAGGCTGAAGCGTACCTAAAGTTCCCCAGCAGCCACTGTAGGTTGGTCAGTTTGAGTACCACAGTGAGCAGCAAGAAGCAGAGGCTTGATTTGTTAATAACTCCTTTTAATAACTGTATGAATAAGTGAGAAGGAGTTACTGGATTGCCAGCATTTTTCAACAGCTGTGGGAATTCACCTTCAGAGAAGGCTGTGGAAGAGTAACCCAGAATATCCTGGCATGCCCCAGTGCACCCTTCAAACAGAAAGAGGCAAACTGTTTGCTTAAGGGATCCTTCTCTTCTCTTAGGCCATGTGTTGCCATCTGAGGCTTTAGAGATCAAAAGAACTTCAAACTCCTTGAAATATACCTTGTTAGGAGTGGAATGGTGGGGGCCTTCAAGTTCACAGAAGGAAAGCTTCTTGGAGACTGCTCCTGGAACAGTTAGGGAAAGGACAGATGAGTGTCAGTGTGGAGGGAGGCTGATTTTTGACAGACTCTACGTACTTCAGGAGGTCATTTGGCCATTGCTTGCAGATTGTCATTGCTGCTGGAGGGAGCAGCATTGCAGATCTGAGCTTGCAGGAGGCCAACTGAGCTAATCTTGGCTTGCAGGGTAGCACTGCCCAAGTGCCAGGGCTGAGTCTGGCGCCAAGCTCTGTGCTAGCTCAGGTACCACAGGGGGAGCAGCTGCAGAAGTGCCAGGTGCAGTTCTACCAAGAGATAAGCAGGCTGCTGCTGTTGTAGCAGGTGAGCAGGCTGCATGGTCCCCTGCAAACAGACCCCAGAGAGTAGTTCAAATCCACCCTTCACAGAGGAGCAAGCGGTGAAGCTTTTGTCTTGAGATCTGGTGTTCACCAGGGAGGTCAGGAGAACCTTCATGCAACTTCACCTGGTGACTCTGCAGGTCACAAAGCCTCTGTGTGTGTGTGTAGTGATGGCATGAGTTTAACTCCCAGGGGCAGGGAATGCCATACTGAGGCCGTGCAAAATCTCCAGTTCACCAGTGTTGAAGGCCTCCTGGGAGGGGCACTCTCAAACAGGACTCTAGAATCTGATTTTTGGGGAGTTTCCCTGACACTGAACAACTCTTGTAAAGGTTTGTGGCTCCTAAGCACAGGGGGGATTAGGTACAGAAACAAGACAATGAATTCTTAGGCAAGCTGGCTCTTCCTGGAGGCCTTCTTGCTAACTGGGTGAGAGTGCTGATGTTGCCTGGCTCCTGCAACACAGAGGAATTTGGCATGCAAAGGGAAGATAGCAAGGCCAGAAGGAAGGTGTGGACTGCATGTTGACTTGTGTCCAAGTCCCAGACAGCTGCTGCAGTAACAAAACACTCTTCAGTGCACCAGGAAAACACTTTGCAATAAAATTAACACAGGGAAGTTGTTAACTTCAAACGTGGAGAGCTGGTGAAGGGAGAAGGTGTTGTTAACTTTTGAGTTGTGACTCCATCAAGGAGTTGACAGCTGTCATAGAACTAGAGACTGATGTAATAGTCTGGGTGGGAAGGAGCCTTAAAGATCATCTCATTCCAGCTCCCTGCCATGGACATGAACACCTTCCACTAGCCCAGCTTGCTCAATGCCTCATCCAACCTGGCCTTGAACACCTCCAGGGAGGGGGCATCCACAGCCTGCCTGGGCAACCTGTGCCAGTGTCTCACCACCTCGTTCTAAAGAATTTCTTCTCCATCTCCAGTCTCAATTTCCCCTCTTCCAGCTCAAAGACATTGTCACTCATCCTGTCACTCCCAGCCCTTGTCAAAAGTCCCTCCCCTCCAAAAGTCCTCCTGTAGCCCCTTCATGTACTGGAAGGCTGCTCTAAGGTCTCCCTGGAGCCTTCTCTTGTCCAGGCTGAACATCCCCAACTCTCTCAGCCTGTCCCTATAGAGGAGGTTCTTCAACCCTCTGATCAAATCCCCCTTGGCTTGCTCCAAGCTCTCCAAAGGCAGACACAGGTACTGAAGCACAGCCTTGGCAAGCACCCTCCCAGGAAGCACCACCACACTCCTTAGCTCCAGCAGCAGCAGCAGCAAAGCACCACACAACGAGAGGAAAGCCTGAGTCAGGTAGCCAAGAGCACACCGAAGGAAAGCCATGTGTGTCTCCCTGTCACGTTGTTGTCAGGTGAGTGGGACAGCTTGGGGGTAATTGCTAAGCTTTGATTTGGGTAGGTGAATGTTCTTGCAGAGCAGGGTGGCGTTAGCAGCAGCGTGAATATCCTTGCTGAGTAACTGAGGCCACGCTGGCACCACAGAGCTCAGGCACTCACAGCTCTGTGTGGCTGGGCTTGTGCCTCAACCCGTGTCCTGCTGTGACTGGAGTCACAGAAAACATCTGGTTGGAAGAGACCTCCAAGCTCATCCAGTCCAACACCCGACCCAGTTTAGGGTCATTCCTAAACCATGTCCTTAAGCACCAGCTCCAGAGGCTGCTTGAACACCTCTAGCAATGGTGAATTCAGAGCTGCCCTCAGTAGACCATTGCAGTGTTTGAGAACCCTTCCAGTGCAGAAATATTTCCTAGCTTCCAGCCTGAACCTCCCCTGGGGCAGCTCAGAACCATTTCCTCTGCTATTGTCTCTTGTCAGCAAGGACCAGAGGCTACCCCCATCTCAATCCGACCGACCTCCAGGGAGCTGTAACGAGCAGTGAGGTCTCACTTCAGCCTCCTCCAGGCTGAACCTTCATCCCCCAGCTTCCTCAGCCCCTCCTCATAGCCCAGGTGCTCCAGGCCCTTCTTCAGCCTTGTTGCCTTTGTCTGGACACCTTCCAGCCCCTCCATGTCCTTCCTGGAGTGAGAGGCTTAGAGCTGAACAGAGCACTGGAGGATGATCACCGAGGGCTCTTTGATACTCAAAACAACTTCTGAGCTCTTTCTCCTTTCTTCCAGATGTTCTGCCCAACATTGAGACTGTTTCATGGCTTAAAAAATTTCTCCAAGGGTAGGTAAAAGGAGTCTTCTAATGCAGCATGTTCCAGGCACCCCCCTGAAATGATTGTCTGCTTGTGACAGACTTTGGATCCAAGGAAAATAAGCCTGGTGTCAGAAGGCTTAGATTTGCTCTTTGGAGGATGTCAGGAAACCATGCAGGACTCCACAGACAGCAAAGGTTGGGAAACCACTCCTGAGTAATTACATTAACTAAACATGATCATGAAAGAGATAGAGATGTTTTTGTACCAGCTCCGTGGGGCTCCAGCCCTCTTGCTGGGTGTTGAGTATGTGGAGCTCCTGGTTCTCTGCCTTGCCCCAGCTGGGTGATCTCTCTGGGTGTTGAGTACGTGGAGCTCCTGGTTCTCTGCCTTGCCCCAGCTGGGTGATCTCTCTGGGTGTTGAGTACATGGAGCTCCTGGTTCTCTGCCTTGCCCCAGCTGGGTGATCTCTCTGGGTGTTGAGTATGTGGAGCTCCTGGTTCTCTGCCTTGCCCCAGCTGGGTGATCTCTCTGGGTGTTGAGTATGTGGAGCTCCTGGTTCTCTGCCTTGCCCCAGCTGGGTGATCTCTCTGGGTGTTGAGTACATGGAGCTCCTGGTTCTCTGCCTTGCCCCAGCTGGGTGATCTCTCTGGGTGTTGAGTACATGGAGCTCCTGCTTCTCTGCCTTGCCCCAGCTGGGTGATCTCTCTGGGTGTTGCAGGTTTTTCAGAAAGGAAAACTAAATCAGGCTTGTGTTTGGTTGGTGGTGAGCACTTGGGTTACCCGATAGGAATCAGGTAATGGGGGCTGGTTCTGTGGCACTCAGGTGTTCCTTTGTGCTGGAGGAATTCCAAATGGAGCAACTGGGGCAATTGTTTGCCCCGAGAGCAGCCCAGAAAGACTAGAAGAGCATTGAGAATCTGGCTCATAGTTGAAATACAACTGCACAAGTGAAGGAGAGAAGAATGCAGCCAAACCTGTGCTGCTTTGTAGGGAACTTGGCTCTGAAGAGACTGAAAGGGGTTAGGAGGAAGACTGAGGGATGGAGAGTCCTGGGGGGGGCTGAGCTCACAGCCTCTCCACATAAATGGAACCAGACATTGAGTAACCATCAACTGCCTCACACAGTTCATTCCCATGGATTCTGCCCCTTGACTCCACTCTGCTGAGACCCCACCTTGAACACTGCCTCCAGTTCTGGTGTCCCCAGAAGAAGGACACAGAGCTGTTGGAGTGTGTCTAGGGGAGACCACAAAGATGATCCAATGGCTGGAGTACCTCTGCCGTGAGGACAGGCTGAGAGAGCTAGGGGGGTTCAGCCTGGAGAAGAGAAGTCTCCAGGGAGACCTTAGAGCTCATTGCAGTACCTGAGGGGATCCTACAGGAAGGCTGCAGAGGGACTTTTCCTGAGAGTGTCTAGAGACAGGACATGGGGAGATGGTTTGAAGCTGAGGGAGAGCAGGATTAGACTGTAGCATAGGAAGAAGTTCTTCAGTACAAGGGTGATGAGACTCTGGAATAGGCTGCCCAGGGAGGCTGTGGATGCCTCCTCCCTGGAAGCACTCAAGGCCAGGCTGGATGAGGCCCTGAGTAGCTGAGTCTGGTTGAGAGGTGTCCCTGCCCGTGGCAGGAGGATTGGAGCAGATGATCTTTGTCCATTCCAGCCTGAGCCATTCTGTGATTCCATGACTCATCTTCTTTCTATCAACTTAGAAGACTCTTCCCTCTGGTATTTTAAATGTAGGTAGAGGCCAAAAATTGGGTTTATGCATCTAAGCCACTGCAGCAATGCAACCCTGTGAAAATAGTAACCCTGCAGAGTGATACGAACTTCTGTTTCCCCTGTGATGTGTTGAGACGACAGAAGTGGCTGGGAACTGCAGCCAGTGGAGGAGTTGGAGAGCCTTCAGAATCCAGGATGTCTCACAGCACAGCAACTGAACCTGCTCACAGGAACTGCAGCTGAGCACAGGCTGGCATTAATAGTGTAATGGAGACAGAGCTATTAGACCTTAGGGAAATACATCCTATAATAACAGCCCTGCTTGCTAGATGGGATTTGTTTCTGGCGTTTTTAAACTTGTTTTATGACTCAGGCTGGAAGAATCTGGATGTTGCTGATTACATAAAATCTGTAATTCTCTGAATGCAGTTCTCAGTGCCTGCCTGCTTTTAGTTTGGCTTTCCTTGCGCTCTGGGCTACACCTTCTCAGTGCTCTTCAGTCTGTGTTGTCAGACATTGCTCTCTGTCAGTTTTGCTCTCAAGACCTTGCTGTGAGTTGCCACTTTCAGCAAGAGCAGTGAGTCCCTGCCCTGAGCTGTTGGTCATTTCATAGATTCACAGAATGGGTTGGGTTGAAAGGCACTTCAAAGCTCATTGAGTTCCAACCCTCTGCCATGGGCAGGGACACATCCCACTAGCCCAGGTTGCTCAAGGCCTGAGCACCTCCAGGGAGGATACATCCACAGCCTCCCTGGGCAACCTGTTCCAGTGTCTCACCAATCTCACTGTCAAGAATTTCTTCCTGCTTTCCAATCTCTATCTCCCCTCTTCCAGCTTCACTCCATTTTGTCTCTCCTATCACTACAAGCTCTTGTAAAAAGTCCCTCCCCAGCATATCCCATCCCTGAGGTCTGAGATGTATGCTAAGCCTATGCAGAGGTGTGATGAACCTGTGGTGGGCTGTACACACGAGAGCCTGCATGCTGCAGAAGAAGGGTCCTCACACCAGGAACAGGGCAGCTCTTTATCTCTTCAAGGCGGTCCCAAGCACCTGCACTGTCCAGTAACGTCCCTCAGCTGTTTTCAGCTAACAGAGTTATTCTCCAGCCAGCCTAGCTGGCTGTAAGGTTTGTTTTTCAGGGAGGTCCTGATTTCACTCACTTTTACAAATAGCTTCACAGAGGTCAAGTATTTCATGCTTTCTCCCAAGAGCTCCTTCTCTGCTGCATGCCACAGCTGCAAGCAACTCTGAAAACAAAGTGGCAAAATGTGGCTCAGTTAACCAAAGAGCAGAGTTTGTCCAAGACAGCAGAACTCCTCCGGCTGGCTGAAGTGCAGGCATGAAGAAGCAGGGAGCAGCTCCTTGCTGTGATTCAGTCCTGTTGGCATTTCTCAGCTGGACTGTACCAAACAGCTCTGGTCCAGTGCTCTCTCCAGAAGAAAAGGGCACCTACTTCATAAGCCAGGGATCAAAGAGTGGGCAATGTCCCCATGCCCCAGAGAATGCCCAACTAATTAATGAGGTAGATATGATGATGCCCCTGACTCAGTGCCGCTGAGACAGCGTGGTGCTCTCTCTGGTTGCTGGAAGGGGTGGTGGGATCAGGCTACTCACATCAAAGAAACATATTTTACTGCTGAGACTGGCCCTCAGGAACCCCACTCCCTGGAAGTAAGAAAGTCTAGAGGAAGGAAGACTCCCTCCTGCTTGAGGAGGACTTGCTTAGAGAACATCTAGACAAGATGGACACCTTCAAATCAGGTGAGATGCATCCATGAGTGCTGAAGGAGCTGGCTGCTGTTAAGCCATTCTCCATGATTTTTGAAAGGTCCTGGAGAACAGGAGAGGTGCCTGAGGTTGCCACTGCAGTCTGCAAAATGGACAAGAAGGAAGACCCAGGTTAACCACAGACCAGTCAGCCTCAGCCCTGGAAAAGTGATGGAGCAGCTTGTTCTGGGCATCATCTCAAAGCATGTGGAGGAAAAGGAGGTTGTCAGGAGTAGTTGGCATGGATTCATGAATGGGAAATCATGCTTGGCCAATCTGATAGCCTTCTCTGGTGGTGTGACTGAATGGGTAGATGTGGGGTCAAGAGTGGATGTTGTCTACCTGGACTTCAGCAAGGCTTCTGATGCTACCTCTCCTCACTAATAAGCTGGAGGAGGCTAAATCTTCCTCTTCCAAATACCTAGCATGTTTGGTTTGATCAGGTCTCAGAGCTGGGCCCAGAAATGCAGAAACCCAAGTGGAAATTTGAGTTAAAAAATCACCTGGAAATGGGTAGAGCTGTGAAACCTGTATTTGTAAAGCCCCACAGAATCTCAGCTTGATGGAGTTGGAAGGGATCTCTGGAAATCACCCAGTCTGGGTCACCCATACCAGCAGGGGCACCCACAGCAGCTTGCTTAGGCTCACAGAGAAGAGGACCAGAGAAGAAGACTCCACAACCTCTCTAGGCAGCCTGCTCCAGGGCTCCAGCACCCTCATACCAAATAAATTTCTCCTCCTGTTCAGACAGAGCCTCCTGGATTCCAGTTTGTGCCCATTGCCTCTTGTCCTACAGTTGGGCACCACTGCCTGGAGTCTGCCCCCATCCTCTTGCCCCCACACTTTTGTTCTTGGTGAGCATTGATCAGATCCCCTCTGGGGCTGCTCTTCTTCAGGCTTAACAGCCCCAGGGTTCTCAGCCTTTCCTTCTCACAGAGATGCTTCAGGCCACTCAGCCTCTTCATAGCCTCCACAGGAGTCTCTCCAGTAGTTCCCAGTCCATCTTGAACTGCGAAGCCCAAAACTGGCCACAGTACTCTGGTTGTTGCCTCAGTAGGGTAGAATGGAGATGGAAGAGAAATTCTCTCAACCTGCTGCTCACACTTCTGAATAGACTCCAGGAGACTATTTGCCTTCTTGGCCACAGGAGCACGCTGCTAGTCATCTCTCCTTTAGGCTCCAGTTCAACCAGCCCCATGTACTGGAGGCTCACACATGTGCCCAAGGCAGCACACATGGGTTTATTCCCTGCCGTTGCTTGCTCTTGGTTCTCCTGCCGAAGTGACACTGATGTGTGTGTCCCTTCTGGTCTCCCAACTGACACTTGAACTCACTGGTTGGCTTTAAGCACACCTGACAGCAGGCTGGAGGTCTCAGAAACTCCTGCATGATCTGCAAACATAGATGGTTGATGAGATGAGACAGATCCTGCTGCTCAAGAAAAGGCTTGGCCGTTTGCTCCTTAGATGGAGGAGAGCAGCCATGGAAGAGTTTTCCATGTAACAGCCACCAGCAAGATAGCACACAGGATGAAATCCAAGGAGCAGCTCATTTCACTGCACTGGGAACAGCTTCTTCCCTTCCCTTTATGTGTCTTGCCATCTCTCCTGGCTGCACTGCTGGCCGTTGCATGTCTGGGTGCTGTGATGGATGCAGACACAGGGATTTGCTGTGCCTTAATGCTGGCCTGGCATCAAAGTGTGAGGAGTGAGTCATAGAATCATAGAATCAACCAGGTTGGGAGAGACCTCCAAGATCATCCAGTCCAACCTATCACCCAGCCCTAACCAATCAACTAGATCATGGCACCAAGTGCCTCATCCAGTCTTTTCTTGCTGGCCAGCCCTGCTTTGCCTGCAGGCCCCATGGGTTTTTCAGGTGGTGCCACCTGTACTGCATTTGGGCAGAAAGGTGGAATGAGGTTTCTGTAGATGAGCACCTTGGTAGAGCTGTGTCCTGGACGGTGCCACAAGGTTGGGGCTCCTGCATCTTACATCCTGTGACCAGCAAGATGGGTGAGGTGATTCTGCCCCTCTGCTCTGCCTTGCTCTGCTGAGACCCTACCTGGAATGCTGTGTCCAGTTCTGGTGTCCCCAACAAACAGAGGACAAGGAACTGTTGAAGAGGGTTCAGAGTAGGCCACAAAGATGTTCAGAGGTCTGGAGAACCTTCCCTGGGTGGGGGGGGGGCACAGACTGAGAGACTAGGGGCTGTTCAGCCTGGATAAGAGAAGGTTCCAGGGACACCTTGGAGCAGCCTTGCAGTACCTAAAAGGGGTTGAAGGAGAGCTGGGGAGGGACTTGTGACAAGGGCTGGGAGTGACAGGTTGAGGGACAATGGCTTTGAGCTGGAAGAGTGGAGATTGAGACTGGAGATTAGTAAGAAATTCTTGGCCGTGAGGGAGGTGAGACACTGTCACAGGCTGCCCAGGGAAGTTGTAGATGCTTCCTTCCTGGAAGTGTTCAAGGCCAGGCTGGATGAGGCCTTGAGCAACCTGAGCTAGTGGGAGGTGTTCCTGCCCATGGCAGGGAGTTGGAAATGGATGATCTCAGAGGTCCCAAACCTTCCTATGAGCCTGGGAGATGTCAGCACATGGTTTTGGGGTGTCTGTGAGCTTTTGGAAATGGATCCTTGTGCTGCTGGTACAATTGAAGCAAATACATCTGATGCTTCTGTTGTTCACAAGGCTGCTTCCAGCTCCTCATGGCCCACTGCTCCCTTCCTCTTCTGTGCAGTGGTGGATCAGCATAATCACACAGAGGTGCTGCTGAGAGCTTTTGCAGCTCCTCGCTGTTGACAGCAACCATCCAGGGCTGGTACTGACAGGCTGATGTGGTGCTGGCTGCTGCGGGGCTGTGGCTGGAGGCGACTCCCCAGCAGGCTGCCTCTGGTCCTGGCTGCCTGCCTCTCAGCCCCTTTGGTGGTGGCAGGGGGTCAAACGCTGGCCTTGAGTCTTTCCTCCTGTTTGTGTTTCTCTTGGGCAGAGGGGGCTGCAGGGAGTAACTGGAGGGACCATAGTGGAGCATTCCCTTTAAATAAGAAAGATTGAAAACCAAGAAGGTGCAAAGCACAAAGCACCGTTTGTGCTCGGGGGCTTGAGGGAAGGAGAGCACTGTTCAGCTGCTCTTGGTGCCTTGGTTTTCTCCAGCTGGAGAAAGGCTTTGGTTCTTTTCCATCGTTAATTGGCCACTTGGAGGAAAAATACTTTGAGAAATTAGGCAGGAGATGGCTTCAGGACTCCGCACTGACTCCTGCCGAGGCTGGCAGCCTCCTTCTGGGGCTCGTTCACAGTTGCAGATGCTTTGCAGGTTGGCCCAAGGGTAGGTCACTGCTGCAGACCTGATGCGCCTCCCACAACCACAACCTTGCTGGAACAGGTCCAGAGAAGGGCAGCAAAGCTGGAGAAGGGTCTGGAGAACAGAGTGAGGAGCAACTGAGGAAGCTGGGGGTGTTTAGTCTGGAGAAGAGGAGGCTGAGGGGAGACCTCATCACTGCCCTGAAGGGAGATTGAAGTAAGGTGGGGTTGGTCCCTCCTTCCTAGCATCAGGTGACAGAACAAGAGGAAATGGCCTGAAATTGTGCCAGGGGAGGGTTAGGTTGGAGATGAGGAAAAATTTCTTTGCTGCAAAAGTGGTCAGGGATTGGAACAGGCTGCCCAGGGAGGTGGAGGAGTGACCACCCCTGGAGATGTTGGAGAAAGGTGTGGCCATGGCACTCTGGGACAATGTTCAATGGCCATGGTGGTCTTACATTGACTCCCTGGTCTTGGGAGGCTTTTCCAACTAAAACAATTTCTATGATTCTCTAAACCCAATGCACCCAGCAAGAAATCCTTGTTCCTCTTCTGGCAGGAATGCTCTTGAGGGGTTCTCTGTCTTTAACCACAGAATTCAGTTTTGTCTGCCTGTGCTTGTGTGGAAGCCCACAAAGAGTTCTGCTGGTTGGAAACAGCTGCTGACTTAGGTATTATTCATTGAGAAAAGGGGCAGAAAGTGGAACTGGCTCATGTTTTGCCTGAAGATAACCTGTGGCATCTCAATAAGGTGCTCTCTTGCACACTTTGTACTTGCAGTTTCTCACACAGTGATGGCAGCAGCTTCTGCCCACAAGGGACTGTAAATGGCCAAGCTGTATTTGAAGGCCGTGTTGTAGCTGAAAGGCTTGACTGCATCTTTTAGAGGAGGGTTGGGGTTTGAGGTCAGTTTCATTCTAGTGAAATCCTTGGGCTTGCTCCCAGAACAATACCTCCCACCACACTGAGGCCTTCTCGTTGTGCAGTACCTTCTCATAGCTCCTCCTGCAGCAATCCATGCAGCACCCAAGGGTCTCATCTCCTTAGTTTAGCTAAATATAGACTTTTCAAGCCCTAGTGGAGAGCCTAATCCATACCTTCACTAAGCTTAACAAGCAGAATCCAGTGGCATAAGCAGCTGACACAGCTTTATGGCTAGAGGAATCCTCCCCATTCTCTTATGCCTGCTCTAATCTGCCAGGGTTTGTTTAAATTTTCTGCTGCTTAATCTGGTGTTTGACTGCCTGTGGGTAGTGGACTCTGAGGACTCGTTTGTTGTGATGATTTTTCCTGTCTGCAGACTTGCTCTTCAGTTTTTCATGCTGTCTGCCCAGGGAGACCCAATCCTTTTGTATTTTTTCAAGTGACTGTTTAATAACACCCCTCCCATCAGCCCAATCTGCACGATTCCAGAATGATGTCCTGTTTGCCAGCCTGCTTGCAGGCTGAGCTTACCAAGAAGAGAGTTTCTCTGGCTGTGCTTGCAAAGCTGCTCTCACCCTCTACTCTGTGGCTTGAAGGGAGCTGAGTCTCATACACACACTGGCAGCTGCAACAGGATGAAAATACCCACAGATGTTTGTGGCAGCATCGTATTTTGACAAGACAATGGTTGTAAAAAGGATTTGTTTCCATGTCTGAACTAGTTTGTCTCTTTCCAGCTTGGCTGCAGACTGAGGGCAGGGTTTGTGGATGCTCTGTTCTAAAAGCAAGTGGCTCTGCGGTTGGCGCTCATGATGTGTACAGTTACCAATCACTGCGTGCCTTGGATTCTAGAGTGGTTTCCAGCCCAGCGTGGTACACAGGGAGGTCATGCCCCAGGCATGCACATGTCTGTGTGTGCTGTGCTGCAGCGTGTACTGTGCTGCAGCCTGTGCATGCACACACCTGCACCCCCCCAGCCAAGCCACACAAGCAGCTCTGAGCTCCACGGAGCCACAGGGCTGCTCCACAACGGCAGGGACTTGAAGGCTTAGAAGAAGTGGGCTTGCATGACCATGCATTATCCTTCCTTCATCCATGGACCTTCCTGCCTGCCAGCAGCCAAGAGTTTAGGGCCTTCCTGCACCCGAGGAACTGCTGCTGTATCCACCTGATGTACATTTCTCTGGCTGTTCAACTCGTGTCTAGTTCTGGGCACTGTGGTGCTGTCCTACAGAGCTTGAAGGCAGTGACAGTGACTTGAGCGCTGCTATGAGATGTCTGGCAGAACTGACCCACCCTGTTTCCTTGCCTGTGCCAGTGAAGCAAACATCCCCTGCTCTGCTTCCTGGGGAGCAGAACCAGCAGCTAGCCCCTCAGAATTCAGTGCACTAACTGGGGTGAGGGACTGCACGCTGCCACGTGCGCGGAGCTGGCACTGACTTGACTCCTGCCCAACCCCTTTCTCTGGCAGAGGAGATGTCTTCTGTGAACTGAAGAGCATTGAGAAGGTACTTCAGGCAGTGAAGCAGAGAAGGTCTTACTGCAGTGTGATCTTGCCTGGTTTGTGCAGGTGGTTAAGCTAAAGCTGCTTCTGTTGCTTCTGCTGGATTCTCTTGCCTCGCTGATCTCCCCTGGAGCCATGGCTGTATCTCACAGCACCCAGCTGAAACTCTTTCCTGTGCTGCAGATGTGCCTTGCAGCCTGGGTGCCTTCAGCCCAAGCAAGCAGGAGCAGAACCCCTGTTTGCTTGCCCTCCAGTGCCATTTGGCTGGTTACTCAGCACTTTGACTGCACCCCAGCACCTTCTCTTGGGTGCTTCATTCCTTTGCAGTTTGGTTTTGCTTTTCCCCAGTGCCGTTCTGCCATGGGCTTGCATTGGCAGCACTGTAGCACTGCAGATGTTGTGCCATCCAAAACCTTCTTGGTGGGTGTTCTAAGCAGCTGCCTTGATACAGCCCATCTTCTTGGCAAACAGCAGTGCTGTGAGCTCTGTGTCTTCTCTTCCCTCTCATCTTCTTGTGTTGTTACAGAGATGGAACCTATAGAGAGCTTGCATATGGTGTACCTTGCCAAGCTTGCTCTCATGCCTAGCAGCTGTCCATACTTGCTTGGTAAGAAAGATGTGTTCTGGTAATTAGGTTTACCTGGGATGGTGCTTGGGGAACTCTTAACGTAGATACAAAAGGGTGTCCTTTTGGCACTCTCTGCCACCTTTTAATGGAAAGCCACAGTGAGCTGGTGCTGGGCTTCTGACTGATGCCTGGTTTAGCACCACGTCAAGAAAATAGGCTGCAAACACTCCCAGCCTGACTGTCCCAGTGTACAAAGCACCTGAGCTTTGCTTTGCTGCAGGCGTGAGCAGGCAGCAGAGCTGCACAGCAAATGCACAGCTTATTGAGCCTGGGCTCTGCCATTATGGTTTGCATGTTTGCATGTTTGGAGACTGCCTCAAGGTAATGTGATATTTGCCTTTATGTATTCCAGCTGTGTGGGGGTTGAAGAAGAAGAGGCACCAGATATTGACATCTACCATTGCCCAAACTGTGAGAAAACCCACGGGAAGTCTACTTGTAAGTACCCTGCTGCTCCCCAGGCACGCAGCAGATCCTGAGTGTGGAAACCAAAGGAGCTTTTGTGTTTCTTACAAAAGGACACACCTAAATAAATAACAGAATTTCAACCATGAGGTGAAAAAAGATATTGGGAGGGGAAAAAAACACACGTTGGCTTGTGGAGCTTTGGGTGCAGCTCCCTGCCTGGCCTTGGGCACTGTGCGTGAGCTCATACCTGGAGAGCTTCTCTCCTTGGGGCCAGCAGTGGAAGTGATGCTTCCTTCCTTGTAGGGAATGAGGCATTGTGGAGGCACATAGTACTGTGGGCTAGAAGAATCCTGCAGAGACTCCAGGCAGTTTTGGAAACAACATGGTGTGTTTGTTGTTGGATGAGAAGAGTAAGAAACAATCTGCTGTGCTTGGCCTGCAGAGCAAGCCGCAGCCATTTCAGTGGCAGTCAACATTGTAGGATGTGCTGGGGGTGCCAATTCTTGCAGTTCTTTCACAGGAAAAAAAGTTCTTCTGAGTAAAAAGTGACAGTTGATCTCAGTGGGAGCTTTGTCTGGGAAAGAGCTGTGTTTGCTTTGGTTAGATTAATTCACAAATTCTTTCTGGTATACAATGGGGAAGGAAAAAAAGAGAGAGAAGAGGAACCAATTGCTGTGAAAGATGAAAGGTTTGACTTGAAAGCCATTTGTGGTAAATAAGCACCAACGATGCAGAGGTTCCCACTGCTTTGCAACCTTACAGCAAGAGGAAGAGCTCTGTGCTGGTGTCCCAGGAGCTGGACTAGTCACAGTGTTCTTTTTTTAGTGCAAAATAAGAGATGACTGGAAACTTGGCTGCTCTGGTGTTAAAATTCTGTCATTTTCAAACCAGGCCATTTTGGTTGTGGTTTTTTTCTCTGCACTGCTTTAAAGCTTAACAAAAATCTATGAGCAAAGAAGAGGAGCCTGAAATGTTCATTTTAGGGGCAAGAGTGAGAATAATTCTCCACTAGGACTTCTTCAAAATCAAATGTGAACTGGAAACCTGAAATGACCTGCAGCTGTTCCTGCCTCCCAGATAGTCTGCTGACAGACTTTGGCACAAGCAGGGCACCTACAAACTGGAGAAGCTGGCACAAACCCCTTTGGGAGGCTTGTTGTGAAAGACATCTGTATGTCCCCAGAAGGTGTTTGGGTTTGAAAGAGTCAATCTTTGTAATGCTTTGTTGGAAGATTTCTGACAAACACACTGGAAAGAGGTCAGACAAATGACTACAAATCATCTTCAGGTGAACAGTTTGCTGTTAGGATAGGTCATGTTGAAAAGTGGGGTGGGTATGTGCAGATACTGCCAGGCTGTTCCTGCCCCACCACAGAAGCAGCGGCATAGGATCTCCAGCCTCTGTGAGGGCTGTCTGACACCGAGGGGTGTCTGATGCTGTGGTTTCTTTCCTTTTGCTTTGAATTATGAAAGGCACAAGGTCCTACGAGCAGCAGCTGAGGAAGCTGAGCTGGTTCAGTCTGGAGGCTGAGGGGGAACCTCATTGTGCTCTACAGCTCCCTGAAGGGAGGTTGGAGTGAGGAGGGGACAGCAGGGACAGGAAGTTCCACCTCAACATGATGGCAAACTTCTTTACTGAAAGAGTGACAAAGCACTGGAACAGGCTGCCCATAGAGGTTGTGGATTCTCCTTTTCTGGAGTGTTTCAAGCCCTGTATGGGTGTATTCCTGGGCCACCTGCACTAGATTCTATGGTCCTGCTCTGGCAGGGGGGTTGGACTTGGAAGATCACCAGAGGTCCCTTCCAGTCCCTGACATCCTGTGATCCTGTGAGAGCTAAATCAACCATTGTTTTCTGATGCTTTCAGCAGGTTTTTGGCTATCCAGTTCTTCTTATGCAGATAAAAACCCAACCTGGCAGGAGATCCCTTGGTATGCAGCACAGCAGAAAGTGCTGCTGGAGTGCTGGCACTAGTTATGGTCATGTAAACGTTAAGAGGTTGGGATCCAGAATGTTCTGCTCTTCTGCAGCACAGCAACAGCAACTTCCCTGGTCCCTTCAGATGCACTGCAGGATGTACCAAAGCAACCATGAGGATAGAGGAGTGCAGCAATTGCAGGAGCATTTAAACAGGACTTGTTGCCAGCCTTGCCTTGAGGTTTGGCGCGGTGCGAGATCACTGGTTCCCAGGCTGCAGGGCCACCTTCCCCATTCCCTAGCAGAATGGTGGATCCTGTTGAAAAATGAGGCTGTTACCCTGTAGCCCCTCCTTGCAGAGTGCAGTAGTCCAGAGAAGTTAGGAGACTGATGAAATGAAGGCAGGAGCAGCCTGGCTTAACACATTCATGGCGTCCTGCTGCAGGACACGTGGGCTCTGCCGGCGCTGCTGTGAGCCTTCGTTTGCTGATTAACTGGTTACAGGAGCTGTTTAAACTGGTTATTGAGCACTATCAGTTTGGTAAGAAATGAGTAGGAGTTGTTCCAGAGCCAGGAGTTCCCCGATAGGATTTAATTATGGCAAGATTAGCAAAGGGGAACACAGCCACCAATTGTGTGTTACGCAACTGGTCTGGATTTAAACCCTCGGTGGCTTCCTGGCGCGCGCCTTCCCCGCTCTCTGCTTTCCAGATGGCAAATGGAAAAATCATTTTCTTCCTCTGACAGTTTTCCACTTTACCAGTGTGGCTTAGTGGCTACTATTTCAGAAGATTGCTTCCTGTCACACAGCATTTTAAGCTATTTCTGCTTAATGAAATTTGTAGGGGCTCCTGTTTGGGAGAAATTGTCCACATTCATCCGAAGCGCTCTGACATCGCTGCAATGAAATGGAAGTGCTTTGTTTGGGCAGCCTTGGCTCATTTTCATAATGCAATCTGAAATGCTGGGTTTGATTGCCCTCTCCTTTGCAGCACTGGAAGTCAGACAAAATTCCTTGGAATTGGTGAAGTTAAAGAGCCAAAGTCAGGCTGAAACTACTACAAGCAAGCAGTTACAACCATTAATATAAATCAGTACAGAACAGGGGGCTTCTATGCTTCTATGCTTTCCTTCTTCATAAACAGATTTGAAACATTCCTCTGAAGTCTAAAATTACTCATTTTGGGACAGAGTTTTCATAAAAATATAACATATGCCTTGCTTCCTTTGGAGGACTTTCTATAGAAGGAGATGGTTGGTCCAAAGGTCAGCTCTGGATCCCAAAGTTCTGCAGAAAAACAAATCTGGAATCACTTAAGAAGAGGCCAAAGCTACTATTTGTTGCACATGTTAGTGAGCCTTTAGTCCTTGCCGTGGTCCCCATAGCCAAGATGAAACACAAAGAGAACAACTGAAACTGGGCCAAACGTCAGTGATTCGTTGCAGTACAATGGAGTACAGCAGCCAGCTCGATGCTGCCTGGGAGATGGCACCCCCTGGAGAGTGTTCTGGTGGTGGTGGAGGGATCTTTGTTGCCTCTGCATGAAAGGTGGATGATGCCAGAAGAGAATGATAATGCCAGAGAAGGAGGATAATGCTGGAAGAGGAGGATGCCAGAGGAAGATAATGCCAGAAGATGTGGATGATTCCAGAGGAGGAGGATGATGCCAGGGGTGGATGATGCCAGAGTAGAGAGACTGTTTACAAAGGCCTGCAGTGACAGGATGAGAGGCAATAGCTTCCAACTAGAGCAGAGCAGATTTAGATTGGATGTTAGGAACAAGTTCTGCACCATGAGTGTATTAGAACACTGGTACGGGATGCCCAGGGAGGCGGTTAAGGCCCCATCTCTGGAGAAATTCAAGGTGATGCTCAACAGGGCTCTGGGCAATCTGGTCTAGTTGAGGATGTCCCTGCTGACTGCAGGGGGATTGGACAGGATGAGCTCTGGAGGTCCCTTCCAACCCAAACCATTCTAGGATTCTGTTATCCACTTCTGACATACTCACTCAGAGCTGAGGGAGGCAGCTCCCTGGTGCTTTTTAAGGAGTTGCAGTGAGTTTCCTAACTCAGCACTGCTTTGGTGCTGTTCTTTCCCAGCACTCCCTGCTATCTGCAGTGTAATAAGAGACCTTGCTAATATGATAAGCTCTTTAATTTTCACTGTGTCAAGTGCCACCTGTTTCAGTGGGACTTGTGCGAGGGGTCCCAGTGTTGGTTCAGATCTGCTGAGAGAGGGAGGAGGCAGCCGTTGGAAAGCGAAGGAGAGGAGGAAGGTTTGGCATTCATGTAGGGCTTGTTTCCTTTGTTACCAGGAGCATTGAATTAATACACTAAGCCTGAGAGTCATTAAGATAAAGAACTAGCAGCTTTAATGAATATATCCAGCTAGGCTGGAGAGCTGCATGGAACTAATAAAACCAGCATGCTTTGTGCAAAACCTGGGCTGGATTCATTGGGAGACAACTTGAGTTATTGCAGGGCTGGGGATGGGAAAACAAAGTTAGCTTTTTCTGAACCTTGTCTTTATAGCTGTAGCCTCAAGATTGCTCTCTTCTTCATGAAGAATAATGTGGACCTGTGTGTGTGCCAGAGGAAAGAGTGCTACCTGTGTGTGGAGAAATCTGGTTCCTTCCCTAGCTGCTTTGAACAGTAGGAAAAGCCTAAGGGATCTTGATACGGGGGTAAAACACTGAGTTTGACAACAGAAAATAAAGCTGAAAAATAAAAGTAAGTTGTGACATAATAAAATTCTACTAAGAGAGGCTGGAGAAGAAACTTGGGACAGAAAAAAAAATTACTTCCAAAACAAGCATGTCTGGACAAACTGTGGAGGTAGGAACAGCTGAGAGAGATTGTGCTGACTAGAAGAAAAAGCTGGACCAGTTTTTCCTGCTCTTCGTTGTCTGCTGCCAGAGAGGCAAGGCAGAACCACACTGGCATTTGACTTCCTTAGTCGTGCTTGTTCCACCTGGCCCTTTCTCCAAGCTCAGTTTGCCAGTGTCTGTCACCCACAGGCAGGACAGTGGAGGGACTTTCAGTCTGCTGTCATCAACAGAAGGCCTGAGCCTGGCTTGCTTTTCAAAAACTAGGACAAGAGTTCTAAAAACTGCATTTGTGGTGCCCTTGGATCTTTATTCTTTGGTTTTTCCTTTCCTTTTATGTGCACACTGCACGCAGGGCATGATGCAAAGTGAAACCTGCCTTTAGACCAAGGCAATTCATAGCAGATATGTTCATAAAGGTCTGTGCTGCATCTTGAGAGGGCAGAAAAGTGGTATTCTAAGAGCTTGATGCTAAGGGTTCAGTGTGCAGTTTGGCAAGCACAGAGCGTCCAGAGCCTGTGTTTGCATCGAGCCTGCGGTAGCTGTGCAGCTCTGTAATTATCCGTCTGGTTGCCCTTATGTTACAAACCCAGCACTGTTGGGTGTGTAATGGATCTCCAGGCTGCTCTGGGACTGTCTAGCAGAGAGATGAGAGCACTGCTAACATTCAGTGCAGCCTAGCAGGGGTTCCCTCTCCTCTGCTCACCTCAGAAATGAGATGAAGATGTGTCCTTCCCTCAGATGTCACACAGAATCACACACAGAGATACGTTCTGGTTGGGAAAGGCCCCCAGGATCACCAGGTCCAACTGTTATCCCTGCTCTACAAAATTCACCCTGAAACCATATCCCCAGCACCACATCCAAATGACTTTTAAACACATCCAGGGTCGGTGACTCAGCCCCCTCCCTGGGCAGCCCATTCCAATGCTTCTCCACTCTTGCTGGGAAAAAAAATCTTTCCTATTGTCCAGTCTAAACCCACCCAGTGGCAGCTTGAGGCCATTCCCTCTTGTTCTGTCACTATTTACCTGTGGGAGGAGACCAGCAGCAGCCTCTCCACAGTGATTCCCTTCTGCCCTGATGTACAGTGCTGTCCCCTTCATTCTTTTGCAGTGAAAAAGAAAAGAAATTGGCACAAACACGATACTGGACAGACAACAGAGGTCAAACCTGTGCAGAACGGGAGCCAAGTCTTTATAAAGGAGCTGCGGAGTCGCACGTTCCCAAGGTAGGTTGTTCAGCCTGGAGAGGGCTGCCGAGGCACAGCATGCAGGGCCAGCTTCCTGCCAAGCTGGTGCTGCTGCTTGCTGAAAGCATTGCCTAGTGCAGGATGCTGAAGCTGAAGGGAGTGCTCTTATTACAGGTGTCCCAGGCTCTTCCCTCTTGTGTGTTTGTGCAGCCATATTCAGATCTCCTCTGGCCTGAGCCCAGTTCCTGTGCTTGCATGAGAAACTAACCAATTTATTGCAGAGGATTATCCTGCTCTCAAAACCACTGCTGGTGCTGCTGGAGGCTGTCTCCATCTTGAAAAGAAGAACAATGACATCCTCAGTTGCTGCAGTGACAAAGGCTCTCTTATTTGTGGTAATGAATAGCACTAATTGTTAGGTGACATGTTCCACACTTTATTAGGCTGCTTCACAGCCATTTGCAAGAGTGATGATTTTCTGCTGGTTCTTTAGACTAGGCCTTGGCCAAATAAATCCTTAATTATTAATGACCAATTATTTTAGAGGAACCTTTGGAGACTGGTGAAGTGTACTTGGTAAACACAGAACTTCCTTTTTAAGGACAATTTACTTTCACATTTAATTTCAGACACTAAGCAGTCTTAGACAAATTCAGGTTTATGAGAAAGAAGCCCAAAAGAGTGCCTGTGTGATTCAGTCGTAGGGCAATGAAGGCAAAGACTGAAAATACCCCTGCAGAGCATTTGCAGTACTTACAGATAGGTTTCACTCAGCTCATGACCTTGCTTGGCCATTTTGGGCCTGCTAGATTTTTGTCTTAGCTCTTTTTTGTTTGGCTTGTGTGCTTTCCCTTTATTTATACAGAGCAATTGGACAGCTTGCAAACCTAATTGCATAAAGGATCTTAGAATGGTTTGGGTTGGAAGAGACCTCCAAAGATCATCCAGTCCAACCCCCCTGCAGTCAGCAGGGATGTCCTTAACTAGATGAGGTTGCCCAGAGTCCTGCCCAGCCTCACCGTGACATATCTCCAGGGATGGGGCCTCAACCACCTCCCTGGGCAACCTCTTCCAGTGTTCCACTACCCTCATGGTGCAGAACTTGTTCATAACATCCAATCTAAATCTGCTCTGCTCTAGTTTGAAGCCATTGCCTCTCATCCTGTCACTGCAGCCCTTTTCAAAGAGTCTCCATCCTTCTTGTAGCCCTTTCAGGTACTGGTAAGGATGATTTCAGTCACCTCAGATGGCCTCTGAGGTAGGACTCACACATGCAGTATTGCTGAGTCAATCCCAAATTGTTAAACCAGATCTGGGCTCCGATTTTATTTGTTTGCTTCTCACATAAACGTGCACAGGAGAAAATCCTGCTGCCAAATGAAAGATTCTGAGAAAGCCAAAAAGAGTGCCTGCAAAATTCAGGCCTCTGACACCTGCACTTGCACTGTTATCAGAGCAGAGCCTTGTTGAGACACTTTCTCCTTGGAAGACAATGAATGAAATCTGCAGAAGTTCATGAAACCAAACCCAGCACCCCACAGACAGAATGTGATGAACAGAAAAAGGGAGTCTCAGTTCAGGAACAGGAATGTGACTGCTGATTCACAGCATGCTACAGTAAATTGTAACCCAGGGTCAGTCTCTGGGTGAGGCTTGTGTCAAAAGGAGCAGCAAAGAGAGCAAAAAATAAAACTCTCATTCCCCTCCTGAAAATTTCAAACCAAAGTAGCTTTAGAGGAGTAGTTGTAACGATGATAATCATCATAGGGTCATAGAATCAGTCAGGGTGGGAAGGGACCACAAGGATCATCTAGTTCCAAACCCTCTGCCAAGGGCAGGGACACCTCACACTAGATCAGGCTGTCTACAGCTTCATCCAGCCTGGCCTTAAACACCTCCAGGGGTGAGGCTTCCACCACCTCCCTGTGCAACCCATTCCAGGGTCTCACCGCTCTCATGGTGAAGAACTTCCTCCTCACATCCAGTCTGAATCTGCCCATTTCTAGCTTTGTTCCATTCCCTCCAGTCCTATCGCTACCTGACAGCCTAAAAAGTCCCTCCCCATCTTTCTTGTAAACTCCCTTAAGATACTGAAAGGCCACAATAAGGTTACCTCAGAGCCTTCTCTCCAGACTGAACAGGCCCAACTCCCTCAGTCTCTCCTCATAGGAGAGGTGCTCCAGCCCTCTGATCATCCTCATGGCCCTTCTCTGGACATGCTCCAGCACATTCATATCCCTCTTGTAATAGGGGCTCCAGAACTGGATGCAATACTCTAGGTGAGTTCTCACCAGTGTGGAATAGAGGGGGAGGATCACTTCCCTTGCCCTGCTGGCTGCACTTCTTTTGATGCAGCCCAGGCTCCGGTTGGCTTTCTGGGCTGCAGGAGCACACTGGCAGTTCATATTGAGCTTCTTGTCCACCAGCACCTCCAAGTCCCTCTCCTCAGGCTGCTCTCAAGGCAGTCACTGCCCAGCCTATATTGGTGCTAATAATGATAAAATGGATGTTTCATGTGCTTCAGTATGGGTGCCAGGCTCTTCATTTTGGCACCATCATTACTAGAAGCTCTGATACTGCTCTGTCTTTACAGAATCACAGAATTAACCAGGTTGGAAAAGATCTTTGAGATCATTGAGTCCAACCTATCACCTAATACCCTCTAATTAACTAAACCATGGCACTAAGAGCCTCATCCAGTCTCCTTTTAAACACCTCCAGGGATGGGGACTCCACCACCTTCGTGGGTGTGTGTAAGTGTGTAAGTTTCTGTGGCACATGCAGAATCAAATCATGCAGAACAAGTACAGGAGACATCTGTGGGCACTGTAAAGTAAGTGCAGAGCTTCAGTGCTAAGTCCCTGGTTTGCTTCTTGCTCCTTAAAATCTGCAGCCTCATTCTTTGCACATTGATGGTCACCACTGCTCACATAAATGGGGAACTCCTCTTTTAATTAATTACTATTTAAATTATTAAGTAATCCCTTTTTTTTCCTCCTGAGCAGCCACTGGCACTTCACCATGGCTGAAGCGATCTGGAAATAAGTAGAGTTTCTACAGCTTGTCCCTGTTTGAGTTCAGCCATTTTGTTCTTTTGGGCACAAACCCCTCTGGGTTGGCCTGAGCAGGCCCAGGGGGAGGGGTTCCCCTGTTTGTGGTGGGATTGAAGGAAGAACCCTCACATCAAAGGGGTGTGGAAGGACTCCCACATCTTAGAGGAGCTGTGGGCTCTGCGCAGGTTAGGCTTCACGGGGTGGCAAAGTCAGTGCTGCCCAAGTGTGTGGGCACCATGGTATCACTGATGGCCTTGTCTCCTTTCCCATCTTCTTCTGTGCCCTACAAAGCTGTGAGCTGTAGTTCAGAGCTGCTGCAGGAGAGGGCACTCCTGTATTAGCCTTGTGTGCCCTGGAGGAAGGGCTTTTTGGGGTCAACACAACAGTTCCACTCTTCTCCCGGCAGCTGTGGTCCTGGCTTGCTGGATGGTTTTTGGAGCCCAGCTGATGACCACCACACCGCAGCAGGGCACTTTCGAGGCTGCTGGTCATTCATGTGGTCCTTTCACTCCAAATTCAGAGTGTTTTCTTCATGATAAGATCAAGAGATTGGACCCAAGTTTCCCCTGATTGCTGCTACTGAAAATAGCTGGTCCAGTGCTGCAGCTTCCCTTCCCCTAGACCCTTTGAATCCTGCCCAGCAACTTGGAAATGATTTGCAGAATATTTCCTGAGCAATTTATTTGAGGTTCTGTAAGAGTCTGAATCTTGCCTTCTTTAAAGGCAAGATTAACCCTTTAACCCTCATTTCCTTAACATTCATCACTGGTAGCTTGACACATCCCTATAGCTGAGGAAAACAGTTTCATAGATACACAGGATGGGTTGGGTTGGAAGGGACCTTAAAGTCCACTCAGTTCCAACCCCCTTGCCATGGGCAGGGACTCCTCCCACTAGCCCAGGTTGCTCAAGACCTCATCCAGCCTGGCCTTGAACACTTTCAGAGAGGGGGCATCCACAGCCTCCCTGGGTGACCTGTTCCAGAGTCTCACTACACTCACTGGACAGAATTTCTTCCTCATCTCCACTCTCCATCTCGCCTCTTCCAGCTCAAAGCCATTGTCCTTCATCCTGTCACTCCCAACCCTTGTCAAAAGTCCCTTCCTGGCTTTTACCAAAAGCTGGTTTTCACCCAAAGCTTTTATTTTAGAAGTTTCCAGCAGTTGATGCATGAGGCTCCAGCAAATCAATTCTGGATCATGTATTGGCCTTTTGCCTTATGCACCTAATTTGCATATATTTGCCTATTCTGACTTTCCCTTCTTGGCAGTGAAACGCAGACTTACACCAGAGTCTGCAGGGAGGACCCTCACTCTGGAATCTGTGTTTGCTTTTGCAGTGCTGAAGACATAGTTGTGAAGGTGCCAGGCAGCCAGCTAACCACAGAGTACTTGGAAGAAAATGGCTTTGCAGAGCCCATCCTGGTGCCCAAGAAGGATGGCCTGGGCTTGTCTGTCCCTGCCCCCACTTTCTACGTCAGCGACGTCGAAAACTATGTCGGTGAGTATCTGGTGAGCAGGTGGCTTGGTGCTGTTTGGAGCTCAGCTGCTTTGCAATAGAAAGATATATAATTTGGATGTTAAAGTTGCAATGGTTTAAATCAGAACACAGTGGGTCAGACTGAACCAGCAGGTTAGCCTGTTTTCCCTACACAGGAGTGAGGGAAAAACAACATACAACAGCTTGGGATTGAGATAAAAAAGTAGAAGAGGTAAGAATAGAGTTTACTCAGCAAAGTCAGCTCAGCAGAGCACAAAATGCACAATTCCCTGAGCCTATCTGTAGAAAAAGTAGGGTGAAGAGCAGCAGCATGCTGAAGCAATGGTCCAAAAGCCCAAGCTAGAAAACTCTTTACAGTTAAAGTGGTGAGACACTGTCACAGGTTGCCCAGGTAGGTTATGGATACACCTCCCTGGAGGTGTTCAAGGCCAGGTTGATGAGGCCTTGAGCGACCTGTTCTAGTGGGAGATGTCCCTGCCTATGGCAGGGGGTTTGAACTGGATGATCTTTGAGGTCCCTTCCAACCTAAACCATTCTATGGTTCTATGAAAAGCTAAGAAGGTCAGGAAGTCTGAAGGTGTTTCTCAGAAGGATAACTCACCCCCCAGAACACAAACCAGGGCAACTCAGGCTGCCTTTCAAGTCTCTCTTTCTCACTGAATGAATTTGCAGGACCAGAGAGGAGTGTTGATGTCACTGATGTCACCAAGCAGAAAGACTGCAAGATGAAGCTGAAGGAATTTGTGGATTACTACTACAGCACAAACAGGAAAAGGGTTCTCAACGTGACCAACCTGGAGTTCTCGGACACGAGGTAAGAATCCAGCCTGCTGCACCACACACTGCATGGGGTGGGTGGCAGGGCTCAGCTGCAGGAGTTGGAACAGCCTCTGTCCTTACTGGTGGATCCCTTTTGTGGCAGTGCTGTTTGATCTTGGGACAGTGGCTTCTTGTTGCTCTGACTTTCCATGGCATCATCCATATCCAGATGGCCGAGCAGAGCTGGGTGGTGAATGTGCTGTTAACTGCTGTTTGCTGAGTGAGGAGAATGGGACATGGTGGATGGACTACCTGGGCCAGCACTGTCGTGGCTGTTCATGCCTGTGTGTCATCAGTGCCCACCTGCCATCAGCATTCACGTAACAGAACACAGCATTTGGGTGCCTTTCAGTTTTATTTTGACTCCAGTAGTACAGGTAGAGTTTATACAATCACGGAATAGTAGGGGTTGAAAGGGACCTTTAGAGATCATCCAATCCAACCCCCCTACCAGAGCAGGATCATCCAGGAAAACATCCAGACAGATCTTGAAAGCCTCCAGAGAAGGAGACTCTGTAACCTCTCTGGGCAGCCTGCTCCAGGGCTCCAGCACCCTCACAGTGACAAAGCTTTTCCTTATGTTCAAGTAAAGCATCCTGGGTTCCAGTTTGTGTTTGCTGCTTCTTGACCTACCACTGGGCTCAACTGAAAAGAATCTGACCCTTTCCTTTTGACCTCCACCCTTTGATAAAATCCTCTCTCAGCTATGCAGGCTCAACTCAGAGCTCTCAGCCTTTCCTTCTAACAGAGATGCTCCAAGCCCCTCAAACATCTTCTGTGGCCTTCCACTGGACTCTCTCCAGTAGTTGCTTGCTGAACTATGGATCCCAGAATTGGACCTAGTACTCCAGATGTGGTCTCACAGGGCAGAGTAGAGGAGGAAGAGAGCCTCCTTTGACCTGCTGGCCACCCTTTTCTTAATGCACTCCAGAAGACTCTTGGCCTTCTTGGCCACAAGGGCATGTTGCTGCCTCGTGGTGAGCTTATTGTCCCCCAGTGCCATGCCTCGTGATACAGTTTTAGTTCAGTGCCTTGGGGAGTGAACCTGTAACCTGCATGACAACCAGCTGGAACTAGAGTGCTGCTGCCTTCTTGATGGGAGCTTGGGGTGATGGTAGAGATCAGCTCTGAAAATGAGGCTGAGGTGCTTCAGTGCTGCAGTGAGCCAGAAGTAATAGTGCTGGCTAGGGGCATATCACCAAAGCTCAAGGAGAGGAAACCTTCTGTTCTCTTTGGGTAGCTTTTTCTAGAGGATGATTAGTAAGTGGCTCAGACTGAAGTTCCTGCTCTTTGCTGCATTCACCACTGAGCTCTGCTTCCACTCCAGAAGCAGGCAGATGCACCAACTATGGCTGAACAGGCAACTGTGCAGATGTTTTTCACAGTCCTGGCAGTTCTGAAACTTCTTTTAAGGAAGTTGCAGTGAGATGGGGATTGGTCTCTTCTCCCAGCTATCAGGTGATAGAAGGAGAGGAAATGGCCTGAAATTGTGCCAGGGGAAGTTTAGGTCAGAGATGAGGAAACATTTTTTTTGCTGCAGAAGTGGTCTGGAATTGGAACAGGCTGCCCCGGGAGGTGTTCAAGAAAAGTGTGGCCCCAGGTGACACAGTTTAATGGCCATGGAGGTGCTGGGTTGACTTGGTGATCTTAGAGGGCTTTCCCAACCAAAACAATTCTCTGATTCTGTTGGTCAGTTACCAGACAGACTCCACTGATCATAATAATAAATAATAAATACTGAGCTAATCAGATGAATCCAGGAGCCAGGGTAAGAAGCCAAGGATGACTGCCTTACGAAATGAGGACTCATCGTGGCTGGTAGTTTTCCCCTAGAAGCAGCTCTGAAACTATGGGCTGTAAAAACATCAATAGCACAGAAGACAATAAAGCAGCACACCACACAACTGCTGCACACAGTCATCAGCAGAGCTTAGCAGCATTCACCTTGCTGTCAGCAGAAGTCCAGGTCATGGCACTCTGGGACATGCCTTAGTGGCTGTGGTGGTGTTGGGTTGATCATTGGACACGATGATCTTGGAGGGCTTTTTGCTGCCCAAACAATTCTGTGCTTCTGGGCAGCGAGTTCTTCTCCAAGGGAGGAATCAGAGAAGGAAGAGATTCCTTTATAGACACAGAGCACAAGGTGATGGCTGTCAGCATGAAAATAAAGAGGGATTGTTTTGGGGAGCTTTCCATCTTCATGAGGAGACTTAAAGGAGCACTAAAAGAGAAGGCTGATGAATAATTGCTGTCTCGTTTAGGGTAAAGCCATTACCTTTAGCCCTGTAGTTAGTGTTTTAGTAGTGCACACCCATCTCTGCAGAGAGCATCTCCAGTAATTACAGCCTTCCAAGATTACCAGGATCTTCAGCTGAGGTTTTTTTAGCTCTCTGCCATTATCCCAGAAGAACAGGAGGCCTTTTGTTCTGCAGGACTGCTGGAGCTGTCACTCAGACGCTGCTAATTTAGACATTAAGCAGCAAATATTTTATTTCTTACCATAGACAGTGACACTTTAATTGAATGCACTGCTCCATCTTCCCCTGCCACTCTAAATGGAGCTATTGTTATCCCTGTTTGACAGTGAGCAGCAATGACACATGGGAGCATTTAATTTTAGTTGCCGATGCAGATACTCTTCTGACTCCTTACTTTAGAGCCTGCAGCAGTGAACCTTCACCCCCTGCAAACATTAGTCCAAATTTTGTACTCTTTAAATACAAAATGATAAATTTTAGCTTTTACTGCCTGTTTAGCATCCCACTGCTACTACTAGCTGGGATTTATAGTGTATATTCTATATTTAATGTAAACCTCATCTAAAAAATACAGAAATAAATATAGGCAATATGAGTCCATGCCCAGTGCAAACTATTCCTTGGTAGAGATTATACCCAGAAATGTTTCATGTGCTATATTTGAAATACATTCACATTATCAACTCAAATTAGACTTTGTAGAATCATAGGTTGGAAATGATCTTTAAGATCATCCCATCCAGTCATTCTTTGACTCTGCCAAGGCTGGGGCTAGCCCATGGCCCTCAGCACCACAGCTCTGCCTCTTTCAAACACCACCAAGGATGGGGATTCAAACACCTGCTTGGGCACTCTCTGCCAGTCTTTGAGAACTTTTTCAGTCAAGAAATTTCTTCTAATGTCCAACCAAAACATCCTCTGATGCAACCTGAAGCCATTTCCTCACATCCTATCACTTGTTACTTGGGAGAAGAGACCAACCCCCGTCTGGCTCCAACCTCCTTTCAGCGAGCTGTAGAGAGCAATGAGGTCTCCCCTCAGCTTCTCTTCTCCAGACTGAACACCCCCAGCTGCTCCTCACCAGCCCTGTTCACCAGACCCTGCACCAGCTTCATTTCCCTTCTCTGCATCTACTCCAGCCTCTCAATGTCCTTCTGGAGTGAGGGGCACAAAACTGAACCCAGTACTCAAGGTGTGGTCTCCACAGTAGAGAAGCACAATCCCTGCCCTCCTCCTGCTGGCCACACCGTGCTGGTCCAGGCAGGATGCAGGTGGCCTTCTTGGCCACCTGTGCACATGCTGGCTCACCTTCAGCTGGCTTTTTTCCTTTTTTTCTGAGCTACTAATGTAACTTCATGTCTAAAGAAAAAGCTCAGTGTGATTTTTAGCATCCCATCAAGACTTATGTAGTCGCTAAGTATGAATGTTATTGTTATTAGGATATTTAATTTCATTTCAGGGATATTCAATTTAATTTAAAGCTTAACTTGCAGACTGGTAGGATTCACCAGACCATTTGTCTGAGAGCACACACAGCTCACCTTCTCTTCTGAAGGGGTCTGGAAAAGTAGCTGTGATAACTGAGGCTACAGAGCAAAAGGGCTGGAACAGTGCAAACAACTTGATCATAACTGCTGCTGCTTCAAGAGGTCAAGGGGTCCTTGTTAAGTTATCATACTTGAAAGAGCCTTAAACCTGTGTCTGTAAGCAGTGTTCAGGTGTTTTCTGAATGAAGAGCAGTTGCACTGACATGGAAGGAACTGCTTCAGGTTGCCCTTCAAGTGTCAGAATCGCACTCTGATTGCAGTTGTAGCAGGCTCCTTGTACTCATGTGTGCTTTCATAGAATCATAGAGACAACCAGGTTGGAAGAAACCTCCAAGATCATCCAGGCCAGCCTAGCACCCAGCCCTATCCAGTCAACTAGACCATGGCACTAAGTGCCTCATCCAGGCTTTGCTTGAACACCTCCAGGTGCGGTGACTCCACCACCTCCCTGGGCAGCCCATTCCAATGCCAATCACTCTCTCTGGCAACAACTTCCTCCTAACATCCAGCCTAGACCTCCCCTGGCACAACTTGAGACTGTGTCCCTTTGTTCTGTTGCTGATTGCCTGGCAGAAGAGACCAACCCCACCTCTTCCTGGTTGTGTGGTCTATGACAGACTCCAACCAGGATGTCAGCCCTCTTGGCGTTCCCCTTAATTCTCACCCATAGGGACTCAACCTGATCATCCTTAATCTCTACCTCCATGACATCCAGAGCATCCCTAATATATAGGGCTACTCCTCCACCCCTTCTCCCTTGCCTGTCTCTCCTGAAGAGTCTGTAGCCATTGATAACAGCACTCCAGTTGTGTGAGTCATCCCACCTCGTGTCTGTGATGGCGACAGCGTCGTAGTTTTCCTCCTGCACCAAGGCTTCCAGCTCCTCTTGTTTGTTACCCATACTGCATGCATTGGTGTATACACACTTTATCTCTGGCCTTCCACCCTCAGCCTCCTTTGGTTTGTCTCTGCTACTGTTGTGTTTAACCCCTTCCCCCTTCCAGCCTAGTTTAAAGCCCTTTCAACAAGCCCCTCTGCTCTCTCTGTGAAGGATGTCCAGTTTCGTAGAGCCTCCAGATATAGTTAAGAAGTTGTCTTGGGTGGAAAACTATTGGCCTGATGATGCTCTTCTGGCCAAACCAAAAGTGACCAAGTACTGCCTGATCTGTGTGAAGGACAGCTACACGGATTTCCACATAGACTCGGGAGGAGCTTCTGCCTGGTACCACGTGCTGAAGGTGAGAGGGCATCTCTTTGAGCTCTACCTAGCAATAGACTCAGTGTGTTGTGCAAAGACCACCCCAGCAGTCCCTCAAAAAATCTAGTCTTGGGTTGTTGTATCCAGAGCCATACCTGCTGTAAGTGGGTGAACTCTCAGTGGTCCCTATGCTCTGCTGAGCAGAAATCCACACCTGGAGTGTGGACATTGCCTGTGGATTTTCACTGATTTAGGATTGTAACCCTTGTTTAGTGCCTTCTGCACATAAATCACCTGAGGCCTGAAAGGTACTGCATCCTGCTCTTGCAGTGTAGTGGAACCTGGTGCTGGAAACCTTCTGCACCATCAGTCTGAGCAGATGTGGTCACCTAGTGATTGAATGGTTGCAGCCATGCTGTGCAAAGCTGCATTTACAATCACAGAATGGCTCAGCTTGGAAGGGACCTCAGAGATCATCCACTCCAGCCTCCCCACCATGGGACACCTCTCAACTAGATTCAGCTGCTCATGGCCTCGTCCATCCTGGCCTTGAACAACCCCAGGGAGGAGGCATCCACAACCTCCCTGGGCAGCCAGTTCCAGACTCTGACCACCCTCCTACTGAAGTGCTTCTTCCTAAGCTCTAGTCAAACCCTGCTCTCCCTCGGCATCAAACCATTCCCCCTTGTCCTGTCTCTAGACACCCTCAGGAAAAGTCCCTCTGCAGCCTTCCTGTAGGATCCCTTCAGCTATTGGAAGGCAGCTCTAAAGTTCTTCTGGAATCTTCTTCAGGCTGAACAGCTCCAGCTCCCTCAGCCTATCCTCAGGCCTTGGATCATTTTTGTGTTCTCTGGGCTGCCTCCAGCAGCTCTGTGTCGTTCTCATGCTGGGGGCCCCAGTGCTGGATGCAGTACTGGGGATGTGGTCTGAGCAGAGCGGAGTCAAGGGGCCGAAATGTGATCGAAGGAGTGTTACAATACAGAACTGTCGTCCATGGATGTTTAGATAGACATTGGAGGGTGAGCATCTGTCTGTGCCAGTGCAGCAGTTTGGGTTGGCTGCTTGTTGCTAATTTTGTGTTTCCTAATTCAGGGAGAAAAGATCTTTTATCTCATCAAGCCAGCCTCTGCAAACATTTCTCTCTACGAGCGCTGGCAGTCGGCAGCAAACCACAGCGAGATGTTCTTTGCAGACCAAGTGGACAAATGCTACAAATGCACAGTCAAACAAGGACAGACACTCTTCATCCCATCAGGTGAGCAGCCTGCTGCCAGGTGAGGTTCCCCTGCTTCTTCTGGAGCTGCTGAAACAGCCTGTCCAAAATGCTAGAGGGATGTGATTTGATGACTTTCTCTGGCCAGTGGTGAAGGCTAAATCTCAGTAGAAGTTTAATTTCTTGGAGTCATAGACTCAGAGAATTTTTTGGGGTGGAAAAGCTTTTGGAGATCATCCTTCCAACCATTCTCTAGCAAATCTGCTGCTAAACCGTGACCCTCAGCACCACAGCTCTGTGCCTTTGGAACACCTCCAGGGAGGAGGATACAACCACCTCCCTGGGCAGCCTGTGCCAGCATTTGAGAACGCTTTAAGTGAAGAAATGTCTTCTGATGTCCAACCTAAACCTCCCCTGGTGCAACTTGGGGCCATTTTCTCTCCACTTGTTACTTGGGAGAAGTGACTAACCTCCACCTGGCTCTAGCTTTCTTTCATGGACTGGTAGAGAGCAATGAGGTCTCTCTTCAGCCTCCTTTTCTCCAGTTTGAACACCTCCAGGCCCTTCAGCTGCTCCTCACCAGCCTTATTCTGCAGACCCTTCACCAGCCTCATTGCCTTTCTCCTGACCTTCTCCAGCCCCTCAGTGCCCTGTGCTTACAAAACTGAAAGCAGAATTTCACTGCTTTATGTTTTAGCAGCTTTCCAAAGCCACACCTAACAGATGGACTCTTCCACTGCTGCTCTAGCTGGGTTGCAGTAACTCAGGGGTCCTTTTGCTGTATCCAGGCGTGGCATTGGTGCTTTCTGGGCTCTAGCAGAAGATTCCCCTTGAGTTCCTTTCAGACCACGACTGCCCACAAAGTCCTTTTTGTGATCACTGACTCCTCGTGGCACTGAGGAACTACAGGTGCTGCACTTAGGGCACGAAGGATGAGGACGTGGGGTGTCACAGAGCTTTCTGATTTGCTTGGTAGAGTCAGGCTTTTGTTGCATATTAGGGTTGCTGGCTTTCAGTTTTCTCAGCTCCTGGGAGGATTTTTATAAGGACAAGGAGCTGATCCTAGTTTTAAGTGAACAGAGTTCTGCCCCTGTCCCTCACCTTCCTGTCTCCATGAACAAGTATTTTCCTTGTTTTCCTTGCTGTTTCCAGTGCTCCTTGTTACCTGCTGTAACTAATCTCTCTGGGACAGAGATTTTATCTCCCTCTGCATGTCTTTAAATAACACACTGCCCACTTGACCTGTAGCCTGAGCTGAGGCTTCCAGGCAGTGTGAGTGTAGCACTGGTACCTGTGTTGTGGAGACAGCACCCAGTGGTGCCCCTTCTCTCTGGGGCACAAAATGTTTAGACACTTGAGTTGTACTTTGGCTCTAAAATGTGGGAAGTGGGTATTATTGCTCTCATGCCCATGTGTGGAGCAGATGGTGGAATAAACACCCAGCAAATTAGAGATTCTCTAGTCTGGGGAGATTTCTTTTGTATGGCAGTAGATGTTTGGCAAACAGGTGTCTCTGACACTGCAACAAATTCAGTGGCAGGAGCTGTCCCAGATTTTTATGCTGATGGGGGAGCAGCTACCGTTGTGTCACTGTTGCTGCCTGTCACAGCAGCAAGGAAATGTCAGCATGAGCAGCATGTTCCTTTTCACTGCCTGCCACCTTGAAGGTAGTCTTGAGAGTCAAAGGTGTGTGGCACCTTCCTGGGCTGGGCCTTTTTCATGCAAAGCAGACAAGGGGCCAGATGCCAGCTTTGTTCAAAACAGATGCAGTCCAGGGGCTGACTTGGGCTAAAGGGCTGCATTGGTACCTAGGAAGTTGCTAAGTGAAGTATAAAGATCACAGATTAATAACAGCCTTGTTATTGTCCTTCCAGCTTTGAACCTCAGCGTTCTCTCTCTCTTTTAGGTTGGATTTATGCAACTCTCACACCTGTAGACTGCCTGGCCTTTGCAGGACATTTTCTACACAGCCTAAGTGTTGAAATGCAGATGAGGTAAGTCTGTCTTTAAAATCCAAAGTTAGGTAGAGGCTGAGTTTGTAATAAATTGGCCATCCCTTCCCCCATCAAGTGCCCTACATCTGCACTAGCATTGGTGTAGCTCCACCAGGCAGTTTTGGGAACTGTAGCAGCATTTGTCCCTTCTGTCTGTGCTGAGCTGTCCCAGGCTGTCTTTACACCTATTGCATAGCCAATGGAAGGATGTGTCAGGTGCTTGGAGTGATGTGGCCAAGTTCTGAAGGAAGGCCTGTTAAAAGCTGTCAGGAGGTTTACCCTGGGATGTCCCAGTGACCTTCTGGATAAATCCCCAGCTACCCAGCAGGGCTCTTTGTCCAGCATAAGACAGTGCAAGTAGTTCTTTGCTAGTGCTGGATAAATAACCAGAGAACTGTGGAACTGTTTCAGTTGGAAAAATCCTCTAAGATCACAAAGTCCAACCATTCTCTAGCTCTACAAAATTTGGGGCTAAACCATGGCCCTCAGCTCCACATCTTACAGAATCACAGAATGTTAGCACTTGGAAGGACCCTCCAGAGATCATCAGGTCCAACTCCCCCACCAAAGCAGGGTCGCCTAGGGCAGGTCACACAGGAGCACATCCAGGTGGGCTTGGAAAGTCTCCAGAGAAGGAGATTCCACAACCTCTCTGGGCAGCTTGCTCCAGGGCTCCAGCAAAGAAGTTTCTCCTCATGTTGAGGTGGAACATCCTGCATTCTAGCCTATATTCATTATTCCTTGTCCTATCACTGGGCACCACTGAAAAGAACCTGGCACCTTCCTCTTGACACCCACCCCTCAGGTATTTATAGACATTGATCAGATCCCCTCTCAGCCATCTAATCTCCAGACTAAACAGCCCCAGGGCTCTCAGCCTTGCTCCATAGCAGAGATGTTCAAGTCCCACAGTCATCCTCATAGCTCTCTCTTGGTTTCTCTCCAGCAGATCTCTGTCTCTTTTGAACTGGGGAGCCCAAAACTGGACACAGTGTTCCAGATGTGGTCTCACCATAGCAGAGTAGAGGGGCAGGCAGGAAAGCCTCCCTAGACCTGCTGGACACACTTTTGCCATTGGTTCTCTTGGCCACAAGGACACATTGCTGTCCCAACAAGGGCACATTTCTGTCCCAATGTCTCTGCCTCTTTGAAACACCTCCAGGGGCAGGGTTTCAGCCACCTCCCTGTGGAGCCTGTTCCAGAATTTGAGAACTCCCAGCCCAGGAAGCAGTGCAATAAAACTTTCACCTCTGTATCACAGTTCCTTACCAGTGTTATCTTGGTGCTTTGCTTTGGTCTGGTGCCAGGACACGTGGCAGCAGCACAAAGAAATGAGGCTCCACAAAATCGACCTCAGGCATTTGGGAGCAGTGCTTGTCACTGAGCTACGTCCTCGTGACCTGCTGTGCTTTAGGTTGCTGTGGCTTTTGTATTGCAGGGCGTATGAAGTGGAGAGACGATTGAAAATTGTCAGTCTGACCCAGTTCCCAAACTTTGAAACTGCATGTTGGTACATGGGGAAGCATCTGCTGGAGACATTCAAAGGTGAGGCTGCAGGGCTTGCCCCTTCTGGGGCCCTGAACATAGTTACTCTTTGTTTCTGCTGGTGTGCCACATAAGGACAGGTGGCCAAAATGAATCCTCTTAGGCTTTGAAAACTACTCTTTACATACCAGCAGAAGATGCTGTCTGGTCCAGCTCTCCTTTTAATATCCTGACTGAAGTGTCCTGCTCACCTCAGGGTGAGAACCTCAGGGGAGGGTCCATCTTCTTTATACAGTGTATTTGAGTTGTCTCAGAGGCAAATAATATCTGAACATTTTTAAGGTTGCCTGTAAGGCCTGGATTCATTCCCTGCTTTAAACTGATGAGGTGCACATTCTGTCAGCCCGAGGTGAGGAGCAGCACTTCCTCCTGCCCTGATTCTACTAATCCCAGTTGAAGTGCATGGGCAGGCCACAGGCACATCAGATGTGGCCTGCAGGAACCCTGAGAATTAAAGCAATGGCTCCTTTGAAATTCAAAATCTTCCCAATGAGATCCCTTCAGAGCTGACACCAACATCCACCTGTGTCTGTTCTTCACCGCCTGCAGCTCGCCTTGCCCTTTGCCTCTGTTTCTCTTGCTACAGAGCATGTCTAGAGACAGCCACCAGATCCCTTTAGAATGAGAAACATGTTTGTAATTCATCAACAAGATGAGGGGTCCCCCTGAGTGTCTCCTCGGGGGGGCCCTCTTGTGACCAACTCAACACACACTGTAATGAGGGGAGAAGCTTAGGCAAGCTTGCAGGAATGCAATGCTTTGCCCAGTATCACCTTGGTTCCCACATTGTAGTGCTTGCCTTTTCAGTCAGCACCAATGAACTGATGACAGTGCCCTTCTGTTCCCACAGCCTAGGATGTGTCAACACAGAAGCTAGCTTGATTGATGGGACCAAGAAAGGAACCAGAAGGATTGCCAGTGTAGACATGACTTGCAGGAGCACAGTGCAGGAAGGCTGAATTTGGTTTATGACACAGTGAATACATTCCTGATTATCATCAAGTTACAAGAGGGAGGCATTTGTGGTGACCAGCTTTCAAAGAGTTAACTCTCACAGTTAAACCTTTCCAAACCAAACCACTTTAGCTGTCAGTGTTTCAATGGCATTGATTTTTTTCCCTCTGCTTAGGTCTGCATAAAGCTGGGCAACAACCTCCTGCTCATTTACTCCAGGGAGCAAAAATTCTTAATGGTGCTTTCAGGTCATGGACTAAAAAACAGGTAGGAGAAGAAGCTTGTTGTAATATGATGTGTTTGTTTGGTTTGTCAGTCACTGGAACAGAGAGCAGGTACTAGGACAAATAAACAGCTCCACAGCAAAGCAGCTCATTCTGACATGCCAAAGAGGAGGAAGAGGGAGAGTGTGGAAGGAGGGTCAGAGCTGGCATTTCATAGTGTCACGTGAGGAGCCAGAGGTAAAAAGTACCTCCAGAGTTGTAAAGAAGTCCCTTCTGCACAGGGCCAAAAGGATACTGAATGAATGTTCTCCCTGACTCTCAGCATTTCCCCCTGCCAAATCAATTAGGCAGAGGTTGTGCAGGTGAGTGAGGCCTTGAGCGATGCCTGTGTTTCTGTGGGCATGAGCTTCCTGCAAATCCTCACCTTAACTGAGCCAGGAAATACATATTGGTGGGAGAGAAGGCTTAAAAGGACTTTGCAGCCTGAATTCCTTGCTGCAGTCACTTCAGTGTTGCTTCTAAAGGTGTGGGGCATTGGCTGCAGGACACAGGTCATTCACTCACTGAGCGTGGGGAGGGCAGCTGGCAGCCGTAGGATCTTCAGGCGGCTGAGTGCGATGTGTAGCACACAGTTAGGTCACACAGGAGGCTGTCTCAGACTTAAATGTAGTTGAGGACTTGGCTGCTCCCTGCTGCAAACCACCACTGCTTGAGCATTGTTCAGACACAGAGCTGCTGCTGGATTCCTGCAGCAGGACTGAGTGGCGTGGAAGCTCCGTGTCACCCTGGTTATGTTTCTGCTTGCCATGCAGATGAGGAGTAGAGGGTCCAAGGAAGTCAGGCTGTGTTTGCACTTAGGTAAAGCTGAACACTGAATATTCTAACATGGCATGTGAGTGTAAATGTTGTCAGCCCTGCCAGGGAGCTCCCAAACCACTGCTCACAAGGCTTACTGAAGGCACCAGCCTCAGCCAGTCTCTCCTGGCAGGTGTAGAAAAGGTATTTCTCTCAGGATCTGCTGTGAGGGGGTGAGCCAAGGGATGTGACAGTTGTGAAAGTGCACTAACATCAAAAGCAACCTACTGAGACTCTTCTTCTCTCAGGACAGCTATTTCCAGTAACACCCAGGAGGGGGAAAAAAAGCCCATTTTGAACTTATTTGCTGTTTGACTGATGCATGCAGTGTTGATTTCAGTCCCCAGAGGAAATGTGGATGGGTCGTTTCCTGCAGCTTGGTGATACTTGTGAAAACAATACCGTGCCCAGAATCAGCAGCCTGGCTTTGTTGTGTTTTAGGCTTTAGCCGAGCATGAAGATGAACTACCAGAAAACTTCAAACCAGCACAACTTATCAAGGACCTTGCCAAAGAAATAAGATTAAGTGAGGTTTGTGCTCTTTTGCTGATGTTAATGTTGTTGGGGGCCTTTTAACAATCTAGGCTAGAAAATGGGTGATTTAAGGAATCTTTTTTCCCCTCTCCCTTCATTAAAAGAATTAAGGAGAGCTTTTGCAGTAGGGGAACTGCTCAGGACTGTTTTCTGGGGCTAACTCACATTTCTGCACTCTTGTTTGTTTTTCCCCTCAGCTTTATACTGTCTGCCTGTCTTACAGCCTTTCTCTTCCATCTCCTCTGAGCTGGAGTGGCCACATTCCCCTCTCCATCCTTTTTTACCTCTTTCACTTCAGTCACTCCCTATCCCAAAATACCAGAGAGCACTGCTGTGACCCCCCATGATCGTGCTCCCTGGGAAGTTCATCCTTTTCCTCATCTCTTGTCTATAACATTGACTGAGCTTGGGACTATTTCCCTGCACATTGACTCAACAGGAAGCCTTGCTCTTGGCTGGCTTCTAGGCAGAGTTAATACAGCAAATGCAATAAAAACAACCTCCCTCCACTGCTAAAAAAAGCCAGCGACCAAACAACCCCCCAGGAAACTAAAACCAAAGCAACAACAGAACAAACACAAAGCCAAACAGAGGTTGCTTGGAGGTATCCCCCCTTGAGGCTGGCATCACACCACTTTCAGTGGAGTTGTGTGGTAGTGCAGGGTGACAATGGCTGCTTCAGCTGCTTTCAGGTGACTTTGTGTTACATTCCACTCTCTAGCCACATCCAAAGACCTCAGCATTGAAATCCATCTTGTCCTTTTATCCTCTTTGATGTACTATCTAAGTTTTCTGATTGTCAGAAGGGCAAGTTAAGCAGAAAATAATTCCTCTTTAATTAATCAGGCAGTGTAAATTTTAATTGGGCAGCTATTTTACTGCTTCTTTTATTCCTGAGGGCATGAAACAGGAATCTGCTACATTTATCACATCTGAATTAATTGGAAATGGTCTGTGCTGAGGCTGATCAGCATTCTAAACCATTTCATGTGTCTCTTTGTGTGGGCAGTCCACCTAATGGTCCTGCCTGATGACATAGCTTGCTGAAAGGTACATCCCTTATGAAGCCACTAGAGTTTCTCCAGGCCAAACCTGTGCTTTGGGGTGGGGATTAGTGGTGAGCAGAGCATTGCTGTGGTATGTGGTGTGATCTCCATTGCCTGGGCAGCCTGGCCTGGGAGTGCAGTTACCCCTTTATGGAGGGGAAAATCTCTGGGGTTTGCATCCCCGAGGCAGGGAGGGTGCAGTGAATGTCTGGTGGGGGACAGGTGGGTCTGAGTGCCTTCCCATTTTGTCCTGACCTGCAGAATGCTTCAAAAGCCAGCAAAGCAGACACCAGTGCCAACGCCACCGCCGAGGAGCTGTGTCCTGTGGAGAAGGAGGAGCCACCATCGCCTCTCCAAGTGACGCCTCCGCCCCCACCTGTAGAAAAGCTCCCCAAAAAAAAGACTCCCAAAACTGTGAAAACCCCCAAACAACTCAAGCCATCCAAACCCCCCAAACCTCCTAAGCCACCCAAACCCCCCAAGCCTCCCAAAACACCGAAAGTTAAGGGAGAGGGCAAAAAGAAGGGAAAGAAGGCGAAAGAGAGTCCACCGCCAGCCATCCCCAACCTCGACCTGCTGGAGGCACACACCAAGGAGGCTCTGACAAAGATCGAGACGCCAAAGAAGGGGAAGGTAAGGTCATGGTTTAACCTCTCCCTCTTCTCTTGCCTGCACAGGGATAAAATCACTCCTTAGCTCTCGTGAATAAAATAATGTAAGCAGCAGAGAGGCTGCCTGCACTGAAGCAGACACAAACTGCCCTTTCCTTAGCAGACTCTGGGATTTGATTTGACTCTTTGCTTGGTTAGTCATTTGCTGTGGAGCCCCCAAGAAACCTGCCCATTCAAACCAAGGCTGGCAAACTACTGCCCAAACTGAGGCATGATGCAGATTAAAAGGCATTTTCCAGTGGATTCTTTTTTACCTCTTGAAGTGTTCTGTCTGTGGAGTGAGGGGATTCTGCCACTTTGTGCTGGTGAGACCTCACCTGCAGTGCTGTGTCCAGCTCTGGAGCCCTCAGTATAGGAAGGATATGGACCTGATAGAGTGGGTCCAGAGGAGGCCACCAAAATGATCAGCGCGTTGGAGCAGCTTTGCTAAGAGGATAGGCTGAGAAGCTGGGGTTGTTCAGCCTGGAGAAGAGAGGACTCTAGGGAGACCTTAGTCTTGCTGCCCTTAGTGAGGCCTGCCAGTACCTGAAGGGGGCTACAAGGAGGATGGAGACTGTTTGCAAAGATCTGCAGTGACAGTAAAAGAGACAATGGCTTCAAACCAGAGCAGAGCAGATTTAGATTGGATGTTAGGAACAAGTTCTGCACCATGAGGTTAGAGGAACACTGGAACAGGTTGCCCATAGAGGTGGTTGTGTCCCCATCCCTGGAGATATGTCAGGGTGAGGCTGGACAGGGCTCTGGGCAACCCAATCCAGTTGAGGATGACCCTGCTGACTGCAGAGGAGGTTGGGCTAGATAAGCTTTGGAGGTCCCTTCCAACCCAAACTACTCTATGATTCTGTGATTCCATTCTTAATTCAACTGTTGTAAGCACTCCAGTGCATTTTCATAGCCAGTTATCAAAGATGAAGGAACTCATCTCTAAAGCATCTTATTTGCATGAGAATTTGATCTAGAGTGAGTGATTGAAGATAAAATATTAGTTTGAGGATAAAACAATAGTCTGAAACTTGTCCTACCTGCTTGCCCAGATAAGACAAGTTTGGTTTTGATGGCCTTTAATTCAAGGTAAATTTTGCTGCTGACCCTGTTAGGGGCCAGGGTTTCCAAAGAAGTGGCCACAAGTCTTTTATAAATGCTTCTAAATCTCCAAGTAGTGTGCTTGTACTTTGTGAGCAGCAGACAGGGAGATGAGGATGACTTCATAGTGCCCTTCTGTGTTGGTATATCAAGGAGCAATGTGCTTAGCCTTCTGCATTCTCTGAAGCAGCAGTATTTGAACGGCTCTGATATTTGGGTTCAAAAAGAATGAAGCAGAAGGTTTGACAAAGCATGCCAGCACTCCCTCTTCATTAAGAGTACATGCTGACTTTTTCCCCAGGCTGCAAAGAATGTTTTAAGTGTTCCCAATAAGGAAGCTGCTGGGAAGCAGAATGAGGTGGAGAAATTTGAAGTTCGAGAGCAAAATAAAAGCAAAACGGAAGCCAAGTGGAAGTACAAGGTAAAGCCTCCTGCTAAACCCTGCTGCTGGCTCTGCCACCTTCTGTTAAGGCAGGGCTGGGGAAATGTTTCTAGGTCCACTTGAGCAGACAGCACCAACTTCTAGTTCCCATTTGAGCAGAAGGTAATGCAGTAGCCACTGGTGAAGGAGGGGAGAGGAAGGTTCTTCAGAAGCATGCGGGGAGTTAATCCATCTTCATCTTCAGTGTGGCCAGTGGGAGTGCTCTTTACAGGGAGGGGTTTCAGCCCTGATCTCTGTCTGGGACTCTCACTTCAACATTGTGCTACTTTAGAGTACTTCCAGAGAAATCAATAACTAATGATGGCATAAAAAAATCTGAGTGATGCCACACCAGTGAGAGACTTGCCTTCCTGGAGGGCTAATGCATGGTGAGTGGAATTCCTTCATAGAACAGTTACTACATTTTTGCTCCAGGTGCCACTGAAAGCAAGGTGACATCAGGCTTTGTCACAGAAGCAGCTGTCTGGCTCTTGCCTGCTTTGTGAACTTCTAATCTCCATCCCTGCAGATGTTTAAAAGAGGCAGAGATGTGGAGCTGAGGGATGTGGTTTAGTACCAGACTTGGTAGAGTTAGAGATATTATGTCCAGTTCTCCAGTCCTGGGCCCCTCAGTTCAAGAAGGACCTCAGGGAAGGCTTGAGAGAGTCCGGCTCAGAGCCACCAAGCTGCTGCAGGCAGTTGAACACCTCCCTGTGAGGCCAGGCTGAGGAAGCTGTGGCTTGGAGCTTGGAGCAGAGGAGCCTGAGGGTTGCCTTCATTGCTGCTGATAAAGATGTGCAGGGCAGTGTCAGGAGGATGCAGCCAGGCTCTGCTCAGGGACGTCCAAAGACAGCGCAAGGGGCACTGGGTGCAGGCCGGAGTGCCTGGGTGCCATGGGAACAGTAGGGAAACTTTTTCCCTGACAGGTTTCTGGGGCCCTGGAGCAGGCTGCCCAGAGAGGTGGTGGAGTCTCCTCTGGAGAATTTCAGAATCTGCCTGGCTGTGTTCCTGTGTGCCCTGCTCTGGGTGATCCTGCTCTGGCAGGGGAGTTGAACTGGATAATCTTTCGAGGTCCCTTCCAACTCCTAATGTTCTGTGGTTCTGTGAATGGTTGGACTCTGATCTCAAAGGTCTTTTACAACTGAAATGAGTTTGTGATTCCATGGTTCTGTAATGGTAAAGGTGCAAACAAATCCTCTAAACCACCCCAAAGGTTGATGTATTTCCACGTGGGGAAACTGCTGAGCATCATAAATCATTGAGGTTGAAGACATCCACGTTTGTTGTGTCAAAAATGTCATGGGTAACATGATTGGATCTGTGAGCACCACTGCCAGGACAGCTGAGGAGGAGAGTATTGAGGTGATACTGAAAAACAATCCAAGGTTTCCATTGCACTGAAGGGCTTTGGCAGTTCAGGCTCTTCTGAAGGTGTGGAGGCAGCATGGGGAACCTAGGAAGAAGACGTGGTTGTGTTTGGGAGTGGCAGGCAGTGTCCTTGGGTACTGTCCTCAGCCACAGCAGTGCAATGCTGAAGAGCAGTGTGCTTAGCCTGGGCTCAAAGGGTGTGTTTAGCATCCTCCTTCAGCCTGCACCAATTGGAGAGAGCCAGATGTAAATGTGGCATTGTGTTTGTGGAGGGCACTGCTTAAACTGGCACTGAAGTGCTTCTGGAATGGGAGCAAGTCCCTCGACTGAAACCCAGGTGAGGCTGTGGAAGAGTGGAATCCTCACTTGCTCACAATGTGTGGGGAAGGGGATTTCTGTCTGCATAGGGATCAGAGGATTCCCTGAGCTTACCTAGGAGTCTGAAATGTCATCAACTCATTTAACTCATTTCACCTTTTTGTTTTGGGTCTTTCTGCCTTTCAGAACAGCAAACCTGACTCACTTCTGAAAATGGAAGAGGAGCACAAATCTGAGAAGACACCTCTGTCAGGAAACAAGGACAACAAATTCACCTTCTCCTTCTCTAACAAGAAGTTGCTTGGGTAAGTGGCCTGATGTCCAGATGGAAATTGGTGACAAGTGGTGTCCCTTAGGTTTCTGTGCTAGGATCAGTGCTGTTCGGTGTCTTCATCAGTGGGATCAAAAGCACCCTCAGCAAGTGTGCAGATGACACCAAGCTGAGTTGATATGCCAAAGGGACATGATAGCATTCAGAGGGACCTGGACAAGCTGGAGAAGTGGGATCAGGTGAACCTCATGACCTAATGCAGAGTCTTGCACCTGGGTTGGGGCAATCTCTGGTATCAATTCAGGTGGGGGAATGATGAGATTGAGAGCAGCCCTGTGGAGGACTTGGGAGTGCTGGTGTACAGAAAGCTGGAGATGAGCCAGCCTTTGGGCTGATCCCCAGCAGTGTGGGCAGGGCTGGGAAGGGATTCTGCCTCTACTCTGCTGAGACCTCACCTGCAGTGCTGGGAGAGCCACGGCAATGCTGGGAAAGCTGGAAGGAAGCCCTCTGCTGTGAGACCAGACTGAGAGAGTTGGGCTTGTTCAGCCTGGAGAAGAGAAGGCTCCAGGGAGACCTGGTGGTCTTTCAGTACTTCAGAGGGCTGATCAGAAAACTGGGGTCAGACTTTTGAACAGGGTCTCTTATGACAGGACAAGGGCTGATGGCTTGAACTAGAAGAGGGAGATTCAAACTGGAGAGAAGGAAGAAATGCTTGATGCTGAGGGTGGCGAGACCCTGGCCCAGGTTGCCCAGAGAGTTGGGAGATGCCCCGTGCCTGGAACCATCCCAGGTCAGGCTGTATGGGTCTGTGATGTCCCTGTTGACTGCAAGGGATTGGGCTACACGACTTTGAAAGGTGCCTTCCAGCCCAAACCAGCCTGTGATTCTGTGTCAGATTACCTTCATTGCCTTGGCGCCAGTGTGCAGAGCACTGCACGCAGATGCTGATTGTCTTCCTCTCTGTCAGGCTGTCTCCTAGTCCTTGTTGTTACTGATCTGCAATTGTTGACTCTTTCTTTTCAGGTCAAAAGGGGTCAAGCCCCAGCTGAACACCAGTGTGTTTGGCTCACTGCAGAATTTTAAAGAAGACAAAGCCAAACCTGTTCGTGATGAGTATGAGTATGTGTCAGATGATGGAGAGCTGAAAATCGATGAGTTTCCCATCAGGAGGAAGAAGAACACCACGAAAAGAGAACTGCCCTGTAAGGACAATTCCTGGTTGGTCTGTACCCTGCACAGTCTGATATCACAGAACCACAGAAACACCCAGGTTGGAAATGCCCCTCAGGATCACCAAGTCCAACCTGTAATCCTACCCTACAAGATTCATCTTAAACCCTGTCCCTAAGCACCACATCCAAACCACCCTTAAACACATTCAGGGTTGGCGACTCAACCAATATTGATTGTCCCAAAGTAGGTTTTACAGCCTGTGGCTGCTGATACAGAACCCACATCTTAACTGTCAGTCCAAGGGAAGTCATTAGGAGAGCTGTGTTTTGGAGAGAAAGGAGTCCTGACTTTAGTTTCCTTCCTTCTTGTTCCAGTTTTATCAGATAAAAAGGACAGCCTGCAGCACACTCCCGTGAAGAAGCCAAAGGTGGAGTCAGCGTCCTACAAGGTAGGGTTGGTACTGCACCTGGAATGGGGTGTGGGGCCCTGCTGCAGTGGCACAGCCTCCTTACAGGCTCTTGCCACATTCTCCCCTTCACTCTGCAGTGCCAGTCTGCCCAGAATAGCTGGCACCAGACACTGCCAGCACTAAGCATAACTTGGTGCTGTGGCTGGAGCTGCTCATACCCGGTCAAGGGCCGACGGACACTGTGTGTGGGGACCGTGACAGCTGCACAACACGAGAACAGGAGCAAGCCCGAAGAAGGAATAGGGAGGGTCAGGAGGAGTTTTCTGTTGTACCTCCCTTCATCCTACCTTGCTGACAGGCACAGGGCTCTGTCCCAGGCTGTCCTCCCAGCTTGTGGCTGTCGTCTTTCCGTGTGCTTTGAACACTGGACATTAGTTTTCCATCTTCGTGTTTGACAGGTGGAACTCAGGGTAATGCTGATACCCTGATCTCATCTCATTTGGTATTTCACAGTCCTGTGGTTGTTAGGCTTGGAAAAGCCCTTTAAGATTATCCACTTCAACCAGTTTCTAACTACCAAGTCTGAGACTAAACCATGGCCCTCAGCACCACAGCTCTGCCTCTTTCAAACACCTCTAGGGATGGGGATTCAAACACTTTGTTGGCCAGCCTCTGCCAGGGTTTGAGAGCCCTTTCAGTTAAGAAGTTTCCTCTAATGTCCAATCTAAGCCTCCCCTGGGGCAACTTGAGGTCATTTCCTTTTGTCCTATCACTCGATACTAGGGAGAAGAGACCAAACCCTACCTGGCTCCAGCCTCGTTTTAGGGAGCTGTGAAGATCAGTGAGGTCTCCCCTCAGCCACCTCTTCTCCAGACTAAACACCCCAGGTCCCTCAGCTGCTCCTCACCAGCCCTGTTCTCCAGACCATTTCTCAGCTTCCTTGTCCTTCTCTGGACCTGCTCCAGCTCCTCAATCTCCTTCTTGTAGAAAGAACTCCAAAACTGAACCAAATAGTCAAGATGTGCCCAGTGCTGAGTACAGGAGGGTGTTCATTCTGTGTCAGCAATTGCAGCTCATTGCTGGAGATGAATAACATCAAGTGACATCAAAATGCAAAGTTTTCCCCAACTGTGGTGAATTCAAATTCCTGTTACGGTCTGGATGAATCAGGTGAAGCAAAACAGCTTCTTAATTGTCAACTGCAGGTGACTGAAATGGCTGGGCCTAAGAACTGAGGAATCCCTTTAAAGCACCCTGCTTTGGCTCAGAGATCTTCACGTGCAGAGCTCCTTGCCTGAGTCAGTAGTTGGTGTCTGGAGAGCAATGCACAGAGAACAGGACACAACATGCTGGTGTCTCCCTGGCCCAAGAAGAGAACCAGCTCCTGGAGAGGACAGTGCCTGGCAGTCTAAGCAATGGGGGTTGGGACTCTGGAGGCCTGACAGTAGAGCAGCAGCAGGGAAGAAGTTTTCTTTTACACTCTAGTCTGTAGTGCATAGAGGTCCCAGCTCCAGAGAGGTGGCTGGATGCCACTGCTTGTGTATCCATCCTGTTCCACTGCCAGATCTGCCTGTTCTCATGCAGCAGGGGTGGCAGAGGTGAGTCTGACCCCATGTCTGACCTGGCTGTGTTAACAGTCTTGCAAGAGGGACATCTGTGCCCTCGTGTGTCTGAGCCACACACTGGCTGCTTTTGTTGCCTGGGTCTCCAGATGAGAGGCAAGGGCTGAGAAGGCAGCACAGCACCTGGAAACAGCACTGATAGAGGTCCTATGTGCAGGATCAGATCTCAGAGCTGGTTCTGCAGGGTTGGAAGGGGAGACAAAAGCCCAGCATGCCTGCAGGCTGCAAGGGGGCTGATCGTCCCTGTGCCTGGGCTGCTTTATGTGTTCATGACAGCAAAGCACCAGTGCTAGCCCTGTGTCTTTGACTGGGGGCCTAGCAGGAGCAGCAGCAGGCTGCAGCAGTCACTGCACTGCCCTTGTTGGCTGCCCCAGGCACCTCCTGCCCTGTTGAGCCTTTCCCTTGTTCTTGCAGAGCGATGACTCCTCAGATGAAGATCTGCTTCACATCGACACGGAGGCCAAGCCAGGGTGCAACTCCAAAGTAAAGAAGGAGACTGGGAGCTCAGCAGGAATTCTTGACCTTTTGCAGGCAAGCAAGGAAGTTGGGGGTTTAGAGTATAACACCAACAGGTATGCACCGAGGGATGCTTTTTCCTCTTCTCCATAAACAAAAGTGGCTTTTCTTTCCTGTGTGCAGGGAGTGTGCGGGGGTCAGAAGGAATTCTGCAGCTCAGGAGCTGCTTTTTCTCCAGAAGGCAAATTCCTTCTTTGTCCTGTGACCTGAAAGCAGAGGTGGGAAAGATTTTGGTGGTATCATCTCGACAAATGGAGGCATTTCACAGCTGAAAACACAGAGCACCCACTTTAGCAATACTGCTGTAACAGATGAGTCGTTCAGAAGGAAGAGAGAGCTCACTGAATGCAGCCTGAGGGCAGGAGAAATGTTTTCTAGTGTAGTAGTAATGTAAAGAAGTAATGACAACGACCAGCACTCCTTCCATTCAGAGGGGCAGGGCCCAGAATGGCTGGAAGATGAAAATAGGAAACCATCTACCCTACCCTTGGTCACTGTTCTCCCCACCGAAGCACATGGCTTGGAAAAACCCAGACTCTTTCCTGGATACTTCCATGCCTACAGTGGAAGTCCTTTCCTGGGTTTGCTTCTCTTTCATATCATAGAATCATACAGTGGCTTAGGTTGGAAGGGACTTCAGAGATCATCTTCTCCAACCCCTCACCATAGGCAGGACACCTCTCAACTAGACTCATTGCTGTTGGACCAGCCTCAGCTAAGGAGGTACAACTTTCACCTGTCTGTGCTGGACTGGGTGTGTTCTTGTCACCTTCGTGGCAGTTTGCCTATGGCCACCTGCTCTGGAACCTGCCTTCAGGGAAAGGATGCTCTTGTTGAGACTGGGTGACTAATCCAGGCCCTGTGAAAGCCCCAAAGCATAGCCTGAGGGATGGTTTCTCTTCTCCTCCCCCATGAAGATACTGCTAGCAACAGCAAGCTGCTCTGGGCCACCAAGGCCCCGAGGCATAAACACAAGCCAAGGACCAGCTGCAGAGAGCTCTGTGTGCTGGGGGCAAAGCCACCTGTGCCACACAGCCGTACAGATGGCTTCTTCCTCGGGTACCCACTCAGATGAGATGCCCTTCCCTGCTCCTCATCACATGCTCCCTACCAGCACTGCAGGGGGGTCAGCCATGGGAGAGATTCTGTTTGGGATGAGTTTTAACCTGAAGTTGCACCAAGAGAAGTTCAGGTTGGACTTTTAGGAAGAATTTCCTCCCAGAAAGGGTTCTCAGGCACTGGAATGGGCTACCCAGGGAGGTGGCAGTCACCACCACAGAATTCTGGAATTCTGTGCTGGACAGGCAATGTTTCCTTCTGGTATGGTGCTTCTCACTGCTCCTAATGTGAAAACATGCTGCCAGTTTCAGCTCTGGGGAGCAGCAGCAGAGAGGCAAGATCACAGAATCACAGAGTGGTAGGGCTTGGAAGTGACCTCCAGAGATCATCGAGTTCAACCCCCTGCCAGAGCAGGATCACCCAGGGCACGTTACACATTCAGGTAGGCTTGGGAAGTCTCCAGAGAAGGAGACTCCACAGCCTCTGTGGGCAGCCTGCTCCAGGGCTCCAGCACCCTCACATCTAAGAATTTTCTCCTCATGTTGAAGTGGATCCTCCTGGGTTCCAGCCTGTACCCATTGTTCCTTTTCCTAGCACTGGGCACCACCAAAAGAAGCCTGGCACCTTCATCCTGATACCCAGCCCTCAGATACTCATAGACATTGATCAGATCCCCTCTTAGCCTTCTCCTCTCCAGACTAAACAGTCCCAGAGCTCTCAGCCTTTCTCTGTAGCAGAGATGTTCCAGTCCCTTTGTCATCCTCATAGCCTTCACTGGGCTCACTCCAGCAGATGATGTGTACATGGCTCAGCAGGCTCACGAGTTCAGGTGCTTGGTGTGGATGCTGCCTTGGCTTGTCATGTACCAGCTCAGCATGGGCTCTGGGTGGGAGCTGGGCCTGGCATACCCTGGACTTGTCCTCCACAACTCAGCTCTGTGGTCACCATGCTGCTTTGGCCATGCCTTCTTGCCCATCTGCCTGGTTCTTTTGCCTGTGGACTGTGCAGCTGCTGCACCAAGGTTTACCATGTGGTGCTAGGTTGCAGGGGAAGCCTGCTTCCAGAGCAGTTTCCAGAGTGGGCCTCTTCCAGCTCCTGCACCACCTGCAGCCAGAAAACTCCAGGTGCTTGCTGTAGGCAGTAAACAGTTGCTGAGGTAAACTCATCTCAGTCGTGTGTCTTTGCAGGAGTGAAAAGAAGCAGTGAAACCTTACAGGGGAGCTAAACTACAGACTCACAGAATGGTTTACATTTAGGGAACTCAAAGATCATCCAGTTCCAACCCCCTGCCACAGGCAGGGACACCTCCCACTAGAACAGGTCACTCAAGGCCTCATCCAACCTGGCCTTGAACATCTCCAGGGAGGTGTATCCATAACCTACCTGGGCAACCTGTGCCAGTGTCTCACCACCTTCACTGTAAAGAACTTCTTCCTAACATCCAGTTTAAATCTCCCCTCTGCCAGTTTAAACCCATTACTCCTTGTCCTGGCATTACAAGACCTTGTAAAATAGTCCCTCCCCAGCTCTTCTGTAGGCTCCCTTCAGATACTGAAAGGCAAGGTCTTTTCAAAGCCTTCTCCAGGCTGCAGAGCCCCAACTCCCATAGCCTGTCCTCATAGCACAGCTGCTGCAGCCCTCTGAGCATCTTTGTGGCCTCCTCTGGACTGGTTCCAACAGTTCCATGTCCTTCTTGTGCTGGGGGCTCCAGAATTACACACAGCTGCAAGAAGCACAACCAGTCTGTCACTGTGCCCTTTCCTCTGCTAACCCACAATCTCAGCTTTCAGCTTAAGGAGAGCAAAGCAGAGCTGCCAGGAGCTGCCAAGTGCCACCTTGCTGTGTGCTGGAAGGGCCCTCAGCAGCCAGCTGCTAGGAAGGGAGCACAGGGGGCGGGGGGAGGCAAAAGCACTTTGGCTGCTTTGCTTCTGCTCCTTTACAGTCACTGAGTGTAACTCACAGATAGTTTAAATCACTGCTGAAGCTACAGAAAGGGGATATGGCATTCCAGAGCTGAAAAATTGCTTCCTGCTCCTTCTTGATTTTCTTCTTTTTTGTGTGTGTGTGTCTTAGAAAGCTGAAATTCTTCTAATGGAAGCAGAGCCAAGCACATGCCCTAATGAGAAACACTTTACCCCATGTGCAGCTTTGTCTCTTGGAGACATTTCACCCCCCCCCTCCTCGAGTCAGGCTGTGGTTGGAGTCTCAGAGCCACTGGTTTTGATCATATTCCACAATTTATTTGTTGAGGCTCGTGTTGCTTAAGGCAGTTCCTCTCAGATTTGCCCATTTGTGGTCAGTGCTTGATGGTCTGTTTGCAGTGTTTTAAGAGTCCAGTCTGTGCAGAAAAAGCTTGGGGGGTGTAGGGGGGTGTGGGTGTGTAGAAACTGGAAAGAAAATCTGTTAATTTCCTAGAGATGGTGCAAGGTTTGCCTCAGACAGGGAGCAGGCTCAGACAGCTGGCATGATGATGAAAGGATGAAAAGCTCTCTTCCCTAAAGAAGTTTGTCAGGATCTCCCAACTCCACTCTTACCTCATTGTCAGGATTAGTTATAAAAGCAATTAGTGCCCAGAAGCTCCCATTATGTCTCGTGCATTGCTCTGTCTGGAGTCCTGTAACGGTTTCAAGTGGATTAAATGTAGAATGAAATAAGAGAAAGTGATGTGGCACTGCTGGTTGACTTGGAAAGTGCTGTGTCAGGGGCTTCCACTGCAGCACTGCCAACAATTTTTACTACAGACAGGTTTTATTGCATTTCATTATTTGCTCAAACTCCCAAGTTCTGGAAATATTTGCTGATGTGTTCTGCCTGCTGCAGAATTAATGTCTGGTGTTCTGTGATGTTGTCTTCATCCATCAGAATTCCCAAGTCATTTTTCTGCAGGGCTGCTCTCACTTCCATCATCCTCTTTAATGGTAGCAGCTCTTCTTCCAAACCTGTGAAAACAGAGCACAACACCACATCAGTTGGTCAAATTTTACCTCTGCTTGCTTGGCAGTGTTTAGGAGAAGCCCACCATGACATGCCCCTCCAGTGCTGACCCTGAAGCCCTCAGAGTCAGTCACAGAGACACTGTGTTGTTGGTACAGGCTTTGAAAAGTTACCTGACCCCTGTCCTCAACCACCAGCAGCAGCAGCCCCCAGAGAGCTGCCCATGGCAATGCCCAGCCACACAGCTTCTTGGCTTCTGGGGCAGCAGCCCAAGCCTGCTGTGCTGTCAAAATGAAGTAGCAGCCCAGCTGCTCAGAGGCCATGAGCCAAGAAGTCTCTGGCAGTACCACTCTGCGTTGAAAGGAGTCAGGGGCTGCTGTGTTTCTGGAAGCTGTTCTGGAGCCTCTATTACAGGAAAGATCTGGAGGTGCTGGAGCGTGTCCAGAGAAGGGCCACGAAGGATGATCAGAGGGCTGGAGCTGCTCTGCCATGGGGACAGGCTGAGAGAGTTGGGGTTGTGCAGTCTGGAGAGGAGAAAGCTGTGAGGAGACTTTATTGTGACCTTCCAGCCTCTGAAGGGGGCTACAAGAAAGCTGTTGAGGGACTTTTTAGGGTGTCAGGTAGTGATAGGACTGGAGGGAATGGAGCAAAACTAGAAGTGGGGACATTCAGGTTAGACCATAGGAAGAAGTTCTTCACCATAAGGGTGGTGAGACACTGAAACAGGTTGTCCAGGGTGGAAGCCTTATCCCTGAAAGTTTTGAAGGCCAGGCTAGATGTGGCTCTGGGCAACCTTATGTAGTGTGTTGTGTCCCTGCCCATGGCAGGGAGTTGGAACTGGGTGATCCTTGAAGTCCCTTCCAGCCCTGACAACAATATGATTCTCTGATTCTAAGCTCTAACAGCTCTGGTGTTTCTCCACCTTTCCCCACAGCCAGCCACCTGCCTCGCCCAGCACACAGGAAGCCATCCAGGGCATGCTCTCCATGGCCAACCTCCAGTCATCAGAGTCCTGCCTGCAGACGTCTTGGGGCACCAACCAGGCGAAGAACAACTCCATCTCCACACAAAACTCTAAAAAAGCAGGAGGGGGTGGCAACAAAAACACCAGCAAGCAGCTGCTGAAGAAGAGCACAAAGAACAGCATCGACATGGAGGATTATGATGAGGATCAGGACCACTTAGATGCCTGCTTTAAAGATTCAGATTATGGTAAGCATGAGCAAAGCTGTCTGAGAAAGCATCTGCCTGCCCTGCAGGGTCCCCTCTGTGCACATCTGCAGATGCTCCCTATGTTCCCCATGGTGTGCTTGCTCCCTTTCCCACCACATCCCAACTACTGATTCACAGAACGGACCTGTAAAGGTCATCTTGTCCAATCCTCCTGCCACAGGCAGGGACACCTCCCACTAGACCAGGTTGCTCAAGGCCTTGTCCAACCTGGCTTTGAATACCTTCAGGCTTGAAGCCTCCAGATCTCTGAGCAACCTATTCCAGTGCCTCCTCACCTTCATGGGGAAGGATTTCTTCCTAATGTCTCACTTCTAGTTTGAAGCCATCACCCCTCATCCTGTCACTCCAGGCCTTCGTTAGAAGTCCCTCCCTAGCTCTCCTGTAGCCGCTTCACGTACTGGAAGGCTGCTCTAAGGTCTCCCTGAAGCCTTCTCTTCTCCAAGCTGAACAGCCCCAGCTCTCTCAGCCTGTCTTCATGCTCCAGCTCCCTGATCATCTTTGTGGCCTCCTCTGGACTTGCTCATGTCTTTCATGTGTTGGGGGCTCCAGAGCTGGACACGGTTCTCCAGGTGGGATCTCATGAGAGGGAAGAAAAGGGGGAGAATCTCCTCCCTCTTGTTGAACTTCTCCTCACCCAGCACTCCCAAGTCCTTCTCCTCTGCTCTCTATCCATTCTCCACCCATCTTGGATTTGTGCCTGGGATTGCCCTGACCCTGGTGCAGGGCCTTGCCCTTGGCTTTGCTGAACTTCATGAGGTTGGCTTGGGCACACCTCTCCAGCCTGCCCAGGTCCCGTTCTGATACGGAAGTTCCATCATAGCAGGAGCATTTTTTGAGTATATGAAATGAGGAAATCAAGAAAAGTATTAATGTGAAGACTGGTAGGGACTGGAAGCCTGAAGGCCCAAAGAGGGTGAGAAGTTGGTAGAGGTTGATGCTGCACAACAGGAGAGTCTGTAGGGCCACTAGAAATCAGTTGCTAGACTGGAAAAGTGGAGTGCATCTTTTCACCTTGTTAACAGAGGTGCCAAGGCAAAACGGAGCTCCTGTGACATGGCAGAAGGCTTCCCAGGGTGCACTGCATGCATGGGCTGCAGTGGCAGTGCTGGGAGGTGCTTTGGGAAGCTGTTGGACAGGAGGGTGGTTTGCAGACAGATGCCATGCACGACCAAAGCTGTGCTCAGCCGCGGGCTGTATTTGCCATGTCTGTGCTGCCAGAGAGTGGAGAGGCTTTGCTGTGAGCAGGCTTGGTTTGCAGAGGCTCTGGGCGTGCCACATCTGCTCAGCAGGCTGCAGTGTCAGTGGCCAGGTGCTGCAGTAATGCCTACATCAGCAGGGAGGTAACAAACTGGTGAGAAATGCACCTGCAAAGAAAATCCAGGAGCTGCATGGCAGAGGCAGAGTTCAGACAGAGAGCTTGGTGTTTATCCAAGAGGCCTGGCAAGGATGCCTTGGTTCATCTTTTGGCTACTCTCCCTGTGTCTCTCTTTCTGCTGGTTCTATGGGCCAGGAGGGTGTGGTGCTGACTGTAGTGGCTGGCTGATGTCTTTAATGCAGTCTAGCTGGAGATAAGGAAACCTCTTCCTGTCTCTTCTGTCTGTGCTGCTGCTTTGCAGGCAAGAGGAAGTCTGATTGCTCTCGTTTGAGAAGCCTCACTGTGTATCCCAAAAGTACCTAGTCACAGTTTAATGCCAGCAGCGCCCAAGTGTGGAGGAGAGCAGGAGAAAGTCCCCGGAGTTGTTGCAGCTGTGTCACCACTCGGTGCTTCTGGAGGCCCTTGCTTTTCCGGCTGTGATGCCTGCAGTCACCACAGGTGGACAGAGCGAGTGGCCTCCGCAGGACAGGGCTGTTGCCTGCACTGAAACTATTGTCTTTGTTTCCTGCTGTAGTTTACCCTTCTCTGGAATCAGATGAAGATAATCCAGTATTCAAATCCCGGTCAAAGAAAAGGAAAAGCTCAGATGATGCCCCTTACAGTCCAACGGGTAAGTCCCTCTGGTCTGTGCTGCCCAGAGCCAGGCCAGGCCATGCAGGTCCTTAAACACCCAGCCAAAAAGCCCAGACAAGTAGTGTGGAAACTGCAAGACCACAACCAGCAGTTTCTGTATCACCTGAAGGATGAAATCCTCTCCAGCACAGTGGGAGGTGATACTGTGTGCTGGGACTCATGCTGAGCAGCGTTAGCCTTCTTCTGTCAATCAGCTGCCAGGAAAAAGCCTTTCCTCGGGGGCTGTTGGCTTGTTTTCCTTCCCACTCTTGGTGATGGAACAGTTGGTGGCCTCCTCAGCAGTGGTTTAGCAGTGAAGCCTCAGACGGCTGAGCAGCCTCCCTAAAGAGGGAGTCTGGAAATGGTCTCCTCCAGGTTCAGCCAAAGCTGGTGGTCTGGAAGGGTGTCACCAGAAGCAGTGACAGGCCAGGGGGTCCTTAGACCTCTCTGACGTAGCCTGCTAGCAGGGGAGTCTCTGCAGCTTGCTGGATGTGAGAGGCAGCCCACATCTCACCAGCTTGTGACACTGCATGTCCACCTCCACTGTCCTTTGGGAAGCGATGCTCATGTCTGTAGCGCAGGCCTTGGCTTCAGCTGCCAGAGAAGCTGCTCGGCTGTGTTACAGCTTCATTGGCAGCTTAGGCTGGATATTAGGAAGAAGTTCTTCACAGAGAGAGTGATTTCCCATTGGAATGGGCTGCCCAGGGAGGTGGTGGAGGCACCGTCCCTGGGGGTCTTCAAGAAAAGACTGGATGAGGCACTTAGTGCCATGGTCTAGTTGATTGGATAGGGCAGGGTGATAGGTTGGACTGGATGATCTTGGAGGTCTCTTCCAACCTGGTTGATTCTATGATTCTGTAATTCTCCCCAAGCCACCGTGTCTGCAAGCTGGTGGCACCTCCTGCCTTCGCGTACATCTCAGGGACAGAAGGGCAGAGGCTGCAGCTTCCCTGCCCTCCCTGCTCAGGAGAGCAGAGCCCTGCAGCCCGTTGTGTGGTTATGCCGCTCGCAGGGGCACCTTCTGCATCTGACCTGCATCTGCTTGCCTCGTAGCACGCGTGGGCCCCTCCGTGCCTCGCCAGGACAGACCGGTGCGAGAAGGCACGAGAGTCGCCTCCATCGAGACCGGGCTCGCCGCTGCCGCCGCCAAGCTGTCACAGCAGGTGAGGCTGCCTGAGACGCAGGCAATGAAAGCCCTCTCCCCCAGCAGCAGAGTCCCGTTCGAAGAGCAGCACAGTGCCAGGCCTCTTTGGGGTTTATTCATGCCAGTCTCTGGGGAAATCAAAGGGATGGAAAGCTCGAGGCTGTCACAACACACCTCACAACACCACAGCACAGAGCAGGCCGTGCGTTGGAGCTGCAGAGAGCATAGCTGCTAGGCTAAGAGAAAAGGAGGGCACTCAGGGCAGTGTGGACCTCATAGTGATCTGTGTTTGATGTGTGACTGGTGTGATTGCCTCCTCGTGGAAGCTGGCTGCTGGCAGGCAGAAGGATTTATTTACTTCCAAAGACTTGCTGAAGCATGGGTAACTGGGGGGCAGTTTAGCAAAGGTATCAGGGTACTCTGGGTGTTGGTAAGTGCCCACTCTGTAAAGAGGTCAGGGAGATGCTGAGTGCCTAGCACGCACAGGCCCCACCAGTGTGACACTGCGAGGCATGAAGGTGACAAAGGCTGCTGGAGCAAGGCTGGTGAAGTTGCAGGAGATGCAGGTTTTGGTGACAGGTTTTGTGATGCAGATTTTGTGATGCCTTCTGTTGAGTAGAAAACCTCTAGTATGGTGTCAGGGTTTTGTCAAGAAGAGGACTGAAGTCAGTCAAGGGAAACAGGCTGGCGACAGACCTCTGTTGGCACGGTACATGGCATGTTAAGTGCAGTAACAGGTCGAGAGGTAATGTCTGTGTCCTAGCAGGAAGCAGTCTGTGAATCAGGGAGGGTGTTTAATGTCCACCACATGACTGTGACAGTGTGTGAAGAGACCTGGAGATAGGAGGTGCCAGTTTCTGTGGAACATCGATAGCGCTGTTGCTGCAAAGCCATGCTGGTCTCCCCAGGTGGGCTCACTCTGCCTCTCCTGGCTGGCTTCCACTTACTGCAGTCTGTGCAGGGCTACCCAGTCAGGAGGCTCTGCACAAAGCTCATGTGTAGGTGCAGGAACAGCAGCCGTGCGAGTGCAGCAGCCACAGCTGTCAGCCAGACGGTATCAGAGCAGCCCCTGGGCGCTTTGTACGTGGCAAACCGTGGGAGCCCACGCGACGCCGGCGGCCCTTGCCATAGCTAAGGGTCCTCTGGGGATTAACCTGAGCTTCATGTTTGTCATTTTAAAGGAGGAACAAAAAAGCAAGAAGAAAAAAAATACCAAAAAGAAGCTGTCAAGCGCCAACGTGAACAAAGTGGCTCAGGAGGGCAGCTCACCAGAGCCGAAGCTGGAGTCCCAGGCCAGCAGCCTCACAGATCATGAGTACACCGCAGGGGTCAGCACCTTTGGGGTCGCCCAGCCTAACAGGGGATCGCAGCCGATGGCACCCGGTGTGTTCCTCACACAGAGGAGACCCTCAGCATCCTCGCAGAACAATGCCTCCACCAAAGGTACCAGGAAACGCCTGGGGTGGTGGTGTAGGAATGGGGAAGGGTGAACTGGTGATGTAACCCCTGCCTTCTGCAGGGCCCTCACCTGTTGTGTCTGCCACGGGTGTGGGCAAGTACTTTGGTAGGTCAGACCCAGGAAGAGGTAGTGCCCATGGCCCTGGCTTTCCTGGCATTGAGGGCCCAAATGCTGCTGAGCTGCTTGTTGCAAGGGTGAGGCATCCCAAGCTAGGAAGCTCTCCTGAGCATGCCCTGAGGCTCCTGAGGAACACCTGCAGTGATCACATCACATCACAGACAGGTCAAGGAACACCTGCAGCGGTCACATCCCAGTCCAGCCTGTTTGGTGAAGCCCTGTTCAGGGGAAGATGAACCTGTGATGTCTGTTCTGCCCAGGGCTATGCCAGGCACTGCTGTGGTGTGGTGGTGTTTGTGCACCCGCACCTGTGCTGACATGTACATGAGGGCATCCTGATCCAGAGGGTGTAAAGCAGTGCAGATCTGCAAAGCTGACTCGAGAGCTGCCACAAGGGAGCAGAGGAGTATCAAATCCTAGGAGTAACAAAACGACATGACCACAGCTGAGAGAGACACAGTGGTTGCTTGTCGTCTGCTTTAGACAGAACGTTGCAAAGCTGGGGTTATCCTGAAGTCTGGGCTGGGACCTCCTATTCTCTGCTTGAGCTTTGCTCTGAAAGTGTGACAGAGGCAGGTGTGTGGGACAGGCACCGTGCAGCGTGAAGAGTAAGTGTGGGGTGCCACTGGGAAAGGCCTTGCTGTAACAAGGGATGCAGTGTGGCAGAGGTTTCTTGTGTTTGAGTGGAGGTAGTGCACCATGTCCTGGCACACAGAACACATCAGAGCAGCTTGAATGGGCCATACAGGAGGACGTACACAGCTGTGCACAGCCCATGGCAGGTGCTGGGGTCTTGCCCAGAGCTGGTAGTACCTGTGGCAGTTAGCAGAACCAGAGCGGTGAATGTGTTTGCCTGAAATTGTGTGTTTGTGGTGAGATGGTGGCAGTAGTGACTCGGGTCCAAGCCCCTGTGGAAGATGTGATAGGAAGAGGAGTGATGAATGGAACTGAACTCCAGTCTGGCCCAGTGAGCTGGGCAGCCCAGTCAGGGCACTGTGAACAGAGCCTGACTGGCTACATGGATCACACCTTGGCCTGTGGTGTCAGTCCTCAAAGGAGGGAAGGAGCCATGTGCCAAGAAAGCAAGCAGCTGACCTCGCAGGGAACAGAGCACTTTCAGGGTCTCCTGTGCAGGGTCTTCGGACAGCTGAGGGCACCAGAGGGACTTCTGGGCGTCTCTCTGCATGAAGCACCGCAAAGTATTAAGCCTAGGGGCTAGCAGCATGGGCATCACTGAGAATGAAGGTGGAAGAATGTGGTGTGGTGAAGCAGAATTAGGGAGCTCTAGGACCTGCTCAGGGAAGGTCTCTGTTTCAAAGAGTAAGGCAAAAGGATGACAAATCAGGAAACTTCCATGGAAAGTGTCACCCACAGTGTCATGGTCTTCAAGGCTGGGGAGCTATATGCAGATGGGAAAAGTGGAGAGGAGCTGAGTCTCTGCAGGTGTCACACAGCTGCACCAGTGGCAGCGTGACAGGAAGAGAAAAGGCTGCCTGGGTCAGGGTGGTGCCCAGCAGTCCCAGCTGCCTTGGCAACCAGGGAAGTTTTTGGCCATAAGCTGATAGCTGGTGGGGCACAAACAGCTGCTGTAGCTGCACCAGTCCCAGGACCTGCACATGGGGAGCACAGACCTGAGGCACACAGCTCACAAGCAGGCACCTAGGCTCAGGGTAGTAGTGTCTCCTCCTCAGTATGGGGACAGGGAAAAAACTCTGTCCACTTTGGGTGTGCTGTGTCTAGTGCCAGCCTGAAACTGCAGGAAGGAAGCATGTGTGCATGTCTGGGTGTGTCCATGTCTTTGTATGCCTGTCTGTGTGTTTCCTGACCAAGGCTGGTTGCAGGTCGTTAGTGCTAGGGGAAGAGAGGGGAAGCAGCAGTGTGGAGCTGTGTTGGTACGTGGGTTGGTCTGAGGGTGATGGGTGAGGGAGCAGGTGTTCTCAGGGCAGTGCTTGGCCCGGGACTCATGGTGGCATGTTAGTTCAGCATCCCCATCACATAGATTTCTTTCAAAGAGTGCCCAGAGATGCCTGGGAAGTGTGTGGGTGCAGCTTGCCAGATGCAAGGAGCTGTGGGGCGTCTGTGTGTGTGCAGCCTCTCCCCTGAGGCACCGAGAAGCAAGACAGTGGCTGGGATTAGGCTGTCACCCTGTGGGCAGACAGGTCACCCATGGGCCACGCTTGGTGTTAGGCCAGGTGCAGGGCAGCAGAGCTGGTACTGTGGAGGCAGGAGGAGCCCCAGCAGAGAAGGGATGGGATGAGCATCCACCTTGAATGGGAGTGTGCTCAGAGGGATGCAAGCCGGGCGGGGGTGAGCCGTGTGTCCCGGCTGTCACTGGTGCTGGTTCTCCAGAGCCTGCGCTCCTCAGCTCTCTCTGACGGCCCGGGAGGGCACTCACCTTGCAGAAGCCGGGCAGGGAGGCTGCGGTGCAACCCGGAGGGGCTCCGCAGAGAGGCAGCCGATGTGGGGCCATTGGTGTGGCAGGAGCGGGCCCTTAACCACGCTCCCACGCTCTCCTTCCAGGAAAGCGCACGAAGAAGGGCATGGCCACGGCCAAGCAGCGGCTCGGCAAGATCCTGAAGATCCACCGGAACGGGAAGCTGCTGCTCTAGCGGCGGGGCCGGCGGGCAGCCCGGCGGCGCCGCGCCTGGGGAGCGCTGCCGCCTGACGCCGGGGCCAGCACCACAGCAATCCCTTTGAACTTTCAGCGGTCGGAGTGTACAGAATCCTGCTATAAATATTTTTTAATATAGATGTCCTTTCTCAGAGCGCTGAGAGTGACTAGCCGCAAAACGCCAATACTAACCCCGGCTGCGAAGGAGCGGGCGCTTTCCCCCGGCCCCGGGCGGAGCCGCCAGCGGAGCAGCAGCAGCAGCGACGCGGGAGAGGCCCCGCTCCGAGCTGGGGGAGCCGCCAGCGGAGCAGCAGCAGCGACGCGGGAGAGGCCCCGCTCCGAGCTGGCGGAGCCGCCAGCGGAGCAGCAGCAGCAGCGACGCGGGAGGGACCCCGCTCCGAGCTGGGGGAGCCGCCAGCGGAGCAGCAGCAGCAACGCGGGAGAGGCCCCGCTCCGAGCTGGGGGAGTCACCAGCGGAGCAGCAGCAGCGGCGCGGGAGGGACCCCGCTCGGAGCTGGGGGAGCCACCAGCGGAACAGCAGCAGCAGCGACGCGGGACGGACCCCGCTCCGAGCTGGGGAAGCCACCAGCGGAGCAGCAGCAGCAGCGGCGCGGGAGGGACCCCGCTCCGAGCTGGGGGAGCCACCAGCGGAGCAGCAGCAGCAGCGGCGCGGGAGGGACCCCGCTCCGAGCTGGAGGAGCCGCCAGCGGAGCAGCAGCAGCAGCAGCGGCGCGGGAGGGACCCCGCTCCAGGCCAAGCCGCGGGGCCGGCCCGGGGCTGCTGGGGTGGGCTGTGAGGCGGTGGGCGCGTTTCTCAGGCAACCCCCCCCCCTCCACGGTCGCCCTTTGTAGCTGCGTTTCCCGAGGCATCCTTTTCCTAGAATGTAGCTTGTACATAGCTTTTGGAATAACCACCACCGGTTTTTTTATAAGGGGAAGAGTCTCTCCGGGGCGCCGCCCGCCGGTACCAGCTCTTTGCGTAACTTCTTGTACGAGGAGGGAAGACAAGTTATTTTACTAGCACCTTGTGGAGTGTTTTCCGTGTTTTGTGACGATGTAATTTATTAATGTTTGTAGCTTTTTATATTTGTACATTTCTTATGGGCTTTGTTTATATACACACATTACTGGGGCGCGGTGCCCGCGGGGAACCAGAGCCACCCGCGGCCGGGGGCCGGGGTCCGAGGGGCCCGAGCCGGCCAGGGCGTCGCGCCGGCTTTTTTTATTATGATTATTATTATTAGTAGTATTATTATTATTTTTTTCGCGACATGTACATTTCTAACAAAGTTTATCGTGGCTATCTATCTATGACGGTGTTTTATTTACTGATTCATATCAAATGCTCTTGTATCGAGTTCACGGAATCTAAGTAAACTTAGAGCAAAGTTCAGACGAACGAAAAAGAAAACAAACAAACAAAAAAAAAAAAGAAAGCAAAGTAAACTATTTCAGGTTTTGTACACAACTGCCTGGGCCTGGCCTTTTTGTGGGGTTGGCAAGGGGGCTATGTGTGGGCGGAGGATGGGAGGTGAGGGAGGGGGCAGAGGTAGCTGCAAGATGCCTCCGGGTGGAGAGGAGGAGGAGAGAGTAGGGACCCACAGCCCTGCACGCTGCTCTGCCTGGTCAGCCTGCTCCCTCAGCAGGAGATCCACTGCTCCTTTGCAAGCACACCACAGGGGGCTAAGCCTGCTGCCCGAAATCCGTCCTTGCTCTAACACCACAAGAAGCCCTGGCTAAGTTGGCATGCCCTTGAGTGTCCTTGTAAGATGCCCGGTGGCCCACCCAGACATGGCTGCCCACCGTCCATCACTGCTGTCATTATCCACCTCCTTTGGTGCACACACCCACTTCCATCTCCTTCCTCCTTCCATCTTGGACGTGACCAGGTGCTACAGCCCTTCCCCTTCTTGTCGGTGGTGGAAACATGAGCTGTCTCACCAGGTACCTTGAGCCGTTGCTCCAGATTGACTCTCCTGTCCCTAAGGCCATTTTCCAAGTCCTCTTGGTCCTCGCCAGAGTGACTGAAGATGGTAGCCACAGACGTGTGCAACCACTGCTGCTCCTGCATTTTAACACAAGGCACCTAGGCTGCTGCCTAGCACTTGGCCAACCACAGCCTGCGCAGTTACCTCTTGTGACAGCCCCAGCAGGCAGAGTCCTCTCCCTAGAGGTAAGCGCCACGCAGCACCAAACTCCGCTCCTGCTGTGCCTCCTTACTAAGTGGGATGACTGCATGGGGCAGTAGGGGTCTGCATACAGGCTGCCTCTGGCTGCAGCGGCAGTAGCGGCCCCTCACCAGCGGGGGGCGTGCCCAGCTCAGAAACAGCCCAGCCTGCGCGCCGGGAGCCGCTGTCGGGGAGCGCTGGCACCTCCCGCGGGCGGTGCCACCTGCGCCTTCGCTGCAAGGCTGAGCGCCGCCTGCCACTCGCTGCAATGTGCACCTGCCAGCAGCCCCGGGAGGCCACTGCAAGGCTCCAGGCCGTGCAGAAAGCACCCTCAGAATCGTAGAATCGCGGATTGGTCTGGGGTGGAAGGGTGCTGCAAAGGTCATCCAGTCCAATCCCCTCTGCAGTCAGCAGGGACATCCTCAACGAGGCCAGGCTGCCCAGAGCCATGTCAAGACAGCAATAATGACAAAGCATAGATGCTTCAGTCCAGAGAACGCTGAACTGACAGCCTGGTGCAGAGCTGTGTCCAGTTCTGGGCTCCTCAATTCAAGAGAGATGTTGAGGTACTGAAACACGTCCAGAGAAGGATGATGAAGCTGGTGAGGGGCCTGGAGCACAGCCCTGTGAGGAGAGACTGAGGGAGCTGGGGGTGTGCAGCCTGCAGAAGAGGAGGCTCAGGGCAGACCTCTTTGCTGTCTACTGAAGGGAGGTTGTAGCCAGGTGGGGTTGGTCTCTTCAGCCAGGCAAGCAGCAATAGAACAATGGGACACAGTCTCAAGCTGTGCCCAGGGGAGGTCTAGGCTGGATGTTAGGAGGAAGTTGTTGGCAGAGAGAGTGATTGGCATTGGAATGGGCTGCCCAGGTAGGTGGTGGAGTAACCATCCCTGGAGGTGTTCAAGACAAGACTGGATGAGGCACTTAGTGCCATGGTCTGGTTGCTTGGCTAGGGCTGGGTGCTGGGTTGGACTGGATGATCTTGGAGGTCTCTTCCAACCTGGTTGATTCTATGATTCTCTTATCCAGGGACAAGAGCTGCCAGCTGCTGCTCCATATCCTCTTTGCAGCAGACCAGGGCATGGAACCTGACTACTCTGGGTCTAGCCAGCAGGATCTGAACTTCAGCAGAGTCTCCTTTGGCCTCTGAGGCCAAAGTACAAAGACTTTCCTGACACATAGGCCTGCAGCCTGCTGAGGGATGTTGGTCACTGTCCTGCCTCCTGGCCTGGGGTGCCAGGCACGTCTCCAAACAGCACCAAGATGGGCAAATGAACCTGGTGGATGTTGTGGCTTCTGATACATGCAGCATGGCTGTGAGCCTGCACAGTGTTACTACACTTGCCAAAGCATTCCTGACTCTTCTTAATGAAGCCAAGTAGCAAGGCTTAGAGCAAACACTGCTCAGCACATGCTGAGAAGCTTCCCAAGTGTTTCATAGAATCATAGAACTGTATTGCTGGGGAAAAAAGATATCAGGATCATCAAGTGCAACCATTCTCTGCCTCCACCAAGGCTGGTGCACGTGCCTCAGCACCACGTCCCCCAGCAATGGGCACTCAGCTGGCTCCCTAGGGAGCCTCCTCCAGGGCTTGAGAAACCTTTCAGTCAAGAAGTTTCTTCTGCTACCCAACCTAAATCTCCCTTGCTGCAAATTGAGGTCCTTTCCTCTCACCCTCTCACATGTTACCTGGGCTCCAGCCTCCTTGTAGGGAGTTTCCATGATGCCATTTCAGAGAGGTCTGCCTTGCTGGCCTCTTGGGTTGCTAGAGACTTTTTGCCACTTTACTCCTGGTTTATCTTGGCTTCTTCAGGCTTCAGGTCAGGGCCTATTAGAAGTCATTCCTCGGTCTGTGGCTCAGTGCAGCCATTTCTGCTCTCTTGCCTGTTTCCTGAGTTGTTACTGCTTCCTTTGCCTGCGTGCTTCTTGCCCTCTCCCTGCGCCCCCAGGCAGCCCATGTCTGTCAGTCAGGTGCTCATGCACCAGCTGATGGGGTGTGGAGCTCAAGCCCAGCAATCACTGTGCCTGGTTGGCAGAGGTGTAAGAGTCTTTGCGCCCACAAAGGAGCTGCCCAGAGGGCTCCTCCACCTCTTTTTGGACAAGCCCCAGAGAGCTCTGCATCTGACAAGTTCTTGTCCTCCACAAATGTAGTGGAAAAACTAGAGCACAGAGAGGCAAATGAGGAGCAGGGGACAGCCTGACTTACCCTCTGCCTGGCTTGGTGCCACACATCAACAGCAGCCTCCTGCTGACAGCAGGGACAGTGGGCACCTGGCATAGGTCTGGTTTCACTCCAGCAGGCCTCCAGGCTAGCATGAGTGAAAGCTGTTCTGGTACTAAGGAGGCAGAAAAGTCACTTTCCCTCCCCACTCCTTACAACATCTCCCACTCATAAGAGGTCCTGGCCACCTGCAGCCAGCATGTGGCACTTCTAGCAGCTCCTGGACTGTCCTATTCCCTTCTGCCTTCCTGCTGTGCTTGGTGAATGCTGCCACAAAGCTCAACGCCAAGATCAGCTGTGTGGGGGTTCTGCTGCCTTCGATCTGCCTGGCTCCACATGTGGCAAGGGTACACCTTGCATTGCCCACAGGCATGTGAAGAGGACACAGAATGTCCCATGTCAGCCACCCCTCAGTTTGGTGCCACCAGCAAACATGCTGAGGGTCTGCTCAATCCTCTCATCCAGGTTGTTGATGAAGATATTGAACAAGACTGGACCCAACCCTGCCCATATTGGCCCTTCCACACATCTTCACACTCCAAGCACCACTGATCCTACAGAGAATTTATTTCCTCTGCATCTGTGGTGGGAAGCAAATGCTCCTTTCTCACAGTGCTGGATTCCTCTTTAAAGCAGTGCTGCTCACAGACCTACTGAGACATCTCCAGCCCCTCACATTCACAGAATCACAGATGCATAGAATCATGAAGTGCTTTATGTTGGAAAGAACCTTCAAAAGCCATCTAGTCCAAGACCACTGTGAGCAGCAAGGACATCTTCAACTAGATCAGGCTGCTCAGAGCCCCATCAAACCTGATTTGAATAGTTCCATGGATGAGTATCTACTGCCTCTCTGGTCAACCTGTTTCACCACCCTCAGCATAAAATAGTTCTTTCTTCTCTCCAATCTAAACCTCCCTCTTTTAGTTTCAAACCACCACCCCTTGTCATGTTGCAACAGACCCTGATAAAAAGCCTGTCCCCAGCTTCTTATAGGTCCCCTTTCTGTACTGAAAGGCTGCAAAAAGGTCTCCTCCAAGCCTTCTCTTCTCCATTCTTTTCCTTCCTTTCCTCTCTTCCCCTTCTCTTTGTTTTGCAGCACCATGATGCACCTCCAGCCCCCAGGCAGATCACCCTCCCCTCGTTTGCCGGCAGGCTGAACAAACAAGGTGCTGCTGTGCAGGAACATCTTGCAGAAGCTCTGAAAGCAGGAGGTGCTCCACAACACTGAGGATGGGACACGTCGTGTGGCCAAGGTGCACCCCTGCAGCAGACTGGGCAAATAATGCCAGCATGGCTCCAGACAGCAGGGGGTCTCTGCGGAGCCCAGGCTTTGCCTTAGAGAATGGAGAGCAATCACTGGCCTGGTTTGCCCTGGGACACCATCACCCTTTGTAATGTGGGTGTGCTGCTGGGCAGAACGGGCTGGGGGAGTGTCCCCCAGTGATGTATGAGCAGAGTGCTGGAGAGGCTCTTAACACCACCCTGGCAGAGCTGGAGCATCAACGTCCCGGGAGCCATTAGATGCATTAAGTGCCTCTCTCTTTCTGTGGGCAGCCAGGGAGGGCTTTCTTCAAACTGCACATGATAAGCTCACAGGTAAACCACTCAACACTTCCTGGCATCATTTTTCTTACTGTACCTCCAGTTCACAAGTCTGAGATCTGTAATTACTTTGCTCTCTCGGGCAAGTTGTATCTTGAAGAGTCGCAGCTGGATTAGGAGACTGCTGCCTGGCAGCCACCTCAGGGGAGAGAATGAGAACAGGCTGGGCAAAGCTGCTCAGGTCTGAGCTTTCAGGGCCCTCCTCACTCGCTCAGCTCCAGGAAACAACTTCCCTCCACAGCTGCTGCAGGTCTCCTTGGCCAGCCTCGGACAGACTCCAGTGAGCCCTGAGGCAAGGCAAAGGATGGGAGCCTGCTGCTGTGCTGCCTGGCTCCAACAGCAGGGCTCGTCCTGGGCTGGCAGGCTGAAAGAAGGGATCTGCTGTGGAGTCAGAGAATCACAGAATGGTGGGGATCATCTAGGATCACCTAGGATCACATCCAGGTGGGTTTGGAATCTCTCCAGAGAAGAAGAGACTCCACAACCTCTCTGGGCAGTCTGCTCCAGGGCTCCAGCACCCTCACAGCTAAAGTGTTTCTCCTTATATTCAGGTGGGACCTCTTGGGGTCATCTTTGTGCCCCTTGCTCCTGGGCACCAGTGAAAAGAGCCTGGCCCCATCCTCTTGCCCCCCATCATTTAGCTTTTGCTGAGCATTGATCAGATCTCCTCTGGGGCTGCTCTTCTCCAGGCTCAACAATCTCAGGGCTCTCAGCCTTTCCTTCTTACAGAGGTGCTCAAGCCCCTCAGCATCTGAGAAATTGCTCCTGCCTGCTTTGCCAGTAAGGAGCCTTTCTTCTTCCCATTCCATTGGCTAGAGAACCCTAAAGATGAGCCCCCCGAGGAGTGGCACAGCTCCATCCTTTAGCTGCTGGCGATGGCTGGTGTGATTCTGTGCAGCCCAACACTCCTGTGTCACACAGCTCTTCACCATGCAGGCTGGCTGAGCCACCAGCCTGCTTTACCTGAGCCCTACACTCCTGTGTCACACAGCTCTTCACCATGCAGGCTGGCTGAGCCACCAGCCTGCTTTACCTGAGCCCTGCACTCCTGTGTCACACAGCTCTTCACCATGCAGACTGGCTGAGCCAGCAGCCTGCTTTACCTGAGCCCTACACTCCTGTGTCACACAGCTCTTCGCCATGCAGGCTGGGTGAGCCACCAGCCTGCTTTACCTGAGCCCAACACTCCTGTGTCACACAGCTCTTCACCATGCAGGCTGGCTGAGCCACCAGCCTGCTTTACCTGAGCCCTACACTCCTGTGTCACACAGCTCTTCACCATGCAGGCTGGGTGAGCCACCAGCCTGCTTTACCTGAGCCCTGCACTCCTGTGTCACACAGCTCTTCACCATGCAGGCTGGGTAAGCCACTAGCCTGCTTTACCTGGACTGCCTTTGCTTGCTGGCATCAGAAACTCCCCTCCACTGGCCATTTCCCCCCCCCTCCCAGTTTCTTTGCTGAAAAGCAAAACTCAGCAGTTCCAGCCACATCGCAGCTTTATTTTATGGCTGTCATAAAACATATTTGGTGGGTTGGCTTGGAAAACAAACACCTCTGCAGAATATGGAATGTCAGATGCCTCAGCCCGGAGGAGGCAGAAGGGGTGAATGTTTCCTAGCAGCGTTTGGGTATGAATTCACTGGGGCAGACCATAAAACAAGACACAGAACAAGGGGTACAATAAAAAGTGCACTAATGCCATATGGGTTACGTGGCCCTTGCCCAGGCTTAAGGACTTTCGACACAATTCCCTGATCCAAGCTCCCCAGCCTCCTTGCTTTGCCTCCAAAGGTGCGGACTTTAACTTCTCTGCGGGGATAACCTGAAGCTCGCCCTAAGATCAGTTACGGAGCTCCGCATGCTCCGTGTGGCCTCCGGGAAGGCAGAGCAAGCCAGATGCGCTCCCGAGCCGGAGTGCTCCCTTTGTGCGGGGCTTTTGTTCCCCGCATTCCATGGGTTCTGCCCTGTCACAGCTGATAGCAGCTCCCCAGCCCACTGAAAGAGAGCTGTCACAGCTCAGCCTAGCTCGGCTTACGGAGAATGCAGGCTATTAACGAGCTGTTATCTCCGGCGGCTCTTGCGCAAACCCTTCCCTGGCCGGCACTTGGCAGAAGCAGCGATGACAACTCTGACAGATGCTAGTGAGAGGAGAATAAAGATGCTGTGGCTTCAGAGCATCTGCAGGGATTAAACCTTCATCGCATTAGGTGACTTTCCTGCTCTTCAGACAAAGGGAACTTTGCTCTTTCTCTGTCTGGGCACCTGCGTTTCTCCCTGACGCTGTTTCACTGCCAGACACTTTCATCCCAGCTTGTCTGCGCCACTCTCGGTTGACTTTTTGCCCTTCTAACGTCCAGGTAGATTTAATCCTTGATGCTCTTTAGTGCTTTGCTAACTCTCCACCTACAGTCTTCTGCCTGATCCAGGGCTGTGTCTGCAGGGAAGGTTCTGGTTGCTGCTGAGGACCAGCTTCCAGTGGTGGAGAAAGCCTGCACTAGCCAGGCATGAGCCAAGAGAAAGCAGCTCTGCTTTGTGCAGTGTGACCTTAGGAGTCACAGCTCTGCAGGAGCTTCTGGCTCCGTGCAGCTGAGAAGGACACCCTGGAGATGACCACAAACCTTGTGATTCTCTGCTCTCTGCACAGTGTCACAGCTAGGATTTGAGGATGGGGGAGGAAGATTCGCTGCAAAAAAGGGGAGATATTAAGGCTAAGGTTTGTTTGTCCAGTGCAGGGAATGAAACACATCCAGGCCAAGCAATACACTTCAAAGCAGCAGCCCAGCTATTTGTTTGCAGCCGGCTTTAGCTGGGAACAGTAGCGTGTGAGGAGGAAGCATCAGCCGGGGCTGTTTGCAGGGTGGCTCACCTCATGGAAGTGACTCAGTCCTGCTGCCTGGTGCGCTGCAAAGCACCGTGGCCTGCTCCCCTCCCTGCCGTCCCATTTCCACTCGGCTCCCACTTACCACTTCTGCACCTTCATTCCTTCCAGAGCCCTGCTGAGGATTCTTCAGGTGGGGTCAACAGTGTGAGTAGCTGGATCCCTGCAGATCTCATCTGGCTAGGTGAGGCAGGCACACAGGCAATGTGATCAGAGATTCAGTCTGGGTCAGAAGGGACCACGAGATCCTGTGCTGGTTGTTTTGCTGCTGGCCAGAGTAGATGCCCTGATTGTGCCATGCTGGATGAACACTCACCTCTCATCCTAGCAGCAGCACACAAGGCATGAGGAGCAATCCTGCTGATGAGTTTTGGTTTTCCAAGTGCACTTCCATCAAGAAAAAGCTATGAAAGTGTCCTCTTGGTGTAGCCCAAGAAGCTTTTGTGTTCTAGAGTTGTCCTGGCTCTATGTTTAGTGCTCTCCTCTTGATAATGATTTTAGGAAAAAGGTCTCCATTTCTTCTCTTCTAAAATACAGTGAAGGTGGTGAGACACTGGAATGGGTTGCCCAGAGAGGTTGTGGATGCTCCCTCCCTGGAGGTGTTCAAGGCCAGGTTGGATGAGGCCTTGAGCACCCTGTTCTAGTGGGAGGTGTCTCTGCCTATGGCAGGGGTTGGAACTGGATGATCTTTGAGGTCACTTCCAACACAAACCATTCTATGATTTTATGATTCTGTGCTGCAAGGCCTTGGAACAGGCTGCCCAGGTAGGTGATGGAGTTACCATCCTTGGAGGTGTTCCAGAATTGTGTGGACATGGCACTTGGGGACATGGTTTAGTGGCCATGGTGGTGTTGGGTTGGAGTTTGGACTCAATGATCAGACTCTGGGCAAACCAAGATTGTTAAAAAGCAGGAAAACATTTCATGAGACTCTGGTTGGATGGTGGTGGAGTTGGTGTTGCTCTTAGACAGAAACAACAGACAGGGCAGGTCAGAAATGGCCCAGGAAGGACACAGCTGTTTTGCCTTCAAATTCTGAGTTTGAGGCTGTCCAGCCTTGCCAAAGCAGAGGGGGTGGGGGCGAGGCTGACTGTGCTCTTCATCACAGCTGCTGATTCACAGGCTGCATTGGCCTGGAAGGGACCTTCTTGTTGAATCTCAATGCACTTAGCAGGGACACCTCCAACTAGATCAGACTGCTCAGGGACACACCAAGTCTGATCTTGAATGTGTCCAGGGATGGGGCCTCAACCACCTCCCTGGACAACCTGTTCCAGTGTTTCACCACCCTCACACTGCAGAACTTTCTCCTGATGTTCAACCTAAATTTCCCTTGTTCCAGCTTCAAACCATTGCCTCTAGTCCTACCCCCACCCACCCTTCTGAACAGTCCCTCCTCAGCTTTACTGTAGGTCCCCTTCAGATATTGCAATGCGCCTCTGAGGTCTCTCTGGAGCCTTCTCTTCTCCAGGATGCACAGACCCAACTTTCCCAGCCTGTCCCCATAGAGGAGGTTCTTCAGCACCCTGATCATCTTTGTGGCCTCCTCTGGACCTCTCCAGCAGCTCCATGTCCTTCTTGAGCTGGGGGAGGCAGAACTGGAGGCAGTGCTGCAAGTGGGGTCCCAGCAGAGCAGAGCAGAGCAGAGCAGAGCAGAGGGGGAGAATCAATTCCCTGTGCTGCTGCTCTTCCTGCTTTGGATGCAGCCCAGGACATGGTTTCTCTGGGCTCAGGTTGAGTTTTTGATCAACTGACAGCCCTGAGTCCTTCTCCTTAAGACTGCTCTCATCTTCCTCATTGCATAGCCACCAGTGACACGGAATCAGACTCTACTATTGTAGTTTCTTGTCAGCAGTAAATTCTTTTTCTGCTGAAAACGAGGGAGTTTCTTTCTGAGAGCTATCTCCTCTCTGGCCCTAGATGGTCAGTGTCTGTTTGGCCAGCTGAGGCACTTAGTACACACACTGAGCAGTGACATTAATCCTAATCATTTCTTGTCTGTGCAGTGCCACTGCTGCTGCTGCTGCAGGGGTTGCTGTTCCTCAGAGCATTGCTCCTGCCAGCATCCCATCAACACACAGCTACTTTTGTGTGCAGGCCAGCAGGAACACAGTGTTTAGAATCATAGCATCATAGATTCAAACAGGTTGGAAGAGACCTCCAAGATCATCCAGTCCTCAGTTCCCTCAGCTGCTGTTCTCCAGACCCTTCACCATCCTCATTGCCCTTGTCTGGACCTGCTCCAACCCCTCAATGTCCCTCTCAGAGTAAAAGTGACACCAAACTGACCCCAGTACTCTAAGTGTGGCTTCACCAGTGCTGAGCCCAAGGGCACGGTCATGTCTCTGGCCCTGCTGGTCACACTATTGCTGATCCAGGCCAGGATGCTCTTGCCTTTCTTGGGCACCTGAGCACACTGCTTGCTGGCTCATCTTCAGGCTGGAACTGCAGACTTGTTTTGGTTAGAAGAGTCCTTTCAGATCATCCAGTCCAACCCTTAACTCAGCGCTGCCAGCTCACCACTGAGGCAGAGCCCCCAGCACCACATCTCCACAGCTTTGAAACCCCTCCAGAGATGGGGACTCCACCACTGCCCTGAGCAGCCTGCTCCAGGGCTTGGCCATGCTTTGGGGGAGAAATTTAGGGTATGGCTTGGCCTGTAGCTGGATTCCCTTCTCCATTTTTATCTCTCTGTGTGTGTTTCTAACTATGGAAAGCAAACTAACCTTAGCCACAATAACAGCTAAAAGCCAAGCTTGGACTTCTTAGTCACTGCTATGGCTGCTAACGGCTGTTACTCATAACACAGCCCCACAGGACTCTGCATCTTAATCTCCTTTTGTGGTATAAAATGGTCCAAACAGCTGCTAAATGGAACAAAAGTGTAATCCATCAGGATCAAGTTGAATAAACATAAACATCCCATTTCCTTGCAGGCAAACATGGCATGGGCTCAGCAGAATGATGCTCCCAGAGCTCTAACAGGGTGGAAAACTGGGGAGCCAACCTGACCTGGCACATGGCACTCTGCTTTGAGGGGTCTGGGTGATGTGAAAGGTTGGAACACAGTGTGTCTTACCTCGTGGATGAGGGAAGGGCTGTGGGCATGGTCTACCTGGACTTCAGTAGAGCCTTTGAGGCTGTCTCCCACAGCATTCTCCTGCAGAAACTCCTGGCACAAGGTTTGGCTCAGTGCCCTCTGCACTGGATGAAAAAGCTGGCTGATGGCCAGGCCCATGGGCTGGTGGGCACGGAGCTGAACCTAGCTGCTGCCCACTCACCAATCCCCCTGGGTTCAGTGCTGTAGCCTGTCCTCTCTCGTGTCCTTATCAATGATCTGGGTGAGGGGTATGAGGCACCTGCAGTAAGTTTGCAGATGGCACTGCCATAGGTGGCTGTGTCCATCTGCTAGAGGGTAGGGGGAGGCTTTACAGTGGGATCTGGACAGGTGAAAGCCATGGGCCAAGGCTGACTGTGTGGAGTTCAACGTGGCCAAGGGCCAGGTCCTGCAGCTGGGTCACAACAACCCCAAGGTGAGCTACAGACTTGGGGATATGTGTTTGGAAAGCTGCAACTTGGAGAGGGACTTGGAGGTGTCGGTTGGCAGTCACTGAACATGAGCCAGCAGTGTCCAGGTGGCCAAGAAAGCCAATGGCATCCTGGCTTGAGTGAGAAACAGGGTGGGCAGCAGGGACAGAGAGGTGACCATCCTCCTGTGTTCAGCACTGCTGAGGCCACACTTCAGGTGTTGTGTTCAGCTCTGGGCCCCTCACTCCAGGAAGGACATTTAGGAGCTGGAGAATGCCCAGAGAAGGGCAATGAGGCTGGAGAAGGTCCTGGAGCACCTGGGCTATGAGAAGGGGCTGAGGGAGCTGAGGGTGTTCAGGCTGGAGAAGAAGAAGCTCTACAGCTCCCTGAAGGAAGGTTGGAGTGAGGAGGGGGCAGCCTCTGCTCCTTGTTAACAAGTGACAGGAGCAGAGGAAATGGTTCTGAGCTGCCCCAGGGCAGGTTCAGGCTGGATGCTAAGAAATATTTCTTCACTGGAAGGGTTCTCAGACACTGGAACAGGCTGCCCAGGGCAGTGCTGGAGTCACCATCCCTGAGGGTGTTTGAGCAGCCTGTGGAGCTGGTACTTAGGGGACATGGCTTAGTGTTGCAGTGTTGGGTGGAAGGTTGGACTGGGTGAGCTTGGAGGTGTCTTCCAGCCTAAGCTGGATTCTGTGTGTTTTTTTGGGGGGCTTGAAGAACCTCCCTGGGCAGCCTGTTCCAGTGCTTCACTACCCTCACCAAGCTTGTTCCTGAATAGAATCACATGGTGTGGGCTGGAAGCAAACTCCAAAGCTCATCTAGTCCAACCTTCTCTGCAGTAAGCAGAGACATCCTCAACAGATCAGATTGCCTAGAGCCCTAAGTAGGACAATATTCAGAAGCATGCAAAGACCAACAGCAGGTCAAGAATGTATTCATAGAATCATAGAATCAACCAGGTTGGAAGAGACCTCCAAGATCATCCAGTCCAACCTAACTATTCAGTTCTGCTTACTCTCTCACCTCAGAGTATCTCTTGACTTTTGGAGGAAGTGTAATTAGTATTGTTAATTTTAATTACCTTTTAATCATGGGCCAGTTATCAGTTAATTTAACTAATCACCCTGTGGAAGCCTTAAACCCCCAAACCAGCACACACAATGTTCACCAGGGGAGTCACAGGGATGGAAAAAGTGATTCTGCACTTGACAGAGCTCATCATAGAATGGTTTGGGTTGATAGGAACCTTAAAGATCATCCAGTTCCCAGCTCTCTGCCATGGGCAAGGATACTTCCCTCTCCACTGGGTTGCTCAAGGTTTCATCTAACCTGGCCTTCAATACCTCCAAGGAGGGGACATCTACCACCTTCTTGGGCAACCTGCTCCAGTGTCTCATCACCCTAACTGTCAAGAGTTCCTTTGCTGTGAAGAATATTCAGCTATTGCCATGAGCATCCTCCAGACACCACAGTACCAACTTCTTCCTAAGCCCCTTCCTCTGGCAGCAGTGCTGGCCAGTGTGGTCCCCAGCAGCCTGGAAATGACTATGACTGGAGGAAAGAGGAGGGATCAGAAAAGTCTGGGTTTAAAGAAGCAGAAATGCTTTGCCTGATTGAATTTGAAAGTTATAAACCTGAAACTAATCAGGGGAAAGTTTCTGCCTTTGAGGTGCACAGCTATTTGGACACACAGGCATTTCTGCTCAGCTCAGGTTCAAAGTCAAAAGCAAGCACTCAGCAGTCAAACCCCTCTTGGCTGGCAGGTTGGGGTAGGAGGGATGAGGTCATGCTTGTCAGCCCCATGCCAGTGTGTCTCCTGGATTCTCCACCTCTCCCCTGAGTCAATAAAAATGAGTGTGGGGATCTGCTGGGCAAAATGCTGAGCTGGAAACAGACCTCACAGCTTGGGGATCTGCTGGGCAAAATGCTGAGCTGGAGACAGACCTCACAGCTTGGGGATCTGCTGGGCAAAATGCTGAGCTGGAGACAGACCTCACAGCTTGGGGATCTGCTGGGCAAAATGCTGAGATGGAGACAGAACTCACAGCTTGGGGATCTGCTGGGCAAAATGCTGAGCTGGAAACAGACCTCACAGCTTGGGGATCTGCTGGGCAAAATGCTGAGCTGGAGACAGACCTCACAGCTTGGGGATCTGCTGGGCAAAATGCTGAGCTGGAGACAGACCTCACAGCTTGGGGATCTGCTGGGCAAAATGCTGAGCTGGAGACAGACCTCACAGCTTGGGGATCTGCTGGGCAAAATGCTGAGCTGGAGACAGACCTCACAGCTTGGGGATCTGCTGGGCAAAATGCTGAGCTGGAGACAGACCTCACAGCTTGGGGATCTGCTGGGCAAAAAGCAACAGAGGAAATGAGAAAATGAAAAAGAACAAATCTGGCAAAGAACCTTTTGTCTCCACCCACAGATAGCTGCTTGCTTCCATCAGCTGCCCTGAGTCACTGCCATCTTCTGCAGGTGCTTAGCTGTGGACAGACACCACCACCTGGGGCTTCCTCAGGAGCTCAGGGTTGCTAAAGTGGTCCTAGAGAGGAGCAGTGCCCAGTCCTGGCGGATGCCTGGCACTCTGAGAGTACCCAGTTGACTTGTCCTTTGCCCAGGTGGTGAGGCCACACCTTGAGTACTGTTTTCAGTTCTAGGCCACTCACTCCAGAAAGGATATTGATGGTCTGGAGTGTGTCCAGAGAAGGGCAATGAGGCTGGAGGAGGTAGATGGTAGAGCAATATTATGGGTTTGAGTCTGAGACCATGTGGGAGTTTCTCTTTGCCTCTAAACCTGCCCTTGCAAAAGCAAATTATGCCCAGAGTGGCTCTGCTCTAGGTACAGAAGTTTGGTGTGTTGCAAGTGCCTGCAGCCCAGGTCCCTTTAGCTATCAGGGCCCCGCTGGAAGGGGCTCTGCTGTATGAAAGTAATTGGAAATGCATGGCTGCAGATGTGAGCACACAGGCACGTCAGGAAAGCAGCTCTCATTAGGCAGCACTAAACACAGGGACGTGTGCCAGGGCCAAATCACAACTTCCCTCTGATCACCACAGCCAGCACTGGGTGCTGTATGGAGCAGTGCCTTGCTTGGCTTGATTGCCTCCACCACTGGTACCAGCAAAGGGGAAGTCAGGGAAGGGTGGGCTGCAGGTCTGGAGGATGACAGCTGAGGATGCTTTGCTCCAGCTCCAGCCAAGTCACTAGGAGATATCGTCGCTGGGGCAAGACCTCCTGGTGCAGCAAGGTGGGGTTGGTCTCCTCTCTCAAGTACCATGTGCTAGGACAAGAGGAAACAGCCTTGAGCTGCACCAGCTTGAGGTTGGATATTCCTGTGAGAGTGGTCAGGGATTGGAACAGGGAGGTGGTGGAGTCACCATCCCTGGAGGTGTCCAATAAACCTGTGGCCATGGTGCTCCAGGACATGGTTTAGTAGCCATAATGCTGTTGGGTTGATGGTTGGACTGGATGTTCTTAGAGGGCTTTTCCAGCTGAAACTGTTCTGTGATTCTATGACCCCAGATGTGCTCTCTGAAAGTAGCCTGCACCAGCCAAGGGTCGAGTGTGATGCTCAAAAGAGAGTTTGTAGTGGCCAACGAAACCTCAGTTAATGTGGTAAAGGGGATTTTAGTGGCAAGGTATGAATGGCTCACACTGCCCACACTCACCTGTGTGCTCCACACAGCACACTCCCAGCACGCATTCAGCAGGGGCAGCCTCGTGCCCAGCGCTCCTGGCCTGTGCTGAGCTGCCCAGCTTCGGTTCCAGGCTGGCCAAGCAGAGCAGCCCAGGGGTGCAGCGGATAACTGCAGCAGTTGTGCAGCTGCAGAAGCTTGTTGAGTTCCAGGAGAGAAATAGGGAGGAGAAAAATAACTCACCTGAAAGGCTTTGACATTAGACTTTGTTCTGCAAGCATCTCTTCCTAAAGGACACCTTTCCTGCTTGGATGAAGGTTTGCAGCCTTCCCCTTCCCCTTTCCTTTCTCCTTCCCCTTCCCCTTCCTCTTTCCTTTCTTCTTCCCCTTCCTCTTCCCCTTCCCATCCCCCTTCCAATTTCCCTTCCCCTTCCCTTTTCCCTTCCCCATCCCCCTTCCCCTTTCCTTTTCACTTCCCTTTTCCCTTCCCTTTTCTCTTCTCCTTCTCCTTCTCCTTCTCCTTCTCCTTCTCCTTCTCCTTCTCCTTCTCCTTCTCCTTCTCCTTCTCCTTCTCCTTCTTCTCCTTCTCCTTCTCCTCCTCCTCCTCCTCCTCCTCCTCCTCCTCCTCCTCCTCCTCCTCCTCCTCCTCCTCCTCCTTCTCATTCTCCTTTCCCTTCTCCTTCCCTTTCCCCTTCCCCCAAGTCAGTGTAAGGGAACCCATCACTTGCTCACTTAGTTCAGGAGAGCTCCTGCATAGGACCATCTTGAGGAGTCTCCAGCTCAGCAGAGAGCAGGAGGCTTAGCAGGTGACACTGAGCATGTCCTCAACATCACACAGTGAAGGCAAATGGCTTCAAAGACACTCAGTGGCTTCCAAAGCAGTGCCAAGGTCATAGAATCATACAATCAACCAGGTTGGAAGAGACCTCCAAACTCATCCAGTCCAACCTAGCACCCAGCCCTGTCCAATCAACTAGACCATGGCACTAAATGCCTCATCCAGTCTTGTCTTGAACACCAACAGGGATGGCAACTCCACCACCTCCCAGGGCAGCCCATTCCAATGGCAAATCACTCCCTCTGTGAAGAACTTCTTCCTAATATCATGAAGTGTCCCATGGGATTGCAGAGGGGCAAGGCAGAGGAGCCACTGCAGGAGAGAAGGAGTGGACTGTGGGGTCTTTGGAGGGGTCAGATGTGGTGCTCATGTAACAGCCCCACAAAGTAGATAATGTTTAGAAACCTGAAGCCAGTAGGTTGTTTTTTCCCTTGGAATTGTGAGTGTAGAGTTTTATTGTTTAAAAGGTTTTCTAAAGGAGCTTTCAATAGACCATGGAATTGCTGTAGCAGGTTTTTTTAGTGGTTGGGGGGTGGGGGGTGGGGGGGAATGGCTGTTGGGATTTTTTTTTTCCCTCTGTTGGAAATTGCTCAAGCATTTGGTTTCTATTTTTGCCCAAAGCACGAGCCTTCGGAGCAAGCATTTGATATGCTTGTTGGTGCCTCACAAAAAGGAGATGTGCTTTGAATTCTCCTTAACCCCCCCCCCCCCCCCACGTAAACACAAGGCTTATGTGTAATTGCAACGAAATGCCATCTCCTCACTGAGTGCTTTCACATGCAATTTCCTCTCCGACTACTGCCTGTAAACACACTTGTTGGAGTTGGGAAACTCCCAAAGCTCAGGCACAAGCAGGATCAATAGCAAAGGCAAACCAGGGATTAGAAAGGCCATGCTTTGCAACAGGGTACCTGGCTGGTAGCAGGAGAGAAGGAAGGAAGGCAGGCACGTTTGGACATAGAAAGGTGGTGGGATGCTCCCATTTTCCAATCCTTTGAACCAACCAAGTTGGAAGAGACCTCACAGCAGGGCTCGGGGTGCAGCTTTGGGCTCAGCAGGGCAGGGCTCAAGGTATAGTTATGGGCTGAGCACAGCAGGGCTCAGGGTGCAGCTTTGGGCTCAGCAGGGCAGGGCTCAAGGTATAGTTATGGGTTGAGCACAGCAGGGCTCAGGGTGCAGCTTTGGGCTTAGCAGGACAGGACTCAAGGTGTAGCTATGGGCTGGGCACAGCAGGGCTCAGGGTGCAGTTATGGGCTGAGCACAGCAAGGCTCAGGGTGCAGCTTTGGACTGAGCACAGCAGGGCTGAAGGTGTAGCTATGGGCTGAGGACAGCAAGGCTCAGGGTGCAGCTTTGGACTGAGCACAGCAGGGCTAAAGGTGTAGCTATGGGCTGAGCACGGCAAGGCTCAGGGTGCAGCTTTGGACTGAGCACAGCAGGGCTGAAGGTGTAGCTATGGGCTGAGGACAGCAAGGCTCAGGGTGCAGCTTTGGACTGAGCACAGCAGGGCTGAAGGTGTAGCTATGGGCTGAGGACAGCAAGGCTCAGGGTGCAGCTTTGGGCTGAGCACAGCAGGGCTAAAGGTGTAGCTATGGGCTGAGGACAGCAAGGCTCAGGATGCAGCTTTGGGCTGGGCACAGCAGGGCTGAAGGTGTAGCTATGGGCTGAGGACAGCAAGGCTCAGGGTGCAGCTTTGGACTGAGCACAGCAGGGCTGAAGGTGTAGCTATGGGCTGAGGACAGCAAGGCTCAGGGTGCAGCTTTGGACTGAGCACAGCAGGGCTGAAGGTGTAGCTATGAGCTGAGGACAGCAAGGCTCAGGGTGCAGCTTTGGGCTGAGCACAGCAGGGCTGAAGGTGTAGCTATGGGCTGAGCACAGCAAGGCTCAGGGTGCAGCTTTGGACTGAGCACAGCAGTACTCAGCCCCACCTGGGCTCTGCTGCAGCAGGCAGAGTGCGTTTAGCTTTATCCATCTCCAGGCAATGACAGTGGAGCACCGAAGGCTGCCAGGGAGCAGAGCAGCTGTGTAACGTGAGCATGCTGCAAGAGCAAGCTGAAATGGTTTTCCTCCCAGCCCTCTGTATATTTTTTGTTTTCCAGTTTGTTTCTGCTCTGCCCTGGTGTATCAAAGCACTCAAACACGTGCTTGACTTTAAATGCCTCGCTGCAGCTCCAACCAATTGCACACTTAGTCTTTGATGGCTCAAGGTCATGAAGAAATCGCTGCCTTCCCCAAACAAATACTTCAATATGCTAATTGCTAGCAAAGCAGACCCCCACAGCCTCCCCTCTGGCGGGTGTAGGTTTGCCTGCCTGACCAGAGGGTACCGTGGCTCTGCCTGGGGTTTCCCGGCAGCTGTGTTGGCACCACACAATCACCCAGGGCACAGAGAGCCCGAGAGTGCCAGGCTTGGTTGAACATTGGCCTGTTGCACGTTGTGCCTGGGCACACCTGAGCCAATGTTCAGAGCAGGACAGCTTCACAGGGCATACACAGAGCCAAACCGATGCAGGTTTGCATCGAAGAGGGGGCGGCAGGAGAGCTGGACAGGGACTTTTGGTAGGCAAAGACATGTAAAGACAGGGTGAGGGCTGGTGGCTCGAAGCTGGATTTAGATGAGACATTAGGAAGCAATTCCTCCCCTTGAATATGGTGAGATGCTGGCACAGGTTGCACAGAGAAGCTGTGGAGGCTTCAAGCCTGGTATCTTCCAGGTCAGGTTGCACAGTTTAGTAGGTGCCTCTTCCCATGGCAGGGGTTTGGAAATAGATGAACTTTAAACCATTCTGTGAGTCTATGATTCTGTGATGGGCAGCAAAGCACTGGACAGAAATTGCAGCTGTCCTGACCCTGGTGGCATAGGTATAAGTCACAGATGCTTAACCTTCCAGGGATACCTGAACACCTCTGTGAAGGCTTCAGCAGCTCTTCAGCCAACCTGTCTCCTCTGGCTGGGGACATATCCACAGCAATCTCCTAACCACACAGTTCCTGCAACCTGTTTTCTTACCTGAATATGTAGAGGTGCAAAGGCCAGGGAGGGTAAAATTCAAGCATGGAACAGGTGTGTGGAGATGATGATGGCCCAGAGACAGGTGTGTGTGAGCACATCATGCTGACAGGGACCGTGTGCCAGTCCTGGTAACACTGCAGCCCACCAACTAGCACCATCTCCATGTGTACATTGACTCCTTTGGTTTTATAGCTCTTCCTATTTGAGGCTGAGAAAGAGTCACACTGTACTGTGAGAGCGAGAACTGTGTCCAGTTTTAGGTTGCTCACTACAGGAAGACAGGCTGAGAGTGAGGCTGTTTGGAGGAAGAAGAAGAAGAGAAGGCTCCAGGGAGACCTTCAGGGAGTTGCATTTCCACACCTGAAGGTGAGCTACAGAAAAGCTGGGCAGGAACTTTTCAGAAGGGCCTGTGGAGATAGGGCAAGGGGCAGTGGTTTGAAACTGAAGCAGGGGAGATTTAGTTTGCATGTCAGGAGGAAGTTCTGCAGCATGAGGGTGGTGAGACACTGAAACAAGTTGCCCAGGGAGGTGGTTGAGGCCCTAGAGCAGGCTGGCCAGAGTCTCATCCAGCCTATCCTTAAACACCTCCTGGGACAGAGCCTCAATCACCTCCCTGGGCAACCCATTCCAGGCTCTCACCACTCTCGTTCTGAACAACTTCCTCACGTCCAGCCTGAACCTACCCACCTCCAGCTTTGCTGCATTCCCCCCAGTCCTGCCACTCCCTGAGAGCCTAAAAAGTCCCTCCCCAGCTTTTTTGTAGGTCCCCTTCAGATCCTGGAAGGCCACAAGATGGTCACCTGGGAGCCTCCTCTTCTCCAGACTGCACAGCCCCAACTCTTTCAGTCTGTCCTCACAGCAGAGCTGCTGCAGCCCTCTGAGCATCCTCCTGGCCTTTCTCTGGACACACTCCAGCATCTCCACATCCCTCTTGTAATAGGAGCTCCAGAACTGGATGCAGCATATAACTTTTTAATATATAAGTACCCTAATTTCCCACCTTTATTTATTAATGAATTTATATGATAGGTAAATATACAACCAGGCACCTCTATAAAAACGAGGTAGTTGTGCTGCACGAGTAGAGTTCCCATAGCCATTGGCTCTGGCAGCCTGGGGATATTCAATCCTTCCCTCTCCACTGGCTGCTTTTCTTTATTCCCCTCCCAAAATTCTTCCTAGAACAATAATATTTTAACAGTTGCTAGCTTTAAAAAGCTTGATTGTGAGTAACCATTTCTCCCGGGCAATTGCATATTTAGCAGAAGGGAGAAATTAAACTTCCCAGGACTGAGGTTATTTGGGGCAGAAAATTCAAGGAAATAGGTATTTAGGTCAGCCTGGGCATGGTTTTTATTTTCCCTCATTTTCAGATTACTTTCGATTAGGTCTGTTCGGGGAGGAGGGGGGGAGAGGGGGTGGAAAACTTTCTTGATGTGAAATAGATCCTATCTAAACCATTAGAGCTCATTCATTGCCATGTGCCACCTTTTAGAGCAATTACAGCTGACCTTGGGGTTGCCTGCCTGAGCACCCACCCCCAACCCCCCCCCACCCTGACCCGGGGCACTTCCTCTGCATATCAATGAGCTGGGGGCGCAAATAGAGTGGGAGGCACAGACAATGCCTTTGTGCGAGGGGGCTGGGGGGTGGGGGGTGTGGGTGGGCATCGAGTCACAGGTTCTCTGCTGGGATCACTTCCCATGTTTGGGTTTTCTTCCCTCCAGACATCTGGAGTCTATCCCTTCCCAGCCTCAGATGGACCCTCCCCAGCTCAGATGGACAGAGTCTCTTGCAGACAGAATCAGCAGCCCCACTCCTCCTCTCCCCCCCCAAAAAAAAAGCTTTGACAGAATTAAACCCAAACCAAACCAAACAATTAAATTGTGAAATCTTTTGTACGTTCATAGTTTTGTCAAATATTTGCCAGATGAAGTCAAGGCAGCCCCCAAAGCCCAGTCTTGATTCTGCTCAGATTGATTTCTTCTCACTTTCCAGCCTTAGATAGCCTTTCCTGCAGGATTCTTATCATAGAACCATAATCTTTGTACTTTGCACTTTGGCCTCAGAGGCCAAAGGAGACTCTGCTGAAGTTCAGATCCTGCTGGCTAGACCCAGAGTAGTCAGGTTACATACCCTGGTCTGCTGCAAAGAGGATCTGGAGCAGCAGCTGGCAGCTCTTGTCCCTGGATAAGAGAATCATAGAATCAAACAGGTTGGAAGAGACCTTCAAGACCATCCAGGCCAACCCAGCACCCAGCCCTGTCCAATCAACTAGACCATGGCACTAAGTGCCTCATCCAGTCTTGTCTTGAACACCTCCAGGGATGGCAACTCCACCAGGGAGCTCCCTGGGCAGCCCATTCCAATGCCAATCACTCTCTCTGCCAACAACTTCCTCCTAACATCCATCCTAGACCTCCGCTGGGCACAGCTTGAGACTGTGTCCCCTTGTTGTAGGCAGTTGTAGACAGTTGGAACTGGGGGCTTGGAATTGGATGAGCTGTGACCCTGTGATTCCTTATGCCATTCCCCAGGCAAGTGGATGACTATAATGTAGGCAGCAATTCAATCACTGGATGCACAGAGCATCTGAGTAGGAGTGAGAGTGGGGAGAAGACTGGAGCAGAGTAATGTAATAGGCTTAATAGCATGATTATTTTTGTATCATATTACAGCAGGATTATTTATTTACAGGCAATTTAAGGCCACAAAGTCATGTTTAGTACAAACCCTGCTACTTCAGCTTTACAAAATCCCATCTTGCATTGCTGTAGGTCTGTATGGTGGACACATGGATGCCTCACTCCTGGGAAAGGAGAGCTCCTGCTAGGTGTAATGTGTGATAAAAAGTTCAGCAGTTCGTTAGCCTTTCATTTTGCAGTTTAGAAAGCAAAATGTCCCTAATCAGACCAGTCAGGGACTGGGATCACAGCACTGCAACAACCACAGCTACCTCTCCTGTGGATGCTGCAAGCCCAAGACACTTGGCAAACCTTGCCTTGTGGTAGGTTTCAGGGGAGCATCACTCCTGCTATCCCATGAACTCTCCAAGCGTTGGCTTCCCCTTGCTGACAGCTACTGCAGCCAGAACAATACATCATGGGAGGGGAATTGCCAGGTTTTTAACAAGGCCAAGGTGTGAGTAAGCCTTCAGGAGTCCGAGGGTTTAAATATCATCTCCCACCCCTGTGGAGTCCAACCACTGCACATTGCAGTGGGTTGATAACGTCTCTGGAAGGCGAATCCTTCGCAAACCTGCCGCTGCAGCGCAGAAAGGGCTCTGGCTTTGCAGGGGGTCCTGTGCATTTCTCTGCAGGCCGCAGTGGAGATTGTCTTTCAGGTCGACAACCTAATGAGGAGTCACCCTGCCAGGCAAAGGAATGCCAGATGGCTTTCCTTCCCTGCTTAGCACATAGTGGAAGCTAAAGGAAACTGCGGTAGGAGCTGTCTCGGATTGCTGAGAGCTCGTGGGGGTGATGCAGTCTGTGTACAAATGCTAGTAAAGTCAGTTTTGTACCAAGCAATATTGCTTTTCTGCTTGTTTAACAGCCTCTGACAGTTATTGTTTAGCACAGCATGGCAGCTGATGAAAGGACTTGCTCTCCAAACAAGACCCCACTTCATTTTTTACCAGCGTTTCCTTTGCTGCTGCATGTGAGTAGAGGCAGCTTCGGTGTTTCGTTCTGCCAAAGGAAGAAGGCATTGGAGTAAGTCTGATGGATAGGGTGGTCCCCCAAGGTGTTTCCATGGAAATTAGCCACTCAGCTCCTGGAAACCTGCAGGAAGGACTACCTACAGCTGGAAAGAGAAGAATCCTGCAGGAAGGGCTGTCTACAGCTGGAAAGAGAAGAATCCTGCAGGAAGGGCTGTCTACAGCTGGAAAGGGAGAAGTCACACCTTGGGTCTTGTGTCTAGTTCTGGGCTCCTCAATTCAAGAGATACTGGAAGGTGTCCAGAGAAGGACAATGAAGCTGGTGAGGGGCCTGGAGCACAGCCCTGTGAGGAGAGGCTGAGGGAGCTGGGGGTGTGCAGCCTGGAGAAGAGGAGGCTCAGGGGTGACCTTATTGCTGTCTACAACTACCTGAGGGGTGGTTGTGGCCAGGAGGAGGTTGCTCTCTTCTCTCAGGTGGCCAGCACCAGAACAAGAGGACACAGCCTCAGGTTGCACCAGGGGAGATTTAGGCTGGAGGTGAGGAGAAAGTTCTTCCCTGAGAGAGTCATTGGACACTGGAATGGGCTGCCCGGGGAGGTGGTGGAGTCGATGTCCCTGGAGCTGTTCAAGGCAGGATTGGATGTGGCACTTGGTGCCATGGTCTAGCCTTGAGCTCTGTGGTAAAGGGTTGGACTTGATGATCTGTGAGGTCTCTTCCAACCCTGATGATACTGTGATACTGTGATACTGTGATACTGTGATTCACTTTCTTTGAAGCCAGGTGGTGGCTGAGCAGGGCTGAGCCTGCAGACATGGGTGACCCATTTCAGCTGCAGCCTCAGCTGTCCTCAGACGGTGGATGGAAGCAGCTTGTGAGGGTTTCTCCTCTTTCAGATCTCCTCACTTCTCCCTTTTGTTCCCCCCCTTTTCTTTTGTTTAAGTGCCATTACACTGCTGAAAAAATACTTAGGGTTAATCAGCACTGCTTAATCCTGCTCACTTCCATCTGTGCCTCTTTGTAGCCTGACACCTCTCTTGTCCCCAGGCCATGAAAAGCGGAGGGTATTTAGTGCCCGACCTCAGGGGAGCAGCTGTCCCCAATCATGCCGTCCAGGGCGCTTTCCATTCCCGGATTACCTCTTGTACCAACAGTTTGTGTGGGGGAGAGATGAAGGCTGCCAGGGGCTGCTCCCAGGACGCGCACTTGGCGCAAGGTGCCCAATCAGCCGGGCGCGGCGCTCGACCTCTGCACTTGCGGCCAGTAATGAATTGGGGGCCAGGCTGCAGGACCTCGCCGTCAGCATCCAGCCCCCACCAGAGCCCAGCGTAATCACTGACATGCCGAGGCAATGAAAGCAATCTGTTGTTAACTGGCTGGAGCAGCTTGCTCTCAGCCCCCGGACTTCCTTGCTCAGGTCTATTACACTACAGTAATTCTCTTTTTCTTGAAAGGAGGAAAACAAAAAACCCCTCAACAGGCTAAAAGAAGCCTCCTTGGTAGCCTTCCTTCCCCTGTCCAGATCAAGAACAGCTGACAGAAAATTCTGGAATGAAATTTCAGTAATGAAAGTCGAATGCCTGAATCCATCCTAAGTGGACCAGCAAGGTCCAAGAGGAAAAAAAAGTTCTTTCACATTCATTCTTCATCCAAGCTCACAGTGATGAATCTACTCAGTTATTTGCATCCCCTGTCCTGGGAAGAGACCTCAGCCTTTCCTTACTGGGGGACTTCCAGTGGTTTGAAATGAAAACACACTTAAGAGTTTCCCTAGGGGTGCAACTTTGAACCACAGAACCACAGAATCAACCCAGTTGGAAGAGACCTCCAAGATCATTCAGTCCAACCTCTCACCCTTTGGGTAAGATCTAGTGTAGTGCAGAAGAACTTCAAGTCCCAATTTACTACACCTATACAAGAAAAGATATGCCTTAACAGCATATATCGTACATTTAGTTACAGTTGACAGCAGACAAAATTCTGTGCTTTGGGTGTCAGCCCAGCTCCGAGGCAGGCAGGGCACCCACAGACCTGCTGCCTGCTGTGCCTAGGCCACCACAGCAGCACTGGATCATCGCTGGTCCATGCCAGGCTTTCACCCCAGGTTCTGTCCCCTGCTGTGCAGTTTGTTACCAGTAGTTGCATAGCTGCTAGCAGTAGTATTTTAGTTGTGTGTGTAGTGTTACAGTTAAGTGCCAGCTGGCCAAACCTCGCTGGGTTCTGCACGCGGATGCGCTGTGCCTGCTCCAGCATGGCACTGCCTGGTTTTTGGTCCCTGGGTAATTTTTGCTGCAATCATAATGCTTTACACCACAACGTCCTCATGAAGCCACAAAAATAAAGTGGGGCTTTGTGGATACATCAGCAAGGGACAGGACAACCGCCTGCCCAGCTAAGCTCGTTGCCAGAGCCCATGCCAGGAAGTGAATCTCACAAATTCACAGGAAACATCTGCTTGGAAGAGCTCTCCAAGCTAATCCAGTCCAACCTTAGATCCAGCACTGAAGGACCAACACTAAAACAGCAGCTCCACATGGTGTTTAAACACTCTCAGGGATGGTGACTCCAGCACTGCCCTGGGCAGCCTGTTCCAATGTCTGAGAACCCTTCCAGTGAAGAAATATTTCTTAGCATCCAGCCTGAACCTCCCCTGGGGCAGCTCACAACCATTTCCTCTGCTCCTGTCTCTTGTCAACAAGGAGCAGAGGCTGCCCCCTCCTCACTCCAGCCTCCCTTCAGGGAGCTGTAGAGAGCCTCCTTTTCTCCAGCCTGAACACCCCCAGCTCCCTCAGCCCCTCCTCATAGTCCAGGTGCTCCAGGCCCTTCTCCATCCTTGCCCTCCTCTGGACAGGCTCCAGCCCCTCAGTGTCTTTCCTGGAGTGAGTGGCCCAGAGGTAAACACAACACTTGAGGTGTTGTGCTGAATACAGGAAGATGATCTCTTCCCTATCCCTGCTGCCCACCCTGTTTCTCACTCAAGCCAGGATGCCATTGGCCTTCTTGGCCACCTGCTTACCACCTATGCAGTGCCCCTTAGAGTGTTCCAGCAATCAGAGCCCCGCTGAATGGGGCCTTGAGCAATCTAGTCTAGTGAGAGGTGTCCCTGCCCATGGCAGAAGGGCTGGAACCAGATGATCTGTAAGGTCCTGTCCAACCAAACCATTGTATGATTCCATGAACTTCCACATATCACAGTGAGTAGCAGACACTCATGCAGACTTACGGAGGCTATGGCTTGGCCAAAGGCACTCAGTCTGGTTGCATACACTGCCAAGATGCTCATTGTGCCCAAAGGCTGTCACCCCCTCCCCTCCAGCTCCCTGTCCTGCTTCAGCCCTGCTCTGTGCATGGTCTTGAGGACAACCCATGCCTCTGGTCTGTTCTTAATCCCAGCCAAGTTCCAGCCTTGGAAATACATGCCTGGCTCATCCAGCACAGCCTGCAATCCCCTAGCAGCAGCTCCAGAAAGCACAGATGCTGTCAGGAGTTCAAGGCAGACAGCACAAGAGTACCACACTGAGTGCTTTAAATATTACATACCCACTCTAGTATCAGATGCTCTTTTTTCTTGCTGCACTGCAGAAACTCCATTGCTGAGGGTGCCAGGGGCACTGCTGGATAAACTTATCCATCCTGGGGCCTATTTCTTGAGTGATTCAAGCACTTTTTCCAGCTTGGCAAGGGAAATGCTACTTTGTGCCTAGGTTATTGCGTGACCACTGTGAGGTGAGGCTATGCTTTCTCTTCCACACTTCAGCAGCTTCCTGCTGCTGCCTTCTTAGCAGGTATTTTGCAGGATTAAATGACCTGATGCTATCATGCTGCAGGGCAGAGCTTGGCATGTCTGGACTGAGGCAGTGTCCCCTTTGCAGCGCCCAGAGAAATAATCCCCATTGTTCATGCCACACGGCAGGAGACGTTGTCAGGCTGCACAAACAGGTATTTTGACAAGGAAATGTAAGTTCCCTCTCCCTTATTTTGTCTAATGTTTCTCGTGTTGTGTCTATTGTATTGCAGATTGGCTAAAGCAAGGGTGCAGCCCCTGCCTCAGTGTGCAAAATGCATAGACAGAAACTGTCTGCTTCACTTTGCTGTCAGACAGCACTTCTGGGCTGAGGAAATCTACTCCAGCCTAGCAACTGATTCTCATGTTTCAGTGCAAGCCCTTCAGAAACTGACGTTTCAGCATCAAATGTGGATGTTCCAGCCACAGACTTGACGTTTGCCCTAGGTTTGGGCAACCAGTTCACAGTATCACAGTATCACAGTATCATCAGGGTAAGCAGGTAAGCAGGTTCAGCCTGCTTGTGCCATAAGTATTTCAGCTAAGGGCTCTACATATTATTAACCACCTCCTTCTGAAGGAGGCCCCCATGCCTCCTCGTGTTGTCAGGGAAAAACAGAGTGCTCCTGGTCTTCCTCTCCATCACGCACCCTCCTTAAGGTGGTCCAGCACTGCCCTGTGCTTGTCCTGCTCACCCACAGAAGCACAGGAGCCTGTATCCATGCCTGATGTGGCAGATCCATATCATTTACTTCTGAGAGTTTTGCTTGTCTTAGAATCATAGAATGGTCTGGGCCCTCCAAAGCTCATTCAGTCCAATTCCCTCTGCACTCAACCTGCTCTAGTGGGAGGTGTCCCTGCCTATAGCGGGGGCTTGGAGCTGGATGGTCCTTGAGGTCTCTTCCAACCTAGACCATTCTATGATTCTGTGATATCCTCAGGGGAGGTTGGGTAGGAGAGTTGGAACTAAATGATCCTTGAGGTCCCAGCCTGATCTAGGGTGTCCCTGCCCATGGCAAGGGGGTTGGAACTAGATGATCCTTGTGGTCCCTTCCAACCCTGACTGATTGTATGATTCTGTGATTCCCTTCCAACGCTGACAGTTCTGTGACTCTGTGCCCAGTTCAGGCCCCTCGTTTGGAAGAGAAGATGCTGGTTTAAGGGTTTCAGTCCAACCCAGCAGCATCAGCGTGTGCAGGAGAGTTACTACCTGATGTAGGTATCTCCAGCATGAGTTCTGAAGCTGTTAATCCTCCACAGGTTTTAATAATCATTTAGCATTGTGTGACTATGTTTTACTAGAAATACCTTATTAAACCTAAATTAAATGCAGATTTGGAGCAGAAATGTGCTGTTGGGATTTATGAGGGGTCTTAGCAGGGAATCATTTTTTTAGACACTGCTGCAAAAGCTACAGAGTATCAGATTCTGAGTGAGTATAAAATACTATGTGTGAGTTGTCAGGCATTGGAGAGCGTGTCCATGGAGGAATGTCCCCAAAGCCCTGGGCAATCCCAAACCTTAAATCACCAGCAGGACTGTCCAGCTCTGTAAAAAGCAAATGAATGGTTTCCATGGCAGGACAAGGCTGCTCCACCTGCAGTCACTGTGCTGGGGTCCAACCTTCTCCATGCTAACCGAGCCCAGGATCTGCAGAAAGGCTGCACACATCCCATAGGCTGCAGGTGTCAGAACTGACTGGGGGTTGAAGAGGGCTAGGGAAGAGCTGGAGAAGGACTGTTTACAAAGACACTGTGCATGTCCCATAGGCTGCAGGCATCAGAACTGATTGGGGGTTGAAGAGGGCTAGGGAAGAGCTGCAGAAGGACTGTTTACAAAGACACTGTGCATGTCCCATAGGCTGCAGGCATCAGAACTGATTGGGGGTTGAAGAGGGCTAGGGAAGAGCTGCAGAAGGACTGTTTACAAAGACACTGTGCATGTCCCATAGACTGCAGGCATCAGAACTGATTGGGGGTTGAAGAGGGCTAGGGAAGAGCTGCAGAAGGACTGTTTACAAAGACACTGTGCATGTCCCATAGGCTGCAGGCATCAGAACTGACTGGGGGTTGAAGAGGGCTAGGGAAGAGCTGCAGAAGGACTGTTTACAAAGACACTGTGCATGTCCCATAGACTGCAGGCATCAGAACTGACTGGGGGTTGAAGAGGGCTAGGGAAGAGCTGCAGAAGGACTGTTTACAAAGACACTGTGCATGTCCCATAGACTGCAGGCATCAGAACTGATTGGGTGGTTGAAGAGGGCTAGGGAAGAGCTGGAGAAGGACTGTTTACAAAGACACTGTGCATGTCCCATAGGCTGCAGGCATCAGAACTGATTGGGTGGTTGAAGAGGGCTAGGGAAGAGCTGGAGAAGGACTATTTACAAAGACACTGTGCATGTCCCATAGGCTGCAGGCATCAGAACTGACTGGGGGTTAAAGAGGGCTAGGGAAGAGCTGGAGAAGGACTGTTTACAAAGACATGTAGTGACAGGATGAGGGGTAGTGGCTTCAAACTGGTAGTGGCATCGAACTGGAAGATGCTGGATTTGGATCAGACATTGGGAGGAAATTCTCCCCCCTGAGAGTGGTGGGGCACTGGAACAGGATCCCCAAAGAAGTTGTGGAGGCTCCAAAGCCAGAAGTATTCACAGTCAGGTTGTCTGTGGCCTTGAGCAACTTGATCTAGTAGGAGGTGTCCATGTCTGTGTCGTGGGGTTGGACCTAGCTAACGTTTAAGGTCCCTTCCAACACAAACAATGATTCTATGATTGGACTGTCAAGTGTTTGTACCCAACATGTAAGGATTTCCAGTAAGCTGTATTGATTACAGCACTAGATTTGATACCAGGTGTCAAGAAAGGATGACAACCAGTGTGTTTGTGGTCCTTTTCTCTTAGTGCTTGCTTGCTGAGTTGTTTTAACCCTAAAGTCTTTGACTGGAAACACACAGCTCATGCACACACTGTGCGGGCTGCATGAGTCAGTTTGCTCAGCCACAGCCCCAACACTTCTGACAAAGCTCAAGACCACTTCAGACACAGCTTGAACCAGAAGCCACCTACCTCTGGCTGGGTCAGTGAGGAACCAGAGTCCCCAGACCTCTATGTCCACCTTGCCTCAGCCAGGTCCTGCCCTGTATAGATGCTGGGTACTACAGGGCAAATTTTCCCCACAAAGGGGACAGAGCTGAGAAACCTATTCCAAAATGAAAAGGAAGAGCTGAAGTGTGGGCATGCTTGGCACATCTGGCTCCAGCTGCTGCTGAGAAACACTACCCAGAGCACCTTGTGTTCCCTGTGAGGAGCTGAGGATCTGTCAGTAGCACTGTCACAGCTGAGCCACGTAGGAGTGATGCTGCATCATTCAGGACTTGGCTTCCTCCTTTTCCCTGAGAGTGGTCATCAAAGCTTCTGCATCCCTCACTATGAAGCCTGGAGATGTGGTGGAGGCACCGTTCCTGGAGGTGTTCAAGAGAAGCCTGGATGGGGCACTTAGTGCCATGGTTTGGTTGACTGGCTAGGGCTGGGTGCTAGGTTGGACTGGATGATCTTGGAGGTCTCTTCCAACCTGGATGATTCTATGATTCTATGATTCTATGATTCTATAATTCAGGGAAGCCATTCCCAATAAATGTCAAGCACAGCACACCCCAGAGGACAGCACTGGATATGTTGCCATGCCCTGGACAGGATTTCCATCAACAGCACTGCAGGAGAATTCAAAATACTGTTCTTGTGAAGGAGGAGAAGCAAACCTGCCAAAAGTCCAACCAAATTACAAAGCTGCTGGACTGCAAAAATCTGCACCTCATGCACACTGCAGAACATTTTTTTTGGCTCAGATGGCTTTGAGGTTTGTGAGGATCCCATCTTCTGCAGGAGAAGAGGCCATCGGTCACACAAGGTTCAACACTTGGGCAGAGTGAAGCTGTCAGCTGAGAAATGAAGATCTTCAGTACCACAGCCAAGAAACAGCATCTGAAACTTCTCAGTGGCTGGGAGGTCAGAACAAATTTCAGGGAAGACAAAGCAGTGGAGAGGTGTCTAATTAGTCCAATAATTGTGCTTTATTTGAGGGTCATGCCAAATTTACCTCTTGGTCTGCAGCAAAAGTCATCACGGAGCTGTTGCACCCACGTGTGTATTCCCTCACCGAGCATCTCCGTGTCTGGCAATCCTGCAGGCAATTGCACACTGAGCCTTAATCAGGCGCCGTTGAAATCTGCTCCCTTTCAGACAGGGAAAGAAGGGGAGAAAGGAAGCAGCAGGGCAAGGGCAAGCTCCTCTGAGCACTGGTATGAGCTCTCTGGGTAGTTTCAAGAGAAAAAAAGAGAGAGACTTGAGCCTGACTCTGTGCTTTCTGTGCAGCAAATCAGTGCTGATGACTTCCTATCGCGTACGAGACCGACACATCTACAATTTCTGTTTCCAGCCCTGCACTTGATTAAAGGACCCTGCATCCAGAGCAGTGTTGTTATACAGAATGCCTGTGTTATCAAATAATAAACTAACTGTCACAATATTGGCTCAAGGCTTAGGAATTTTCTAGCATAGGAAGATTAAGACTATTACGGTTCAAATAAATACCATTTCTGACTAATTGTTTGCAGATATGGCATAGAAGCACCATGGCTTGTGAGGGGAAAGGAGCACCAGTGGACTACACAAAGTTCTAGCTGACACACAGCTAAAAAGGATTGTGCTTAGAGCTCAGACTTGCTTAAAACTTTGTATTTGTCTCCATGTGACAAGGAGCAGTGGATGTCAACTGCAGCATAGGAAGTTCCACCTCAACAGGAGGAAGAACTTCTTTACTGTAAAGGTGACAGAGCCTTGGAACAGGCTGCCCAGAGAGGCTGTGGAGTCTCCTTCTCTGGAGACTTTCTAGCCCTGCCTGGATGTTTTCCTGTGTGACCTGTGCCACACAGATTCTGTGGTCCTACTCTAGCAGAAGGCTTGGAGTGGAAGCTCTCCAGAGGTCCCTTCAATCCCTAACACCCTGCGATCCTGCGATGTGAAGGGAAGCTGCACTTAACTAAAAAGCTGTCCCAGCACATTTGTGTCCTCTTTAAAACTAAAATAAAGAAGCAGTTATTATATTTAATTAAATTGCTTTGACTTAGATTTTTTTTGTAGCCACATGAGCAGCTGCTCAGATCTAGCCTAAGGGTGACAGACCAGACCTGTGAACAAGTCTTCCCTCTCCCTGCACTATAGCCACAGAGATAGCCAAACAGAAATTGGCTCTACAGAACTCCTGGGGGGCTCACAAGGCTTTTTCTAACCATCAATAGCCACAGATTCCTTCTATACAAGAAGGCCACTATGTCACCACTGCTCCCTTCACGTGTTCCTGTTCTGATGTCCGTGGAGTGACCTGCACAAGCATCCTCTCCTCTGTGGACACTCAAGCTGCTCTGCAGCACAGCAGGCAGGCAGAAAGATCTTGATTCTCCATTCCAGCTGAGTCAGAGGCTCAATACCTTCTGTCACTTGGTCTTCTTCGGTCAAACCCCAAACTGAGTTTAAAGCTAGGAACATGCCAAGAAGCAGAGGCTTCCTCTGAGCCAAGGCTGTCTGGGTAGATCTCTGGCAAGGGGCACAAATCATACCATTTCAAAGGCTGGGGATCTGTGTATATTGAAATGTATACACAATTCTACTGTTTCTCAACAATAGGTTCATGCTCTAGAAGCACAGAAAGCCAGCAGGCTGAAATTAATAATGCATTAGAACAAACACCAGAGCATTGTTTCCCATTTAAGGAGCTGCCTGGATATAAATAAACCCTTACTCATATTCTGTGATTTAAGTAAAAGGGTCTCTCTTATCCAGAGTAACAATTACACCTTTCAGAAAAATAAGAGATGCAGACTATTTTCAAGAAGAAATCTGAGGAATTAGTCTTCAAGTCTGATGCCCCAAAGCTTTTGCTGTCAGGGTATTGAAACTGCATAGCTGAAATGTGACTCTGGCTCTGAATATCCCCAGAGGGGATGTCAAACTCCACCTGGAGCACTGTGTGCAGTTCTGGAGCCCCCAACACAAGAAGGACATGGAACTGTTGGAGCCAGTCCAGAGGAGGACACTAAGATGCTCAGAGGGCTGCAGCAGCTCTGCTATGAGGACAGGCTGCAAGACTTGGGACTCTGCAGCCTGGAGAAAAGAAGACTTTGAGGAGACCTTGTAGTGGCCTTCCAGTATCTGAAGGAGGCCTACAGGAAGGCTGGGAGGGGATTATTGACAAGGTCTTGTAATGACAGGACGAGGAGTAATGGGCTTAAACTGGCAGAGGGGATTTAAACTGGATGTTAGGAAGAAGTGATCTGTCCTAGATTGTGTGGTCCTACTCTGCCAGGGGGCTTGGACTCAATGATCTCCTTGGGTCCCCACCAACCCCTAATATCCTGTGATCCTGTATGATCCTGTGTGATCTATCTTAGGTCACAGAGTAATGCATCCAGACAGGCCTTGAAAGTCTCCAGAGAAGGAGACTCCACAATCTCTCTGCTCACCTGCTCCAGGACTCTGGGACCCTTACAGTGAGGAAGTTCCCCCTTGTGTTGAGGTGGAACCTCCTGTGTTGCAGCTTATATCCATTGCTCCTTTTCCTACCCCAGGGAGCAGGTGAGCAGAGCCTGTCCCCCCAGTGCTGACACCCAACCCTCAGATACTTATTAGATCCCCTCTCAGTCTTCTCTTCTCCAGACTAACCAGCCTCAGGTCCCTCAGCCTCTCCTCATAAGGCAGTGTTCCAGTCCCCTAATTGTCCTTGTAGCCCTCCATTGTACTCCCTTGAGCAGATCCCTGTCCCTCTCAACTCGGGGAACCCAAAACTGAATGCAGTACTCAAGAAGAGGTCTCACCAGGGCAACTTGAACTCAGGGAACTACTCTCTCCAGTAGTTCCCTCCATTCAAGCTCAGTGGACAACAGGCAGCTGAAGGGTTGCACATTTGCCCACCGCTGACAATCTCTCCAGATGCCATCAGAAAGAGTCCAGGTAAGCATCTTTAAAAGGCCATTCCAAAGTCTGGAGCACAAAGGCTGCGGTGAGCTGAGCAGGCATCTGCGGCGCTTTGCGCTCGCACCTAGCAGCAGGATCCTCTTCCCCTGCCGTTTCAGTGTGGAGAAAACTCTGTGCCAGGTGGATCAGTGACCACTTGGCTTTTGTTTTATTTGTGAAACGTAGAAGCCCAGGGAGCCTGACTGTGAAATTCACTGCAGCATTTGGAATGGACCAGGAAAATGCCAGGTCATAAATTGTTTTCCTTTCCTTCTATTCCCAGTTTGTGAAAACTGCTGCTGGAAGCAAGCAGGATTCTTTTGTGAGAGTGCAGCAGAGGGAACTCTTGTTACTTCTCACATAACCTTGCCACATATCAAGCCCTGATTCCCTTTTTATGTAAATGAAAGGCCCTAAACCGATGCAATTACCCTCCACACATGCATTAGTGTAAATGCTGGGGTGTTACAGAGCTCATTTATCTTCCCTGCTTTCTGTTAGGCTGCAAGTCAGCTCTGAGCTTTAAATGTTGTTTAAAAGTTCTGGGGCTAATTGATCACTTCAGAGATGCTTTAAACACAGGTAAAACACCGACAAAGACTTTTAAAGTAAGCTTTCCTGATGGATGAATTGCAACTATCCATCATCCTGCTTGCTACTTCCCTACCATGGTCCCATTAAACCTAATAAGTTCTATTAAAGGCTGTTAACATGTGGCATCTGTTAATGGAAAGTGTATAATGCATGAGGCATAAAGGGGTGGCCTGTGGGCTCACAGCAGTAAAGTTTGGAAGAGGAAGACAAATTCAGCTTGTTGGTGAAGTGAAGGTAACGACAGGGCAATGCTTCAGGCCTTTCTTGGAGATGATCCCCATGGAAGGCTTTGGCTGCGCGGAGGCAGCGAGGTTTGGTTCACCGGCACAGCCCTTCCCCGCGCGTGTTGCACCTCACATCCTCCAGCAGATGAAACACAGTTGGAGGGAAAGAAAAATCTGCTTGGTGTTTTGGCTTGAGAAAACAGGGTGGCACATGACAAGGCTGCACCTCTCTTGGAGAGGCTGTGCTCTGTATTGCTGAGATTAAGACTGATCATTTCTGAAGGAAGGCAGAAATCCCCCAACCTGGCTGGCAAGGGCTGTAATAGTTGCTCTTAATGTCTGCTGCTAGCTGATTACTGACATCTTGAAAGCATTGCTCCAGCAGGGCCTTCTTGCAAGCTTCTGCCATGTGGATGCTCTGGCAGATGGAGAGCACGCCTGGTAGGCAGTGGGTGACTGGGAGCTTCAAGGACTGGCACGTCATCAAAAGCTTTGAACTGTTCCTAGCTTGTGAGACCGCTTTGCTTGTTACTAGGGGGACTATCAGAACGCATTACAATGACCAAAGCCAGCCTGTGTAGTAACAGCTGGGAGTGTAATCCCAAAATTAGCTCATTAATTCACAGGAAAGTATTTTCTACTCCTCTTTCCTTACACAAAAATGTGGCTGCTAGTTAGGCAAATCCAGAGCTTTAACTGGGACCTTTAAAACATTAGCAATGCACATGTGCTTTGCTATGCCTTAGAGGGAGATTTATTAAGTTTATTCTCTAATCTCTGTTTACAAGCAGAAATATGATGAACATAAATCATTTGAAAGAAGATTTCGAGCTCCAAATCCAGTTTGCTGTTTGCTGATGTCATGAAGTTATTGTTTCAAACCTGCAATTAATCCTTTCCTTTGTTGGCCTGTTTTGTTTTTTAAAACCATTTCACTCCACTTGACCTTTGAATTTCTTGGGGGGTGGGAGAAAAAATGCTCAGAGTTGGAAATAACTGGATGTTATCTGTGAGTGCTTGTTTACCATACATAGCCTGCTAAACTTGAGCTGAAGAGCTCCCAGGAGATGTGAGATGTGAGGGGCAAATCTGCAAGCTACCAGAAATTCATAGTATTGTCAGGGCTAAAATGGACCTCAAGGATCATCCATCTCCAACCCCCTTGCCATACCCAGGGATGCCTCATCCTAGATCAGGTTGCCCAGAGCCACATCCAGCCTGGCCCTAAAAACCTCCAGGGATGAGGTTTCCACCACCTCCATGGGCAAGCTGTTCCAGCATCTCACCACCCTCATGGTGAAGAACTTCTTCTAATATCCAATCTGAGTCTGCCCACTTCAAGTTTTGCTCCATTCCCCCTAGTCAGATCACTACCCAGCATCCTGAAAAGTCCCTCCCCAACTTTCTTGTAGCCCCCTTCAGATACTGGGAGGCCACAATAAGGGCTCCTCAGAGCCCTCTCTTCGCTAGACTGAAGAGTCCCAACTCTCTGAGCCTGTCTTCATATTAATTACCATTAATTACCATTATGGTGACTCTGTGGTCTTTGCTAAGCACAATCAGGCTGTTCTTCACGTGGTGGCTCTTAGGAAAATGACAACTAATTAAACAAAACCCAGTCTCCATGCTGATGCAACTGCTCTGAAGTGTGGGTTCCTGGCTAAAGCTGGTAGGAAGTGTGCTCTGTTGGCAGCACTCGAAGCCAGCTCAAAGTAAGTCATTTAGCCTACAGCTCTAAATTGTCAGTGGCTACACCAGCCTCGGGTGCCTTTAAACATGGAAAAGCTTAGCTGGTATAATTAGCTTTTAAGTGCTCAATATACTCAGATGCTCCAGGCCTCTAGCACAGCTTGCTCAGGACCATGTACTCATTAGGCAGGAGAAATTAATTAATGCAACAGCCTGATGAAAATCCAGATGTCCGTGCCAAGGGCAACAGTGCTGCACGGTGTTTAGGTGAGTTGCACCTAAAGAAGAGGAGGCAGGTCAGGTAACAGCTTCAGAGCCCAGAAAACCCCTCAGAACCCCCAAACAAGCGTAAATTTCAAAGTGGGCAATTAAAAAATGTCTTCCTGGCCCTATAGCACAGCATCAGCCTGGAAAATGGGACACAAATCCTCTTCCAGGCTGTGTGTGTCTCTTCAGGCCTATATATCAATCTTCTGGGGCCATGACGTGCTCACATCTGTACCACAGCATCCAGAGGCCAAAGATATTTCATTTAGTTTACATTTTCCTGAGGAGCAGCTGATTGCTTGAAGTGGGAAGAGAGAAGCTGCCCAAAGCACACACCCCAAGCAGCAGCAGCAGCAGCAGCAGCGCAGACCCCAGAGCAGAGGCTGCATATCTCATGGGAAGGATGAGGATAGCCATGAGAAAACTGAAGTGCACAGAACCCAGCAACATGAACAAACAACAAAAGAGAATCACAGAATCCTTTTGGTTGGAAGAGACCTCCAAGCTCATCCAGTCCAGCCCTCCACCCAGCACTGAAGGGTCAACACTAAACCATGTCCCTAAGCACCAACTCCACACGCTGCTTGAGCAGTGTCCCCTCTGAAGAGGTGGCACAGCAGCAGAGGACATGTTCAATTCACTCTGCTCTTTATTCACACACTGACTTACAAAAAGGAGAGGAGCAGAGTGGAGAATAAATCCTATGAAGATCAACTGAAGGATCTGAGGCTGTTTGGTTTGAAAAAGAGGAGGCTGAGAGGGGACTTCTCACAGGTCATCAGTGATAGAACAAGAGTGAGCAGCCTCAAGCTGCAGTAGGGCAGGTTTAGGCTGGACATTAGGAAAAGCTTTTTTCATGGAAAGAGTGGTCAGGTACTGGAACAGGCTGCCCAGGGAGGGTGTTGAGTCACTAAGCTTGTTTAAAGGTCTGAGGGGCTCTGCCAACCTGACTGTTTCTGTGATTCTGCCATCACAAACCGGACAACAGCAGAACTTGAGCAGCATTAGGTAGACTGTTACACCTCCAGCACATATAGCCCAAACACACCATCTCTGCTCTTGTTTCCTTTTTGGTTTTGGTGTGTGCTAGAGAGAGAAAAAGAGCTCAAATGTGGCAACAACAACAACAAAATAACTCAAAGGCAGAAAAAAAAGTGTGCTAGTTTGAAGCTAGCTAGAATGTTTTGGTGAGAAGAACTAGATTACAGGCTGTGCAAAGGGAACAGTGGTGATGTCTACTTCACTCATAGGCTTGCTGAGATGGATAAGAACAAAAACATAGGTAAGGGAGTCTCGTTCTGGGCTTTGTGGGCTGCACTTCTCTCTCTAACCTAACCTGCCATCTATATGACTAATCCACCTGCTTCCTAACCCCCCTGGCTGACCCTCCATACTGCCTTAAACTTAAGGCAAGATATAGGGTAAGGTAGAGGGGTGGGAGGAAGGTGGAAGGGTGGTTGGGAGCCCCTGCTGGGGACTCAGCTTTCTGAGAGGGCTGTTGCCTTTCTGTATTACTTTTTAACTTGCCTGTAACTGCATATACTGTAAATATCTGCTTGTATGTTGCGCTAAGCTGCAAATAGAAAGCTGCAGTCATTGATTTGGCATTGGAATGGGCTGCCCAGGGAGGTGGTGGAGTCACCATCCCTGGAGGAGTTCAAGAAAAGACTGGTTGAGGCATTTAGTGCCATGGTCTAGATCATAGAATCATAGAATGAACCAGGTTGGAAGAGACCTCCGAGATCATCCAGTCCAACCTAGCACCCTGTCATTGACTGGATAGGGCTGGGGGATAGGTTGGACTGGATGATCTCGGAGGTCTCTTCCAACCTGGTTCATTCTATGATTCTATGATTATGATTCATTCCATTTCCAGAGCTGCTGGTGATTTTCCAAAGTGGGGGTTGGGGGGTGGGGGGGGGAACACCCAAACCATCACACGCAGAAAGCCGCCGAGACTTACATTTAACAGATTGCAGCTTTTCAGAAGACCGCGTCCCAGGTAATTAAAACTTTGGTGGCCTTTCAGCTTTTAAATTGCAAATAAAGGATCACAAAACCGAGGGGGTGTGTGTGTGGGGGGAGGCTTTTCCCCAGCACATGTGGCATGAGCAGCCCGTGCTGCTGTCAGGCTTTGACAGGTGTGCGCTTGTGCGCCGCTCAGCCTGCCCTTGCTCCAGGTTTCCCCCCCCCCCCCGTGAAACCCGAGAGTGTTTGTAAACAGTCTGTACTTTCTCAAAAGTGCCCCAGAGATTTGTTACAGGAAGTCAAATTGCTCAAATCTACCTAATTTGGCACGATACGTTGAAAGCATGCTTGAGTGAGCATAATTGCGCTGGGACTGACTTCATTTAGCAAGCTCTGGGCATACCTTTCCAATAACAACTGCAGGCGATGCACATTCGAGCCCTTGTTTGTTTCTGAAAGTGATTAGCCTGAAACGGTTTGGAATTTAAACACTCATAATTGCAAAGTGTTATTGAGGTTCAATGTTGATTTATTAAATAAATAATACCATTTAAAAGGGCTCTTCCCCCCCCCAATTTCTTTCTTTCTTTCTTTCTTTCTTTCTTTCTTTCTTTCTTTCTTTCTTTCTTTCTTTCTTTCTCCTTTTCTTTCTTTCTTTCTTTCTTTCTTTCTTTCTTTCTTTCTTTCTTTCTTTCTTTCTTTCTTTCTTTCTTTCTTTCTTTCTTTCTTTCTCTTTCTTTCTTTCTTTCTTTCTTTCTTCTTTCTTTCTTTCTTTCTTTCTTTCTTTCTTTCTTTCTTTCTTTCTTTCTTTCTTTCTTTCTTTCTTCTTTTCTTTCTTTCTTTCTTTCTTTCTTTCTTTCTTTCTTTCTTTCTTTCTTTCTTTCTTTCTTTCTTTCTTCCTTCTTTTCTTCCTTCTTTTCTTCCTTCCTTCCTTTCTTTCTTTCTTCCTTTCTTCCTTTCTTCCTTTCTTCCTTTCTTCCTTTCTTCCTTTCTTTCTTTCTTTCTTTCTTTCTTTCTTTCTTTCTTTCTTTCTTTCTTTCTTTCTTTCTTTCTTTCTTTCTTTCTTTCTTTCTTCCTTCCTTCCTTCCTTCCTTCCTTCCTTCCTTCTTTCCTTCCTTCCTTCCTTCCTTCCTTCCTTCCTTCCTTCCTTCCTTCCTTCCTTCCTTCCTTCCTTTCTTTCTTTCTTCCTTTCTTCCTTTCTTCCTTTCTTCCTTTCTTCCTTTCTTCCTTTCTTCCTTTCTTCCTTTCTTCCTTTCTTCCTTTCTTCCTTTCTTCCTTCCTTCCTTCCTTCCTTCCTTCCTTCCTTCCTTCCTTCCTTCCTTCCTTCCTTCCTTCCTTCCTTCCTTCCTTCCTTCCTTTCTTCCTTTCTTCCTTTCTTCCTTTCTTTCTCCTCCCTCCTCTCCCCCCAGGAATGATTTCATAGGATCAATCAACCAGGTTGGAAGAGACCTCCAAGATCATCCAATCCAGCCTAGCACCCAACCCTGTCCAATCAACTAGACCATGGTAAACTCATTACTGTCTACAACTACCTGAAGGGAGGCTGTAGCCAGGTGGGGTTGGGCTCTTCTGCCAGACAACCAGCAACAGAACAAGGGGACACAGTCTCAAGTTGTGCTGGGGGAGGTCTAGGCTGGATGTTAGGAGAAAGTTCTTCACAGAGAGAGTGATTTGCATTGGAATGGGCTGCCCAGGGAGGTGGTGGAGTCACCATCCTTGGAGGTGTTCAAGACAAGACTGGACAGGGCACTTAGTGCCATGGTCTAGTTGACTGGATAGGGCTGGGTGCTAGGTTGGACTGGCTGATCTTGGAGGTCTCTTCCAACCTGGTTGATTCTATGATTCTATGATATGATTGTTCTGTTGCTGGTTGCCTGGGAGAAGAGATCAACCCCACCCGGCTACAGCTCCCTTCAGGAGTTGTAGACAGCAATGAAGTTCACCTCTGAGCCTCCTTTTCTCCAGACATCCTGAAGCACCATATCCAAATGACCCTCAAACACATCCAGAGTTGGTGACTCCACCACCTCCCTGGGCATCTCATTCCATAGGATGCCCACACAGCCAATGCTTCCTGGGAAAGCAACAGCTCTGAGGAGATGGAAGCAAAAGCAGTGGCGCATGCTAAAACTCCAATTGTATCTTCCAGATGCTTCTGAACCCCCACAGGGCCCTGTGGTTAAGTCCTGGGATCCTGGGTCACTGGGTAGGCTGGGGAGCACCCACTGTGTAATGCCAGCAGGTGTACCCCGGTGGTGGTGGTGGCTGGGACGGCTCACTTAACTGGTGCTGGAACAAGGAAGGGATTTCTCAAAGCCATCAATCTTTGCCTAAAGTTTACTTTGTTTTTAAAGCAACAAATTAACCAAATTGTCCCTAAAACAAAGCCAAACCTCAGGGCAAGTCTGATTTATAAAGGCTCTGTGCACAGTCTGTTTGAAACTAGGTGGGACCTTCCCCTACCTAAGCAAGTAATTTAGTGCTATAATTTAGCCCATTTCCCCTTCAGCTCTACTACTGCTTACCCAAACCCTCTCCATTTGTTTTTAAAGCAAACATATTATTTATTTGATGGGAGGGAAGAGAACAGAAAGAGCAGCACAACCTGAACATTCATCATTGTTGTTTGTGCTCCTTGAAGAACATTGCTGAAGCATTCCTATAAACAGTCCACATTTGGCTAAAGGTTTGTTGAGATAAACAAGACTTTTTTTTTCCTCATTAAGGTAATTTGGTGCAGTCTGAGGAACAGATTTATCAAGAGAATTAATTAAAGGCAGATCATGATTCGTGTCTCTTTCTATTTGTAGAGGTTTCAGCATAAACATCTCCATTAAAATTAAATTACTGCTAATCTGATCCTACTAACATCAGGTTTTAAATGCACTTCACATGTGCAGGCATGATGCTCTTGCTGACATTTAGAACTGCAGAATCACAGAATTGTCAAGGTTGGAAGGGACCTCAAGGATCATCCAGTTCTAATACCCCTGCCTTGCACAGGGACACTTCAAACTACACTAGGCTGCCCAGGGATACCTTCAGCTGCTCCTAAAAACCTCCAAGGATGAGGCTTCCACCACCTCCTTGAGCAGTCTGTTCCAGTGTCTCACCACCCTCATGGTGAAGAACTTCTGCCTAACCTCTAATCTAAATCTGCCTTCCTCTAGCTTGGATCCATTCCCCTCAGTCTTATCACTACCTGACTGTCTAAAAAATCCCTCCCCAGTTTGCTTCTAGCCTGCTTCAGATACTGGAAGGCCACAAAAAGGTCTCCTTAGATTATTCCCTTCTCTCTTCTCTCTTCTCTCTTCTCTCTTCTCTCTTCTCTCTTCTCTCTTCTCTCTTCTCTCTTCTCTCTTCTCTCTTCTCTCTTCTCTCTTCTCTCTTCTCTCTTCTCTCTTCTCTCTTCTCTCTTCTCTCTTCTCTCTTCTCTCTTCTCTCTTCTCTCTTCTCTCTTCTCTCTTCTCTCTTCTCTCTTCTCTCTTCTCTCTTCTCTCTTCTCTCTTCTCTTCTCTTCTCTTCTCTTCTCTTCTCTTCTCTTCTCTTCTCTTCTCTTCTCTTCTCTTCTCTTCTCTTCTCTTCCTCTCTGATCATCTTCATGACCCTTCTCTGGGTCCAGCACATTCCAACATCTCCAGATCTTTCCTATACCAAGGGCTCCAGAGCTGGACACAATGCTCCAGATGGGGTCTCACCAGAGCAGTGCAGAGGGCAGAATCACCTCCTTTGACTGCTGCCCACACTTCTCTTGGTGCAACCCAGGACCTGGTTTGCTCTCTGGGCTGCAAGTGCACACTGGCAGCTCATGTTGAGCTCATCCACCAGCACCCCCAAGTCCTTTTCTTCAGGGCTGCTCTCAAGCCAGCCACTGCCCAGCCTGTATCGATGCCTGAGATTTCCCCAGCCCAGATGCAGTTGGTGTTGTTGAAACTCACGAGGTTGGCATTTGGAGCTGTGCAGCAGAGACCCAAACTCACAGCTGTCATGGTGCACGTGTGTTGCATCATGTACAGTATCCACACTGAAGGTTTGCTGGCTCCCTTTGAGGGAGGACAGGTGAAAACTGGCTGCTTCTCCAGCTTTCCCATGAAGTACAAGATGTAGGAGGACCCACTTGGACAAGGATAGGATGCAACTATAGAAAGTCTCTCCCTTCCTCTCTCCAATCTGGCCTTCATGTAGTTCATAGTGCAAAAGGCAGCTCAGGTGCCAATCAAAGTAGCTCTTCCTGCAAGCTCTGCCTGCAACACCTTGCTTCAGGAGTTAGTCTTCTCCTCTCCAGACTAAACAGCCCCAGGGATCTCAGCATTCCCTCATCAAGCAGTACTCCAGTCTCCTCAGCATCCTTTTGGCCCTCCATTGGCCTCTTTCAAGTCCCTCTGGAACTGGGAAGCCCAGAACTGGATGCAATATTCCAGGTGTGGCCTCACCAGGGCAGAGTAGAGTGGGAAGAGAACCTCCCTGGATCTGCTGGACACACTCTTCTTAATGCACCTCAGGATCCCATTGGCCTTCTTGGCCACATTGCTGTCCCATGGATAACCTGTCATGGAAAAACACCTCATACCTGAACTAACAGCCTCTCAAAGACAGAAGTGCTTGCTGTTCAAGACACAGATGGGGATGCCTGAAGTCATCTGCAGTTAAAGGAAAGAGGCATTTTGTGATTTAGGAGAAGCCACTTCTCTGTTCCCAATCTTAGTGAGCAATCCTGTCAAGATGCCGAGCATCTTCAAGCAGAGTCGTCTGCTAATTGCAGTGTTGAGCAGCTCACAGCCCTGAACCTGCCAGAGTCAGATGGACATATTTACAAAGAGGGCCTTTGGGAAGCCTAGATTAGTGTCAGGACAACTTGAAAGGAAAGATAAGGAAGCTTAAGGGGACTCTTGCTCTCCTCCGGCAGACGAATGAATTAGCGGTGAAGGCTCCAGCTCTGGTCAAAGGGAAGGGATAATGTGGTGATGAAGTAGGTCTTAAATCATTCTGATGTATTGAAGTGTCACTCTAAAGGAGATCTAGAGATGCACTAGAGAGAAAACAAAGTATCAGTCAAAATGCTCAGGCAGGCCTGAGGATGGCTTTGGTTGGCTTCTGAGCAGAGGATTTTCATCCCTTTGCTTGCAAGGGTTTTTTACACGAAGTGGCACAGCTCGAACCAAGTCCTTTCTCCAGGTTTATGATTTAATTCCTCTCACAAAGGAGTCTCATAAATAAACCATTTTACTTCCCAACAGGCAGAGCAAAGTCATGGGGGCAGGGAGGGTTATGTGCTGCTTAACCAGGAGCACAAGCAGTTGTGAGCACTCTGGTTGCCCTACCAAGGGAAGCAAAGTCCTTGTCTGATCTCTGTTGTAGGACAGAGTTTGGCACATAGACTTCAACACCAGAACATGATCCAGTTGCAATAGTGGAGTCAGCAGTGTGGTGGCACCTAAGGTTGCTAGCTGAGACATTAAACACATGGATGATTTCCCATTGGAATGGGCTGCCCAGGGAGGTGGTGGAGGCACTGTCCCTGGAGGTGTTCAAGAAAAGACTGGATGAGGCACTTGGTGCCATGGTCTAGTTGACTGGGTAGGGCTGGGGGATAGGTTGGCCTGGATGATCTTGGAGGTCTCTTCCAACCCGGTTGATTCTATGATTCTATGTTCTATGTAAGTGGTGTGTGGTGTGTCTCAGAAGCTTAAGGGATTGACAGGGAGACTGCTGAGTCTCTGAGGGACAGGAGAAGACCAGAGATGCTTCTTCAAAGCCACAACAGAGTGATGCAGGAGCAAGGGGATCGTCCGAGATACTGCAAGAAGGCAAAACCAGTTTAACACCGGAGCTGAATCCAGTCTCCAGAGTCTCTTTCAGTGACCAGTGTCCATCTCTAAGGATTGAAATGAAGGCAGTGAAACAAGTACATCACATTCCCCTGTCTGAGCTTTGGATGTCACATCTTCTGAGATAAATCACAGAGATACAAGGCTCAGGGGAGCACCAGGGGATTAAAACTTCTTTTTGTATATACTTCTTTTGGGGAGCAGGCACTTCTCAGGATACACAACCTGAACTGAGGTACTACAGTACAGAAAAACCCCATAACATTTCACCTGGATCTCACTAAGTAGGAATTCAATAATGACTTCTGCCTTCAGGCAAATATTTGTTTCAGGGAAGGATACCTGCATGTACATCAGCTGGGAGAAGAGAGGGAGAGGGAAGGATTTATATCAGAGAAGTTGTGAAGATACAGAAGTCTTGCTCTGCCTACCCTTCTCATAAGGGTTGGCTGTCAGCAGCTGCATTAAGCAGGCTGCACCCATTCTGGGGATGGGAGCTGTCATCAGAATGAATTAGAGGCTTATGTGGCCATAGCTGCATTTTACATTCTGCTGGCAGTTCCCTGTTTGTCTGCTGTGCTAATGAAATGTAGGCTGGGGAACGGGGGCACAGGTGCGTTAGAACACCAAGCATGCTGCAATACACCTGGCTTGGGGCAACTCCAAACACAAATCCAGGCTGGGCAAGGAGTGGCTCAAGAGCAGTCTTGAAGAGAAGGACTTGGGGGTGTCAGTTGGTGACAAACTCCCCATGAGCCAGCAATGGTCACTGGCAGCCCAGCAGGCAGCTGTGTGCTGGCTGCATCCAAAGCAGGGAGAGCAGCAGCACAGGGAGGAGATTCTGCCTCTCTGCTCTGCTCTGCTGAGACCTCACTTGTATCACTGCCTCCAGTTCTGGTGTCCCCAGCACAGGAGCGGCTGGAGAGGGTCCAGAGAAGGCCACCAAGATGACCACAGGGCTGGAGAACCTCTTCTATGGGGACAGGCTGAGAGAGTTGGGGCTGTTCAGCCTGGAAAAGAGTCCAGGGAAACCTTAGAGCAGCCTCCCAGTACTTGAAGGGAGCTACAAGATAGCTGGGGAGGAACTTTTGACAAGGGCTGGGAATGACAAGAGGAGGGACAATGGCTTTGAACTGGAAGAGGGGAGATTGAGACTGGAAATTTGGAAGGTATTCCAGGGTGATGAGACACTGGAACAGGTTGCCCAAGGAGATTGGTGTATTGCCCCTCCCTGGAGGTGTTCAAGGCCAGTCTGGATGAGGCTTTGAGCAATCTGGGCTAGTGGGAAGTCTCTCTGCCCATGGCAGGGGACTGGGCAATCTTTAAGGTCCCCTCCAACCCAACCCACTCTAGGAATTTTATGAGTGAACTATGCAGACAATCTTTCCTTTTTACACTGGAATTCCATGCAGGTTTACAATCATTCAGGGAGACCTTTTTGCTTTGCTTTTCTATGCATGCTGCTACGAAACAGCAGCTGTCATCCTGAATCTTATCTGAAGATTACTTGGAAAGCACAATTAATGGCTACGAGATAATGCCACATCCACAGAGCTAGATAATTAATGACCAATGATAATTAATGACCAATAACTGATGTACTTGTGACTGCAAGGAAATGTGGACTTGCTTTAAACCTAAGAGCAGACACAACCCTTAATCTGTAGTTTAATGGTCATGGGAGCTGGGCTACAGTAGGACATGATGATCTTAAAGGTCTTTTCCAACCATTGTGGTTCTAGGGACAGAATAAAGCTCAAATATGAAGTGACCTGATCCTTCCATGTCAGTTCTAGAGGCATTAAAGAAGACCAATACATGAGATGTGAGTCTGCCTCCCCACCTCTGCAGGGCTCTCCAGTCAGGAGAGACATCCAAACGTGAAACACCATCAAGGGACCCTCCACAGCATCCCCAAGCACAGCAGAACTTTGCTGCATTTCCCAAGGCCACCAGCAAGGGAAATGTGCATTAGATGGCAAGTGTTGCTCATGTTGGGGCCAGCAAACAAGGGGACTGGTTACCTCTTGTCCAGGAACCCTTCCCTCCCCCTGCCACTGTTATATTGCCATCTGCTACCTGCCTTCTGTGATGCACTGAGACCAAGGAACCTGTCCAAAAGTCTTGTTTACCAGGAAATTCTCTGCTGCCCTGTGCTGGCTTGAATCTGGCCTTTAGGTGCCCAATTATGCAGAAAGATCACATGAAAGGTGCCTATTTCTAGGCACATTGAAGACTTATTTTTACAGCTTCAATCATGAGTATTTTAATTAAAATAAAAAGAGTTGGTATATGCATGAAGGAACTTATTTTATGCAGGTATATTCAGTTCTCTGGAGTCAAGAAACAGTAGCTCACATACATTTTACCACAGTGTGGCCAGTAGGACAAGGGAGGTTATGCTTCCCCTGTACTCAGCACTGGTCAGGCCACACCTTGAGTACTGTGTCCAGTACTGTGTCCAGTCAAGAGAGATGTTGAGGTGCTGGAACATGTCCAGAGAGGGTGACAAAGCTGGTGAGGGGCCTGGAACACAAACTCTATGAGGAGAGGCTGAGGGAGCTGGGGTTGTTTAGCCTGGAGAAGAGGAGGCTCAGGGGTGACCTCATTGCTGTCTACAACTACTTGAAAGGAGGCTGTAGCCAGGTGGGGGTTGATCTCTTCTCCCAGGCAACCAGCAACAGAACAAGGGGACACAGTCTCAAGTTGTGCCAGGGGAGGTCTAGGCTGGAAGTCAGGAGGAAGTTCTTCCTAGAGAGAGTGATTGGCATTGGAATGGGCTGCCCAGGGAGGTGGTGGAGTCACCATCACTTAAGGTGTTGAAGAAGAGACTGGATGGGACACTTAGTGCCATGATCTAGTTGATTGGTTAGGGCTGGGTGATAGGTTGGACTGGCTGAGCTTGGAGGTCTCTTCCGACCTGTTTGAATCTATGATTCTATGATTCTATGATAAGTGTCCAGTAGGTGTACATGGGTCTGGGAGCCAAATTCCCCAAACCTGAGAGTCAGTAGAGAGAGAGAGAGGCAGGTGCTGGGCTCTGCAGGTCTGCAGGTGAGATCCCAGTGAAAAGCTACTGTTGTGCAGTAGGCAATGTTTCAAGTGTTCAGTAAGGATTGAGCACTTTTGCCCAGCAGCACCCCAGTTCCCGAAGCTGCCATAAAGACTGGAGAGTCCTGCCAAATTTCAGCATCAACAATAAAGCCTTTTCTGTTATCAGAGCTCAAAAAGCACTTTTCACTGGTGCAGCTTGCCCCTTCCCTTTAATTTGAGCCCCCCTCCCGAAATCATTATCCTCTGGAAGCAGAACTCACTGGAGCAGGCAGCAGCCCAGCCTGGCTGGGGGGAGCTGAGGGCCTGGCACTAATAAGGTGCTCTATGCCTGAAAGGCTATTAAGGGAAACCCTTAACTAGGTGTTATAACGAGGGGCTCTGAAGTGTCACAAGGTGTGTAAATGTCACAAGCCCTCTACCAGGCCTCTCTGTTAAAAGTCTTCCTCGCCTTGGTTCCTCCGGGTAAAATATTTTCCTTCTGCTGCTGCTCCCCTTAAAATATTTTGATAAGGAGAGTGAAAATGGTATTTTTAGCAGCCTGGATCACAGCACCGAGGAGGAACAAGGAGCACACAGTCTGATAACCAAAGCACTACTATTAGAAGCTGCTTAGAGAGAGCTGCCAGTGCTTCGGGTACCAGAGAAGCTCTGCCTCCTGCCACCAGCACTTCCAGCCTCCTGTTTAGGCATGTCCTTAACTTTATTCACTTGGTAAATCCGTGGGGCTGTTCCCCTGGATTAATGCCTGTAGGGCTGGGGGCCTGTAAAGCCTATCTGCCAAGTCTTGAACCCATCACCAAAACAGAGCTAATTGCTGCAGTAAACACTTCGTTAAGTGGGTATGGATGGAGAGAGCCTTGCGATGGAGCGGTGGGAGCTGATGTATTAAGCTGTGTGAAATAGGCATTGTTGTGAGGGCTTCAGCCTTGGAAGTGTTCAAAGCCAGGTTGGATGGGGGGGGGGGGGTGGCTTGAACAACCTGGAGCACAGCCCTGTGAGGAGAGGCTGAGGGAGCTGGGGGTGTGCAGCCTGCAGAAGAGGAGGCTCAGGGGAGACCTTATTGCTGTCTGCAACTACCTGAAGGAAGGCTGTAGCCAGGTGGGGTTGGGCTCTTCTGCCAGGCAACCAGCAACAGAACAAGGGGACACAGGCTCAAGTTGTGCCAGGGCAGGTCTAGACTGGATGTTAGGAGGAAGTTCTTCCTAGAGAGAGTGATTGGCATTGGAATGGGCTGCCCAGGGAGTTGCAGTCCCTGGAGGTGTTGAAGCCAAGCCTGGCTGAGGCACTTAGTGCCATGGTCTGGTTGACAGGATAGGGCTGGGGGATAGGTTGGACTGGCTGAGCTTGGAGGTCTCTTCCAGCCTGGTTGATTCTATGAAATTCTATGAAACCTGACCCACTGGAGTTGGCAATGGGGTTGGCATTAAATTATGTGGTTAATTCTGTGATTCACTCAGCTAGGGCCAAATATTTCATACTTGGTTTTACAGACTGCTGTAGTTCCTAATCATAGAATAACAGAATTAACCAGGTTGAAAAAGACTTTCTGATGCAGGCCAGGATGCCACTGGCCTTCTTGGCCACCTGGGCACCTGCTGGCTCATGATCAGTTGCCTGTCCATCAGTATTCCCAGGTCCCTCTCTGCCTGGCTGCTCTCCAGCCACTCTGTCCCCAGCCTGTAGCGCTGCTTGGGGTTGTGGTGGCCAAAGTGCAGAACAGATTCCCAATTCTTGGTACAATCAGAAATGGCAGTTTAAAACTACCAGCAGACCTCCCAGCCTGCTTCTCCTCATTCTGGACTCCTGCAAGTGCAGGTCCTGCTGAAGAGAGGCCACCACCCAGGTGGCAGTGGCAGTCCCACTGCTGGCAGCCACCTTGCCTGCCCTTCAGTGCTACACAGGCTGCCTCCCAGGAGTGCTCTGTTTGACAGCCAGCCTTATCTCAGCTGCAGGCAGCAACATGAATGGCCTCACCTCCAGATTTTTGTAAATGAGAAGAGTGCTGAAGTGCTGTGTCGAGCACCTTTCCCCAGCCCTGACACTGCCATTGCTGCCTGTGATGAATTAGGGTTGAGCTTGAACCGAAGGCTGGCAAATTCCCAGTGAATTAGGAGCCTGATGATAAATAGCAGTCACCCAGCCCCTCTGATTTAGCTTGTTTTCAGCTGCTGCCCTTCTCCCCTATCTTGAAGCAGCAAGTGTTTATGTGCTTGTAACAAGTGCCTGAGTGGCCTGCCATGGTCTGGGCTTTGTCAGGGGCTGGAGGGCTCTCTGGCAGCCTCCTCCAGCTCTACTTGACACAGCAGCTTTATCAGTATTTATCCCTGAGATGAAGAGATGTGGCAGTGCTTTCAGGGAGAAACCAGACTGGGTATTTGGAGGGGGGGGGAGGAGAGAGGGGAGCACTTCCTAGCCTGTGCCCTGGTAAAGCCTAGTTCATTCCGTGGGGTTGGTGTTTCCTCTCGCAGGATGGATGTCTCATCTGACCACATCAGACAAGCTTTTGCCTCTGAAAAGAGGCATTTAATGAAGCTGAGGGGACTGCAGTTCAGGCCTCTATACAATGACAGTTTCCCCAATTCCTGCAGAATTTCTATTCTCTGTTTCAGAAGGAGCAGCTTCCCTTCATCCACCGCAAGGGAAGCATGAGCATGTTCCTGAGGTCCTTCTACACTTCAGCCGGAGCCCAACCTTCTCTTTTATGCCTTGACACTGCAGAGGACCAGGGTTGGTTAGCAGTAAAGCAAAATTAAAGAATAAAATAACTAAATGTGGTGAAACCTGCCCAGAACTGGAGATGCTGGTCAGCCACAGGACTGCCTCAGGACCATAAAAACCATTAGCAAAGTCTGTGTAGAGACATTCATTCAGTTATCTTTCCTCTGATTCACAGGGTCACAGGACGTTAGGGGCTGGAAGGGACCTCTGCAGATCTTCCACTCCAACCTCCCTGCCACAGCAGGACCAGAGAATCTAGTGCAGGTAACACAGGAACACATCCAGACAGGGCTGGAAAGTCTCCAGAGGAGGAGACTCCACAACCTCTCTGGGCAGACTGTTCCAGAGCTCTGTCACCCTTCCAGTCAAGAAGTTCTTCCTCATGTTGAGGTGGAGTTTCCTGTGATATAGTTCCATCCATTGCTCCTTGTCCTGTCCCAGGCACAAGCAAGCAGAGGCTGTCCCTGTCCCTTCCTTCTTGACCCCCAGCCTATACATTGATCAGATCCCCTCTTAGTCTTCTGCTGTCCTAACCCCCATGTCTATACATAGATCAGATCCTCTCTCAGTCTCCTCTCCAGCCTAACCAGCCGCAGGGTCTCAGCCTTTCCTCACCAGGCAGTGCTCCAGTCCCTTCAGCATCCTTGTAGCCCTCCACTGGACTCTCTCCAGTAGATCCCTGTTCCTCTTGAACTGGGGAGTCCAGAACTGGATGCAATATTCAAGGTGCATAATAATTTTAATACGTAAGGCAGGACTAAATCTTTGATCTACCTTGCCATGCCTCACTTGGATGGCCGCGGTTCAGGGACATGAATCATAGAATCAACCAAGTTGGAAGAGACCTCCAACATCATCCAGTCCAACCTAGCACCCAGCCCTGTCCAATCAACCAGACCATGGCACTAAGTGTCCCATCCAGTCTTTTCTTGAACACCTCCATGTGTGGCAACTCCACCACCTCCCTGGGCAGCCCATTCCAATGCCAGTCACTCTCTCTGCCAACAACTTCCTCCTAACATCCAGCCTAGACCTCCCCTGCCACAACCTGAGCCTGTGTCCTTCTGTTCTGTTGCTGGTTGCCTGGCAGAAGAGCACAACCCCACCTGGCTACAGCCTCCCTTCAGGTAGTTGTAGAGAGCAATGAGGTCATCCCTGAGCCTCCTCTTCTCCAGGCTAAACACCCCCAGTTTCATTCCTTGTGAAGGAGAAGCTAAAAAGCATGAACCTACACCTGAGTGAAATAAAGACCATTGCCTAGTTTCAGCTGAAAATGTGATCTCTGTCCTTCAAACAAATGTCCACCCAGCTGCAGGCAGCATCACCTAAATGTACAACCCCACAGCACCTCCAGGAAGGAGGGCAAATAAGCACTCCCAGGGCAGCATATCTGCGGTGAGTCAATGGAATCAGGGTGCAGAGGCTGTGTTGTCAGGGGCTAATGAGGATAAGCCTAATTGCCTAATGGCTCTGCTCCAGCCAAGTGAAAACACTTCACCTCCTGTTTTCCACTGCGCCCTATTTTTACCTACCTGGTGTTTTTCTAGCCCTGCAGGTTACGGAGCCATCAGCAGTTTACATTATGCTGTATGGCTCGTTCCAGAAATGACTAGATTTGGCCAAGTGAGAGGAGAATAGACCCAGCACATTACTCTTAATTTGAAGGGGTTGTGTATTCATCAGGCAGGATCTAAAAGAACCCCTGCTGATAAATACACAAATCAAGAAAATCCCTTAAGTGCCTTAAAGGTGACAGAACATACACTCAGATTACATTAAATCCGTGGTAGCTTTTACATCTGACTGTAAGTGACTTGAAGAGGGCTCTTTTCCCTGGAAAAGAAAAGGCCCAACCATGCCCCACTGCCAAAAGGCTGTTGCTTCTCTCAATAAAGGGCATTCAATCTAACCCAGAAACCAACAGTTAAATAACATCACAGCTGGGCTTAAAGCAACAAGAGGAAAGGTTGCCATGAGGGAGGGATGGCACCTTCCTCCCTAGTCCTCTGGTATTGAAAGAAGTGCCCCATTGTTGAACAGGAGCCCTTTACCAGCTTTGCTCTGGGAGCCTGCAGCTTTGTGTTGCCAATGCTTGGCTCTGGGCACCCCTTAATTGTTTCACAGAACCATAGAACAGGTTGGAAGTGACCTCTGGAGATCACCAGGTCCACGCTCCCTGCCAGGGCAGGGTCACCCAGGGCAGCTCACACAGGGATGCGTTCAAGCGAGTCTTGAAAGTCTCCAGGGAAGGAGACTCCACAATCTCTCTGGGCAGCCTGCTCCAGGGCTCCAGCACCCTCACAGTAAAGAAGTTTTTCCTTATGTTAAGGTAGAACTTCCTGGGTTCCAGTTTGTGTCCATGGCTCCTTGTCCTATCACTGGGCACCAGAGAAAAGAGCCTGGCACTTTCAGCTTGACACCTGCGCTTCAGCTATTTATAGAGCTCTCCTCCCAGTCTTCTCTGAACAAAACAGCCCCAGATTTAGCATGGAATCAACCAGGCTGGAAGAGACCTCCAAGATCATCCAGTCCAACTTAGCACCCAGCCCTGCCCAATCAACTAGATGTCAGGCAAGATGGAAACTTTATTTCAGCAGTTGTTCAGCAGTTATCAGCCTGTGAGGCAAAGCATCACCTGCAAGTCCCAACGTTGATGCTAAGTAATGCAGCCAGTGATAAGTAGAGTGTCAGTTATCCTCACTGGCTGTGCAGTGACAGAAGAACTGAGCCATTTCCAGGGAAAGCCTTCGTAGCTTTAAGTTTCATTCACCATCAGTGCTCAGAAATGTAAGAATGAAGGGCCTGAGAGAAACCCCAGGCTGCTGAAGCAGTCAGGAGGAAACCTGTAAGAACCTGGACCTGTAAGAAGTGACTGAGGAATCCTCGTGGTGGTTTTTGCCTTTCCTGTTCAGGGGCATCCTGTACTGCTGAGGAGAAACTCGGCTTTGCTGGTTGCCCGTGCAGCACATTGATGAGTGCTTCTTCAATCTGTCCAATAAGAAACTGAGCTCCAAGTACCAACAGCCAGAAAAACTAAAGGGCTTTGATCTGGTTAGAGGTAGCTAATCATATTTCTGCCTCCTTCAGCACACACACACAACTGCAAACAATGTTTATAAACTCCTATCCATCTGTCCTTAGGATTCCAGACCATCCCTTGGGTAGGGAGGCTCTACAGAGGGACTGGGACAGATTGGATGTCTGGGCCAATGTTAATGGAATGAGCTTCAACAGGGCCAAATGCCAAGTCCTGCACTTGGCTCACAACAATCCACACTACAGACCTGGGGCAGTGTGGCTGGAAAGCTGCCTGGCAGAAAGGGATTTGGGGGTTCTAATGCACAAGCAGCTGAATGTGAGCCAGCAGTGTGCCCAGGTGGCCAAGAGAGCCAATGGCATCCTGGCTTGCATTAGAAATGCTGTGTCCAGCAGCAGCAGGGAGGTGATTGTCCCCTTGTACTCAGCTCTGGTGAGGCCACACCTCAAGTGTTGTGTTCAGTTTTGGGCACCTCAGTACAAGAGAGATGTGGAGGTGCTGGAGTGAGTGCAGAGGAGGGCAAGGAAGCTGTGAAGGGCCTGGAGGATAAATCTTGTGAGGAGTGACTGAAGAAGCTGAGGCTGTTTGGTCTGAAAAAGAGGAGGCTGAGGGCAGACCTCATGGCTCTCTACAGCTGCCTGAAAGCAGGTTGTGGAAAGGTTGGTGCTGGTCTCTTCTCAGAGGTGATTAGTGACAGAACAAGAGGGGATGGCCTCAAGCTGCAACTGAGTAGGTTTAGACTGGACAGCAGGAAACATTTTTTGCACAGAAAGAGTGGTCAGACACTGGAATGGGCTGCCAGGGAGGTGGTCGAGTCCCCAACCCTGGATGTGTTTAAAGGTCATTTGGATGTGGTGCTTGGGGATATGGCTCAGGGTGAACCTTGTAGAGTAGGGCTCTCTGTTGGACTCGGTGATCCCGAGGGTCTTCTCCAACCTGAACGTTTTTGTGATTCTGTATGATCTTTGGCTGCTGCCTGGGACCTTCCTCATGTTAGATGCCCTGGAGAGGATGGGGGCATTCACAGTTTTGAGCTCACAGTAGCAAACTTAATCTACAGGTATTTTATTAAGTGTGTATTCTCCCAGGATTAGCACTGTTCTGCAGCACAGACCAGAAGTGTGTGTGTGTGGGGGGAAGAACAACTAGTGGTTATATTTAACCACCTAATTTGGACTCCCTGTTTAAGTAAAGGAAACAATAATGGTGGCCTTAATTACAGAAATTACCAGTTACTCAGAGTTTGACATGTGCTTAATGACTAAGCAGATGGAAACACTAAACCTAATGCCACTTGGCAGACAATTGGCACTGATAATAGCCTCGATAAAAGCTGGTGATGGTAATCTGTTAGCAACCGACCTGGCTAATTCCAAGCAGAAGTGGTGCATTACTTAGCTTTAAGACACAGCTTCCAGCAGGTAGACAGTAACCAAGAGTGGTCACATAGCTTTTGAAACACAGCTCCTGGAAGGAAAACCGTGTGGTGCAAAGAGGCAGTGTTGCTCCCTTCGCTGGTGTGGGTGATAGAGACGTAGACTGTCAGGGGCTGGAAGGGATTACTGAGTCCTAACACCCTAACAGAGCAGCTCTGAGGAGAGGGACTTGGGGGTGCTGGTGAACAAGAAGCCCAATATGAACTGCCAGTGTGCTCCTGCAGCCCAGAAAGCCAACCAGAGCCTGGGTTGCATCAAGGGAAGTGGTGCCAGCAGGGCAAGGGAAGTGATCCTCCCCCTCTGCTCCGCACTGGTGAGATTCCACCTGGAGTACTGCATCTTCTGGGGCCCCTATTACAAGAGGGATATGAATGTGCTGGAAGGTGTCCAGAGAAGGGCCACAAGGATGATCAGAGAGCTGGAGAATCTCTCCTATGAGGAGAGACTGCAGGAGTTGGGGCAGTTCAGTCTGGAGAGGAGAAGACTCTGAGGTAACCTTATTGTGGCCTTTCAGTATCTTAAGGGGGCTACAAGAAAGCTGGTGAGGGATGTTTTGAGATGTCAGGTAGTGATAGGACTGGGGAGAATGGAACAAAACTAGAAATGGGTAGATTCAGACTGGACATTAGGAAGAAGTTCTTCCCCATGAGGGTGGTGAGACCTTGGAATGGGTTACCCAGGGAGGTGGTGGAAGCCTCATCCCTGGAGGTGTTTAAGGCCAGGTTGGATGAGGCTGTAGACAGCCTGATCTAGTGTGAGGTGTCCCTGCCCATGGCAGGGGGGTTGGAACTAGATGATCCTTGTGGTCCCTTCCAACTCTGATCCTGTGATCACCTAGGGCAGGTCACACAGGAACACGTGCAGGTGGGTTGTGAAAGTCTCTAGAGAAGGGTGTCCCTTGCCCTCTCAAGAACCCACCTGTTTGTTTCATAGCATTGCTTTAGAAATGTGTATAGATGGACCTTAGATCTTACCCATGGCTACCTTAGCTGCTGCTTAAAGCCCCCCTCAGCTCTGGAGTGTGAGACAAGGTCCAAAGGTGAGGCTTTCATTCAGGTACATCATTCATTGCAGAGATGTGATAATTTGGGGATTAGTATTTCCAGTATGAGTAATGCCCTAGATCACAGGTTTTATTGTTTAGACAACAGTTGAGGTAATCAAACATGAAAGTCCCTCCAAAAACTGTTTTCAAGGTGTCTGGACCTTCTCAACACACTCAGTTCTCTCTCACTAGAAAACAAATTCCAAACCAGAGTTGCTTAACAGTGTAAAAGCCATCGAGCTTCAAAGGCAATCCTGTGTGAGCTGCTTGCATGCTCCTTGCCTTTGACTCTGAAGATTTACAGTGTCACCAATTACTTCAGTGCTTAAAATGCATGAGCAAAATCCTCAAATAGTGAAATAAAGCATTTTGCTTGGGATTATTTTCCTTGCCTCCTGATTTATGACCCAGAGCTTACAATATTTAGGCATTCTTGCGTGCATTGAGCCTGAGTTTGTTTTGAAGTAAGAGATGATTCAGAGAATGCTCTGCCTCCAGAGGCTTAGTCATTAAGGAAAAGTGAAATATTAGAAGAAGGATCATAAATTACAAGTGTTAACCATCCTGGCACCCTACACATCAGGGCCTGATTTTGTTCTGTTTCTCTACACGAGATTCAGGGCGAAACATTATTATATGTCAGAGGTTCTCTGGCCAGAACCACAAAGCTGATGCTGAGAAATGCCCCACGTTGAGATGGCTGCAGCTTGTTTCTCAGGGCTGAGATCATATTAAAGTGGTCTCTGAGGAGACCTTATTGTGGCCTTGCAGTATCTGAAGGGGGCTACAAGAAAGCTGGGGAGGGACTTTTTAGGGTGTCAGGTAGTGATAGGAGTTGGGGAATGGATCCAAGCTGGAGGAGGGCGGATTTAGATTAGACCTCAGGAAGAAGTTCTTCACCACAAGGATGATGAGGCACTGGAACAGGTTGCCCAGGGAGGTGGTGGAAGCCTCAACTCTGGATGTTTTTAAGGCCAGGCCAGGGAGGTGGTGGAAGCCTCATCCCTGGATGTTTTAAGGCCAGGCTGGATATGACTCTGGGCAACCTGATGTAGTGGGAAGCATCCCTGCCCATGGCAGTGGGTTGGAACTGGGTGATCCTTGAGGTGATCCTTGAGGTGATTCTGTGGCCAGCTTCATTATGAACATCTCAGGTAAATTCTTCACTGTGCTAACTTTAAACCACCTCCCTCTGACCCAACATGTGCAGAACCCTGCAACATCTACTCATGTACGTCTAGCCTGTGGAAATAAACCCAAGGATCCATATCCTTAGGAACATTACCCTTGCAAGCAGACCAGGATAACGCTGATGTGAGATGAGAGCACAAAAAAATTTCATGGCTTACATTCTTCACCTTTTTATTATACACAGAATTCTAGTATCTATAATGTTTTAAAGTACTTATATACACCATAGTCCGCTATGATTTATTTGGTTATTGCAATAACATTTTAGTGCCATTTTATCTGAGAGTTCATGGAATGTTTTAAAATCCCAGCCTAATGGAAGCCAATCAATCATCACATTTTCAAAGCACAAATTATTTAAGTTTTTTCTGGGCTACACGGAGCTAATCACTGCACGGAGCTATCCCTTTGTTTTGACTGATGTCATTCATTTGTCTTTAGCCTGACCTGATTGATAGTCTAAGTGCTGAAGCTAAGCAGACAAATGGATGTGTTCTGCTGGGGTATTTCCAGTCCAGCTGCCTTTTTAGCACTAAAAACTTCACGGGCCTGATAGCAGCACGCAGCTGCTCCTGCTCATACGATTGAAATGAAAGCCTGGAACGGAAAGTGACAGCCTACACTTTTTCCTCCTTACATTAAGGGTTTTGTCCACTGTGCCTCCAAGCAATAACCAGTTATAAATGAGCTGTATTAAATCCACGCCTAGATTGGAGTGTGTGGTGGCCTGGGGTTCCAAGTTCCCACTTTCCCATCTTAAAACACTCATTAATAGCCTTGCTGAGACACTCAAGCGCTGTTACGTCCATTTCTTCCTCTCCTCTGTGAAGCGGAGCCCGGCGTCGTGTCACATGCAGGCTGTTGATTTTGATAACTAGGGAAGTCCTCCCTGTGCCAAAAGCTAGCTAGACTTCCTCAGGGGAGCTGGCTAACTGAAATCTGGGGGATGATTAAGACCTGATTAAGACAAGCAAGGCTTGGCTTATCGTGTATAAAATCTCAGCGAGCTTCCCCAAACTCTGTGAAACCTAACACAAGCCAGCTCCAGCCCAAAGCCCTGGCTAGGTTCTTTGACTCTAATGTATTACATGACTGCTTTATTGGCTGACATCTACTATAAGAAGTTTTAGGAGAAGTTTGCAGGAGGAATTAAAGGGAGGGTGGGGGGTGGGGGAAATGCATATCCATGATTTTTCATTTACGCAGTCACTGGAGCAAATACATCTCTGGTTCCAAGCAGCCACATCCAAAGCTATTAAAGCACAGCTAGATTTGGCCTTTGTGCTGTGACAGAAAACATAAGCAAGCTCTACAAGTTGTGATTGTTTAAATTTCCATTTTGAAGTCTCTCCCAGCATTCACTGTGAAGAAAGTATCAGCATTGTTCTTTTTTTTTTTTGGTCTGATGCTAGTGGGAATAGTTTTCAGACTCTGTAAATGCCAGAGCAGCTTTGCCATTACTTGGCAATGGCATTTCTACTGCAAACACAAGCTGCAGCTGGGGTAAAATGGCAGAGCTGGAAATAAGAGAGCAGTTTATTAGCTGAGAAAATGCAAGAGTCACCTTGCAAGGCTGCTTCTGCACACAAGTATCTGAACTCGCAGATGCTCACAGGTCAGTCCTGTCCCTCACCTTGGAGACTGAGCAGTGGTTATGGATAGCTGAAGGCTGGGAGGCAAGAAGAGGGTCCAAGGCTCTTTTCAGTGGTGTCCTGTGGCAGGACGAGGGGCACTGAGCACAAACTGGAACCCAGGAGGTTCCACCTCAACACCAGGAGAAACTTCTTTGGTGAGAGGCCTGGAGCAGGCTGCCCAAAAAGGCTGTGGAGTCTCCTTCTCTGGAGACTTTCAAGACCAATCTGGATGTGTTCCTGTGTGACCTGCCCTGGGTGACCCTGCTTTGGCAGGGGGGGGTGGACTCAATGATCTCCAACCGCTGGTAGTCCATGATTCTATGATTCCATGTGGTATCACCGGGTCATGCAGACTGATGCCTTGAGCAAACACTCAAAAACATATCAGCAAGTGTTTGTGTGTATAGGATGATAGATCAAACAGCAAACAACACTTCTCATACACTGTGGAATCATTTCCACTCACTCCTCAGCAGTCAGGGAAGAAGAAATCCTTGCAGAGCCACTTCTGGCTAAATCAGCACCCTCAATGGTTTTCATATCACAAAATGGCCAAACCCTATGGCAGGAGCTCTGCCTCACACCCACAAAGCACCTCTCATGGTGGATTCCCCATGGCTGGCTTTTAGTTTAGGAGTCCATGCATTTGCTAGACAGCCATAAAATCATGGAATCACAGAATGGTAGGGGTTGGAAGGGACCTCCAGAGACCATCCACTCCAACTTCCCTGCCCAAGAAGGATCATCTAGGGCAGGCCACACAGGAATGCATCCAGGTAGGTTTTGAAAGTCTTCAGAGGAGACTCCACAACCTCTCTGGGCAGCCTGCTCCAGGGTTCCAGCACCCTCAGAGCAAAGAAGTTTCTTTTGATGTTGAGGTGACACCCACCCCTCGGATATTTATAGACATTGATCAGATCCCTCTCAGCCTTCTCTTCTCCAGACTAAACAATCCCAGGGCTCTCAGTCTCTCTCCATAGTGGAGACACTCAAGTCCCCTAATCATCCTGGTGGCTCTTTGTTGGACTCTATCCAGCAGGTCCCTGTCTTTCTTGAACTAGGGAGCCCAAAACTGGACACACTTTTCTTGACGCCCCCCAGGATATGATAAGTTTGGCCACAGAGATGCATTGCTGTCCCGTGCAGAAATTGCTACCCACCAGGACTCCAAGGTCTTTCTCCATGGAGCTGCTTTCCATCAGGATGTCTCCAAGTCTGTATTGGTGCCTGGTGTTGATCATCCCCAGCTGCAGGACTCTACACTTATCCTTGTTGAACCTCATGAGGTTCCCCTTCACCCAGCTCTCCAGCCGCTGTCCACATCCCATTGGATGGCAGAACCACAAAGCTGAAACCTCAGATATTCCTTTTCTACACTGGCATTGCTTTCTAAGGACTGCTGGCAAAGCTCAGATCAGAAGGTTTTAGCTCATCATTACACCAAATAAAAGGCAGCAGCACATTCAACCTTCTACTGCCTCTAAGAAGCATGTTTACAGTATAGGCATCACCAATGCCATGCAATATGGCTTTGGGAAGTGTAATTCTAACTGTCTGCCACCTGACAGAAGGACTCAGCTGTGGCTTGAACACTAATTATGTTATTCTTGTAAAAATATCTGCCCTGTCAGCTGCCACTTGAAGGTTGCTACTGCGTGAAGAAAAATAACAGTGAAGCAAAGGACAAATGCAAAGAGTCAGAGGAAACCATGGCAGATATTGGTCCCACCGAAAACACAGCATCAGTGTTTTACCACAGATCAATAATGGAAGATAAACCTGCCAGAAATCAGCCTGCTGCCAGGAAGGAAGCAGAATTTTGCTAGCAAGCTGCCTCTGCTGGAGCAAAAGCACTTCCAGTTTCTGCCACACCTCCCGAGAGATCAGGACAAGCATCGTGGCTTGGTTGTGGCAAAAGGGAAAGCTTTGCTGGGAGGTGTGGAGCACAAAATGATGGCAACTTTGTGTTCCAAGGGCAGGATCACAGGACTGTGATTGGAAGAGACCTTGAAGACCATCAAGCCCAACTGTTAACTATGCTGGCAGCAACTTTTTCTGGTCTTGGCTAATATTTTAGTTGCTTTGTTTTTCTTCCTTCTTTTTCTCCTTCCACCTATGAAACTAACCAAAAGAAGTCCCACGCACTAAAAATTGCCAGCTTACCTAATATCAGCAGATGTTTCTGGTGCTGTGTGTCCAGCTGGGTGATGTGAATTCATCTGGAATGCATTTGAGAAAGAGACTTTAATGTTTAATGTTTGATGCTAAGTTTAACGTTGCGGCGGTCTCCGGCTCCATCAGATGCGAACCAAAGCATTCACGCTGGATTTGCAGCGGTTGGAATCCATCCATCCCCTTCCCGTGGATGAACCCTCCTGCAGATGGCTGTGCTGGTGACACCCAAATTGCTCATGTCAGCTGCCAGCAGCCCAGGTTCATGGTCGCATCTTGATCAGCACTCTGGCCAAGAAGGCCAACAACAGCCTCCTGGCCTGTATCCAAACCAGAGTGGCCAGCAGGAGTAGGGTGGTGGTGGTGCCCCTGTACTCAGCACAGGTGAAGCCACAGCTGGAGTGATGGGTTCAGTTCTGGGCACCACAGAATAAGGAAGACATTGAGGTTCTGGAGGCTGTCCACAGCAGTGAGGCTGCTGAGGGGTTTGGAGGGTGTTGTACCGGAGGCAGCTAAGGGAGCTGAGGTTGTTTAGTCTGGAGAAGAGAGGGCTGAGGGGAGACCTCATTGCTCTCTCTAGCTACCTGAAAGGAGTTTGGATTGAGGCTGGTGTTGGTTTCTTTTCCCAAGTAACCAGTGACAGAACAGGAGGAAATGGGCTGAAGTTGTGTCAGGGGAGGTTTAGGTTGGTGATTAGAAACAATTTCTTTTCTGCAAGAGTGATTAGAGATTGGGACAGGCTGCCCAGGGAGGTGGTGGAGTATCCACCCCTGGAGGTGTTCCAGGAGATGTGGCTCTTCAGGATATAGTTTAGTGGTCATGGGAGCTGGGTTATTGTTGAACTCAATGATCTTAAAGGTCTTTTCTAACCTTAATGACTCTCTGGTTCTGTGATTCTATGATGTCACAGATCTGTGATGTGATTCTCTCTGACACACACAGCAGGGGAGTTGCTGCTGAATCTCTCTCTTGAAGAACCAGCTGTGTCAAATGTAACCTCCCTCTGCACTTGCCCATCAGTAAACATATTGCCTGGATTACTGCTTGGGTAAGGTCAGGGTCAGGTACCTCAGGGGTGGACACAGCTCAACCAGCTCAGCTCAGCGCTGTTTACACAGCACCACCAATGAAGCCTCTGGAAAAGTTTGTGCAGTGCTGTGGTGCTTGGCACAACTGAGGGCACCAAAACCTGAAGCTCTGAATGCCAGCAGAGGTGTGACTTAACACCTAAGATTTTACCTTCAGGGTCCAAATGTTAAACAGATGTAACCAAATCCTCATCTTATAGCATCTGTGCTTCCAGCTTTCCTTGGTGTGACAGAATCACAGCATTGTCAGGGTTGGAAGGCACTTCAAGGATCATGTAACTCCAACCCCCTGCCATGGGCAGGGACCCTTCCTGCTAGATCAGGCTGCCCAGAGCCACATTCAGCCTGGCCTTTAAACATCCAAGGATGAGGCTTCCACCACCTCCCTGGGTAACCTGTTCCAGTGTCTCATCACCCTCGTAGTGAAGAACTTCTTCCTGAGGTCTAATCTAAATCTGCCCTCCTCTGGCTTGGATCCATTCCCCTCAGTCCTATCACTACCCAACACCCTAGAAACTCCCTCCCCTGCTTTCTTGTAGCCCCCTTCAGGTACTGGAAGGCCACAATAAGGTCACCTTGGACTCTTCTCCTCTCCAGACTGAACAAGCCCCAACTCTTCCATCCTGTCCCCATAGCAGAGCAGCTCCAGCCCTCTGATCATCCTTGTGTCCAGTTCTGGGCCCCTCAATTCAAGAGAGATGCTGAGGTGCTGGAGCATGTCCAGAGAAGGGCAGCAAAGCTGGTGAAGGGCCTGGAGCACAAACCCTATGAGGAGAGGCTGAGGGAGCTGGGGGTGTGCAGCCTGGACAAGAGGAGGCTCAGGGGTGATCTTATTACTGTCTACAACTACCTGAAGGGACATTGTAGTCAGGTGGGGGGTGGCCTCTTCTCCCAGGCAACCAGCAATAGAACAAGGGGACACAGTCTCAAGTTGTGCCAGGGGAGGTCTGGGCTGGATGTTAGGAAGAAGTTCTTCCCAGAGAGAGTGATTGGCATTGGAATGGGCTGCCCAGGGAGGTGGTGGAGATACCGTCCCTGGAGGTCTTCAAGAAAAGACTGGATAAGGCAGTTGGTACCATGGTCTAGTTGACAGGCTAGGGCTGGGTGCTAGGTTGGCCTGGATGATCTTGGAGGTCTCCTCCAACCTGGTTGATTCTACGATTCTATGATTCTTGTGGCCCTTCTCTGAGCAGGTTCCAGCGCAGAGCAGGGGAAGCTCATAGCTGGGCCGTGTAGGAAACGCGGCGCTGTAATTGATACACCGTGTAACAGGGAGCTAATGTAAATCTTTCAGCAGAGGGGAAATATGCTTTGAATGTTTGCTTTGAGTGATAAGGCCACCTGATACATTTTGAACCTGCTCAGCTCTCTAAAGAGCCTTGCCAAGAAAGCCTCTGAGCATTAGGGTAATGAGTGGTCAAAAAAAACCCCACCGTGGGCTGCCATTCCTACTTGAGAACCTGAAAGGCATAGCTGGGCAGTCTGCTAAATGCAGTCTTTAACTTCCAGACTAATATTTCCTAATGTTTATTTAAGAGCCTGCAGTGATGGGAATTGCTGAGGATAGGTATCATGTTATTCCTATTAATGGGAATGAAGAATAACACCAAAAGAAGTTAAGCAATTGTTGAGTTTACTCCAATGGAATCTAATCCAATTTCCATTTTAGCAAGAAAGAAAGAGAGTTTGGTAACACTCAAGGAGCAGAGATGCTGCTTTTTTTGTGGGAGCTAAATGTTGGTTTATTGGCATCCAAAAGATCAAATGGAAAGAGTTGTTTTTCAGTATTTTAAAAGAAGATAGTAAGGAGTAATAATATTAAATATTGAATTTATTAATAATATTGCAGATTAATAATATTACATATTGGTATTTGGAGTATTTTTATTCCATTTTATCTCTCTCTTTCTCTGTATATCTATACCTAAAAGTATGTAACTTTACATAGCTCTGGCTGAGAGGAGCCTTGTCTGAATCAAATACCTGAAACAAAATGTCTTGAGCCAAAGTAATGGCTTACACCAGCTCCCTGGGCATCTGATCAAGCTTTCCTTCAGAGAACATTTTTCTCCACAGACATACTTAAGCTGTTGAAATTAAAAACCAATTTAAGCAATTACACAAATAAGAGTGACAAATGTTTCTTTTCCTAAGTGCAAGCAGGTGTAGAGCACAATCAAGGTTGTACTCCAAGAGCTGGGAACTCTCCATGCATGAGTAGTGCCCAAAGAGCCCCAGACAAAAGCAGCAAAACATTATGAGCCTTGAACAAGATTAGCCCAGCTTACAGCCTGCTGTGCAAACACATCTACAGCATCCTCTGTTTGGGCTGTACCAAGTCCTAGCACAACTTGCTGATAACACAAATAGGCATGAGCACAGCATCCAGCAATACCTGACACGCAGGTTGGTACATAGTCATGGAGTCACAGAACTGTCAGGGTTGGGAGGCACCTCAAGGATCATCCAGTTCCAACTCCCCTGACATGCTCAGGGATGCTTCCCACTACATCAGGTTGCCCAGAGTCACATCCAGCCTGGCCTTAAAACATCCAGGGATGAGGCTTCCACCATCTCCCTGGCCTGGCCTTAAAAACATCCAGAGTTGAGGCTTCCACCACCTCTCTGGGCAACCTGACACAATATCTCACCATCCTTGTAGTGAGGAACTTCTTCCTAACATCTAATCTAAATCTGCCCTCCTCTAGCTTGGATCCATTGCCCCCAGTCCTATCACTACCCAGCACCCTAAAAAACCCACAAAGCACTGGAGCAGCCTGCCCAGAGGGGTTGTGCAGTGTCCTTCTCTGGAGACTTTCCAGCCCTGTCTGGATGTGTTCCTGTGACCTGATTCTGTGGTCCTGCTCTGACAGGGGTTTGGGACTCAAAGATCTACAGAGATCCCTTCCAACCCCTATCATCCTGTGATCCTGTGATCCTTCAGTGCCGGGTCAAGGCTTGGTTTGGATGATCTTTGAAGCCTCTTCTAACCAGACCTATTCTGTGATTCTGTGACAGCCAATGCAATTAACAGATCCTTGCAGTAGGGTCTCAGTCCTCTCTTGAGGAGGTAACCGACAATAACAGCACAGTCAGGGCAAGTGAGCACAAAGTCCACGCTGATGCCCACGCTGCCCGTGGCCGGCCCCTGCTGCTGAGCCAGGTGTGGCCGTGCACCACTAGATGGCAATGCATGGTGCAAAACAAAGTCCCATTCTAGGCTGATGCTGTGCTCCTGAAGCCTTGGGTGTGGCAGGACCAAGACCAACAGGTCTCCTTCCCAGGGGCTCCACGCGTTTCTCCAGGAGTTACAGATACCATTCCATACCCTGGTGAGGATGTGATTCTCTGTGGAGTGCCAAGAGTAAACATTCTAGGGTCTGTCTCCTGAGGATTAACACCTTCCTTCACAATCAGCATAAATGCAGTTACTCAATATAGGAAGGACATGGACCTGATGGAGCAGGTCCAGAGGAGGGCCACGATGATCAGGGGTTTGGAGCACCTCTGTTATGGGGACAGGCTGAGGGAGCTGAGGGCATTCAGCCTGGGGAGGAGAAGGCTTCGGGGAGACCTAATTGCCACTTTCCAGCACCTGAAAGGGTCCTGCAAGAAGGCTGCAGAGGGACTGTTTGTGAAGGTCTGCAGTGATAGGATGAGGGGCAATAGCTTAAAACTAGAGAAGAGCATATTTAGATTGGATACTACAAACAAGCTCTTCACAATGAGGGTGGTTGAGCATCAGAACAGGTTGCCCAGAGAGGTAGTTGGGGCCCCATTTCTGGACATGTTCAAGGTGGGGCTCAACAGGGCTCTAGGCAACCTGATCCAGTTGAGGCTGTTCCTGCTCACTGTAGGGGGTGGTTGGACTGGAGGACCTTTAGAGGTCCCTTCAAACCCAGGTAATTCTATGACACAAGTAGCTCCTGTCCCAGGCAGTGCAGCTGGAGTTGCTGAGCATTCTGTGCTTTTAAAAAACATCACATGGGCATTCTGAGTGCTGACTGGGGATTTGCACAGCATTCACCCCAAGATTAATGGAAGGCACATAGAATCATAGAATCAAACAGTTTGGAAGAGACCTCCAAGATCATTCAGGCCAACCTAGCACCCAGCCCTGTCCAATTAACTAGGCCGTGGCACTAAGTGCCCCATTCAGTCTTGTCTTGAACACCCCCAGGGATGGTGACTCCACCACCTCCCTGGGCAGCCCATTCCAATGCCAATCACTCTCTCTGGCAACAACTTCCTCCTAATATCCAGCCTAGACCTCCCCTGGCACAACTTGAGCCTGTGTCCCCTTGTTCTGTTGCTGCTTGCCTGGCAGAAGAGACCAATCCCACCTGGCTACAGCCTCCCTTCAGGTAGTTGTAGAGAGCAATGAGGTCTGCCCTGAGCCTCCTCTTCTGCAGGCTGCACACCCCCAGCTCCCTCAGCCTCTCCTCATAGTCCTTGTGAAAACTCCACAACTCAGCTAAGAAGCAAGAAATTACTTGCTAAGGGGCAGGCTCCTTGCATTTGCATAGAGACATAGAATCATAGAATCATAGAATCATAGAATCAACCAGGTTGGAAGAGACCTCCAAGATCATCCAGTCCAACCTATCACCCAGTCCTAACCAATCAACTAGACCATGGCACTAAGTGCCTCATCCAGTCTTTTCTTGAAGACCCCCAGGGACAGTGCCTCCACCACCTCCCTGGGCAGCCCATTCCAATGCCAATCACTCTCTCTGTGAAGAACTTCTTCCTAACATCCAGCCTATACCTACCCTGGCACAACATGCCTCAGTATTAAGGGCACTGGTAATCCTAAGGAAGGAAAATGACATCCATGTCCTCCATCAAATGTGAGAACTTTGGAAGCAGTTTTTCACCCTCTGAATTTGTTCTCAGCATAGTAGTAGAAGTCTGCAGAAACATCCAGCTGAGGGTAAGTCCTCCCAGCGTATTCATAGCCGTCCTGGACACAACGTAAGAAGCGGTTTGGCCTTTCAAGAAAACCATCAGTTCAAAGTATTTTCAGCATAATCCAGGCCACTAAATCACTAGCTAAACAGAAACATTTACTGACAGCTCGAGTACAAACCTTTTATTGTGAAGAGCAGTGAATATAATGACCAGAGCTGTAGCCTCTCGGGCTGGCTAAACGAGGTGGCGGCGTTGGTGGGTATATGTGATTAAAATGTCATTGCCAGGGCTAAGCTGGCAGCTGAAAGGAAAACAGGAGGAGTCCCCACCAGGCCTATTAAAGTGTTTAAAAGGGCTTAAATAACCTCTGCCACCATGAGTCTAACTGAGATAGTCTTATTTACTCTGAAGAGAGTGAAAGCATCCCTCAAAGGCAATAAAGTTTAAGGAAATGGAAGACCCTCACAAACTGCTGCCAAATTGATAAGCCATCTCAGGGCTGACTGAAGAGATAAGCCTTAAAAGTGAAGGCTTCCATGTCTACATCAAAATGACTTGCTTCAGTCAAGTGCAAACCAGCTCTGAGGTGTCTGTGGAAGTGTCAGTGCAGCAGCAGCAGACAGAAGGGAGGGACCCTGCCGTGTTTGTATTCCCACCCCAGCCCAAATGCTGCCAGAGCGACACTGCTCTCAGTACACAAGAACCCAGGCTGGGACAGATGATCTCTAATCTAACCACACACTCTACAGCTGCACCCTTGGAGCAGATCCAATTCTGAGTTACTCCCCTCTTAACCAAGCTGCAAATATTTCCATTACTTAGCATTTTAGTCTAAAAAAAAAAAAATGGAATCACTTCTAGGTTCACTGAATCACTTCTAGGTTCAGAGCCTCTATTTCTATTCTGCCCTCTCCATCCTTCAAGCTTCTGTTTGCTCATTAATGCTCTGCTACAATAATCTTCTAGTGAATGTTGAGCCTTCTTTCAGTATTGCTTACTAAGATTCAAAGTTGACCAGGCAAAGAATCCTCAACCCCTTATTACTTCCCAAGCTTTGCAGTGTTTGTCACTGCCAGTTACATGCAGTGTTACACCTACTCCTGCTGAAGACTTGAAGGCCCTTGGAGCTTGGTGTGATGCACAGCATGCTTCAGAACCCTGATGGAATCTACCATTTTGCAGCCAAGATTCTGTGGATTACCATGCATGAAATGGCAGTTCAGTGGCCATGACAGCTGTTTTCCACTCAGAACTTCAAGAAGTGCACCATGATACCTTGAGAAAAACACAAAGATATCAAGGCCAGTTTATGTGTCCAGAGGCAGAGTTTCCAGACTAGAAAATCTTTGGTGAGCAATGTTTGAGAAATTCACTGGTTTTCTGGAGATCACAAGATCCCAGGCATCAGGGGTTGAAAGTGACCTCTGGAAATCTCCTAGTCCCAGTCCCCTGCCAGAGCAGGACCAGAGAATCTAGCACAGGTCACACAGGAACACACCCAGACAGGGCTGGAAAGTCTCCAGAGAAGGAGATTCCACAGCCTCTCTGGGCAGCCTGTTGCAGGGCTCCATAACCCTTACATTAAGAAGTTATTCCTCATGTTGAGGTGGACCTTCCTGTGCTGCACTTTCCATCCATTGCTCCTTGTCCTGTCCCAGGGCACAGGTGAGCAGAGGCTGTCCCAGTCCCTTCCTTCCTGACCCCCAGCCCTCAGATATTTATAGATATTGATCAGATCCCCTCTCAATCTTCTCCTCTCCAGCCTAACCGGCCCCAAGGCTCTCAGCCTTTCCTCATCAGGCAGTGCTCCTTCAGCATCCTGTAGCCCTCCATTGGACTCTCTCAAGCGGTTCCCTGTCCCTCTTGGACTGGGGTACACAGAAGTGGATGCAGCATTCCATGTGGGGTCCAACTGAGAACCCTATAACCCCACTTTACGAAGTTCACCCTAAGCCATATCCTCAAGGACCACATCCAAACAACCTTTAAATACACCTGGGGTTGGTTAACTCAACCCCGATCTCAGGCAGTCCATTCCAGTGTCTGACCACTCTTCCTGTGCAAAAAATGTTTCCTGCTGTCCAGTCTAAACCTACTCGGTTGCAGCTTGAGGCCATCCCCTCTTGTTCTGTCACTAATCACCTCTGAGAAGAGACCAGCACCAACCTTTCCACAACCTGCTTTCAGGTAGCTGTAGAGAGGTCTGCCCTCAGCCTCCTCTTTTTCAGACCAAACAGCCTCAGCTCCTTCAGGCACTCCTCACAAGATTTATTCTCCAGGCCCTTCACAGCTTCCTTGCCCTCCTCTGCCCTCACTCCAGCACCTCCACATCTCTCTTGTATTGAGGTGCCCCAAACTGAACACGACACTCAAGGTGTGGCTTCACCAGAACCGAGTACAAGGAGCCCATCACCTCCCTGCTGCTGCTGGACACAGCATTTCCAGTCCCGGCCGGGATGCCTTTGACTTTCTTGGCCAGCTGGGCACACTGCTGGCCCACATGCAGCTGCTGAGGATCTTAAGATCTTTTCCAGGCAGGCGATTCTGTGATTCTGCTTCTATAAAATGCTTCATTACTCAATGTTTCAGGGCCCAGAGTTGAGACGAAGTGCAGGAGGGCAGGGCGCGTTTTATTCTATCCACGTGGGCTGCGTGCTGAGGGAGTTGCCACCATCAGTTCACCTTTTTTTGTTGACAAAAAGCAGATTAGTAAGCAAGAAGCTATGCACTGACTTGTCAGCTCTTACAGTAGGGCTGCCCCAGGGCTGTATGCTTCCCTCTGGGGCGGAATAGCTTCTTAATCCCCGCCGCGGGAGCGCTCAAGCATAGCCCATTTCTTCCTTAATTGATTCTAAGGTTAGAGGTATATTGTTTAATAAACCCCCACCTTTAAAAAGCCTTTAAGGCTAGAGTTAACTTCTACTTGAGTAACTGCAACCAAGGCAAACACGTGGAGCTGGGTGCATGTTTCCAGGATGTACTGAGCGGTTGCAAACCGAATCACCCTCGGTGAAAACGGGCAAGGCTGGACAGAGAGAAGGAAAACCCATGGCAAATGATGTGGGGTTTGTTGTTCTCACAGATGAGACCTTGCTGCTTTAAAGAAGTAATTAATCAGCTATGAAATATTACTATTCATAACAAACAATAATTAACATTCATTAAAGCAAAGTAATTAAAATTAATGCACTGAAATGTTAATTAATGGCATTAATAGTACTAGATTGTTAATTAATGGATAAGTATTAGTAAATGGAAATAAGTAAAGTAGTCAGTAGAGCTAACTACTAGTTGTAGTAGGCACTAGGAGTTAAACAAGAAAGGTACTTCAGGATGAAATGTTAGAGAGTTTCAATACTCTACAAGTGCAATCAAATCAGACAAGGAAATTAATCTTAATTAAGGTTAACCAATTAGCATTAATTAAAGCAAATGAATTCACTAAAATGTTAATTATATTAATAGTACTACTATGTTAAAGAATAGATAAAAATTAATAAACAGAAATAAAGTAGTTAGTAGTTGCTAATTACTAGTTGTAGTAGGCACTGGGAGTTAAACAAGAAAGGTACTTCAGGATGAAATGCTGTAGAGTTTCAACACTCTTTACAAGTGCTATCAAATCTAGACAAGGAAATTATCTTAATTAAATTAATTGCATTAATTAAAGCAAAGTAATTAAAATTAATTCACTAAAATGTTAATTAATTCAAATTAAATTAATATTAATGTCACATTAATAAATACATATTAAGAAACATAAGTAAAGTAGTAGTGCTAACTACTAGTCATAGTAGGCACTAGGAGTTAAACAATAAGTTACTTCAGGGTGAAATGTTAGAGAGTTTCAATACTCTTTACAAGTTGAATCAAATCAGACAAGGAAATTAATCTTAATTAAGGTTAATCAATTAACATTAATTAAAGTAATTGAAATGAATTCACTAAAATGTTAATTAATTACTTAAAATTAAATTAATATTAATATTACATTAATGAATACATATTTAGAAGCATAAATAAGTAAAGTAGTAGTGCTAACTACTAGTCATAGTAGGCATTAGGAGTTAAACAAGAAAGTTACTTCAGGATGAAATGTTGGAGAGTTTCAATATTCTTTACTAGTGCTATCAAATCCAACCAGGAAATTAATCTTAATTAAGGTTAATCAATGACCATTAGTTAAAAGAAAGTAATTAAAATTAATTCACTAAAATGTGAATTTCTTGAGATTAAATTACTATTATATTAATGAATAGATAATTCTTAATCAACAGAAATAAGTAAAGTAGTTAGTAGTGCTGACTACTAGTTGTAGTAGGCACTAGGAGTTAAAGAAGAAAGGTACTTCAGGATGAAATGGTCTAAGAGTTTCACTACTCTTTCAAGTGCTATCAAGCCTAGACAGGGAAATTGATCTTCACATTTCTAGCTGGCATGAGGGCAATAATCACTGAATCACAGAATTGTCAGGGTTGGAAGGGACCTCAAGGTTCATCCAGTTCAAATCCCCCCTGCCATGGGCAGGGACACTTCCCACTACATCAGGTTACACAGAGCCACATCCAGGCTGGCTTTAAAACCATTCAGGAATGAGGCTTCCCTGGGCAATCTGTTTCAGTGTCTCATCACCCTTGTGGTGAAGAACTTCTTCCTAATGTCTAATCTAAATCTGCCCTCCTCTAGCTTGGATCCATTCTCCCCAGTACTATCACTACCCAATACCCTAAACAGTCCCTTCCCAGCTTTCTTATGCCCCCTTCAGAGGCTGCAGAAAGGTCTCCTTGGAGTCTTCTCTTCTCCAAACTGAACAACCCCAACTCTCTCAGCCTGTCCTCATCATCTCTGCTTCCCAAAGAAGTGGATGCCTTTCAAATGGGAATTAAAAACCAGGTTCCATTCAAACAGAGCACAGCAGCACTTTATATGAGATGGCTTCTGTTGAAAGGGTGTTTGTGGGCTTTTGACTCAGTTTGGATATGTCTGATGTCTGCCTACACACCTTCCCCAAGAGATAGGGGAAATATTAGAAGTATACTGGCAAATGTTAGAAGGCTTAGGTCATATGAGAGAATCATGAAGTTGTGTTTGTTGGGAAGACCTTTAAGATTATCAGCTCAAACCTTTGTTTAACTCTGCCAAAGCTGGAGCTAAACCATGGCCCTCAGCACCACAGCTCTGCCACTCTGAAACACCTCCAGGGATGGGGATTCAACCACTTCCCTGGACAGCCTGTGCCAGGCTTTGAGAACTCTTTCAGGGAAGAAATTTCTTCTAATGTCCAACCTAAACTTCCTCTGGTGCAACTTGAGGCCATTTTGTCTTGTCCTATCATTTGTTACTAGGGAGAAGAGCCCAATCCCCACCTGGTTCCAACCTCCTTCCAGGGAGTTGTAGGGAGCCAGAAGGTCTCCCCTCAGCCTCTTCTTCTCCGGGTTGAACAACCCCGAGTCTCTCAGCTGCTCCTCACCAACCCTGTTCTCCAGATCCTTCATCTGCTTTGTTGTCCTTCTCTGGACCTGCTCCAGGACATCAATGTCTTCTTGTAGTGAGGGCTCCTAAACTGACCCCAGTACTCAAAGTGGGGCCTCACCAGTGCTTAGTACAGTGGGACCATCATTTCCCTGGCCCCGCTGGTCATACTATTCCTGACACACCTCAGGATGCTGGATCCAGAACATCAGGATCACTAGAAACAAGATCCATCCTGAACCACAAGAGCACACTGACAGGGCAGGTCACAGTTCTGCAGACCAAGCTGTGAAATAAGCCTCGCTTGGGGTTCATCTAAAGGAAACCCAAGTGCAGAAACCCCAACCTGACTGTGTGGGACTTTTCTTCCATGGCTTTTGATTGCAAAGACACATTCCTCATGCATGATTCTGCAAAGCCAAAAGCTACTCAAGTAACAGCTAAAAGACCTCTACTAACTCAAGATCAGAGCCTCTCTTACTGGCCAGAATGCTTTCCTCTATGCAAAACACAGATATGAGAGTTGTGGTGAAACCCAAATCTCTCCATCTGTCACAGCTGGATCCCTGCTGCTGTCTGTGGGAGCTTACTTCACCTGCCCACTCTTCTACCTGTCCCCCATGGACTTCTTCCCATCTGCCCCTGCTTTAGCTATGTCACTCGTGGTCTCAGGCAGCTGCAGGTGGCAAGGGGGACTTTTACTTAGTCTTTCAGCACTTTTCTTTGGACCTTTTTTCCACCCTGGAAATGTGCACATGCTTTAGTCTAGACATGAATACACTGTCTGTTTTTGCTCCTCAGACAGCATCTTTTCACAGTAACTCCACACATTATAGCTGAAAGTGGAACCTCGATATTTACCATTGGGGGAATGGAGGGGAAAAACACCACCACTTTGGCAGCCACAGCTCTCTGCTTCACTACTGTGCCTCACCCAAATCCTGGTGATGAACAGGGCCCACAGAGACAGCAACATTCACTGCTGAGGAGTGTCACTGCAGGGGAGAAGCTACTGCTGTAGAGCAGGGAGAGTTCCTCAGCAGACCCCAGCGAGGAGCTGCAAGCAATCCTTCACTGACACCAGAAATCAGAGGAGGGGGAATACATCCTCTGAGGGACAGTGGTGTCTTGCTGGGATCTGTGATAGCACAGTCAAGCCAGGAGTCAGAGGTGAACTTGAAGCCCAGAGGTGGAAGCCATTTGGATGTGGTGCTTGGAGATACAGTTTAGAGTACACCTTGTAGAGTAGGGTTATGGGTTGGGCTTGGTGATCCTGAGGGGCTTTTCCAACCTGAATGAACATTGCTGTTTCTGTGAAGTGTGCCCTGGTGCCTCTTTTGTACCCTACCTTGGTGCTAGGACCGTTGAAAGACAAGGGAGGCTTATCCCCACCTTTCTGCTCCATGCCCTGTGCTCCCCACTGAAACAGAAGCGCTGGCAAGCAAGGCGCTGGTAAAGAAGTTAAAAACAATAACCAAAGGTGCTGGATGTTTATTTCACCAGGCTGATTTCTAGGATTCCAGGGTGAGTACATTCCATCCCCAACACTGCTGAATTCCTCCTTCAAGCCTCGCTCTGTTCACCGCTCAGTACCCAGCTTGTGCCTCAAGCCCAGGCCACATCACTGCTCACGCTTCATGAGCGCTAATACAGGTTCTGTTTGAAAAGCCACACGTTAGCAAACCACAGTTATTTGCAAGCCTGGCCCAGGGCTAGTGTCAGACATCAACACATAAGCAGCACAGATATTTTATTTAATTGAGTCATGCCATCTGGACCAACAATGAAGGCACTCATATACCTTGCCTTTGCTTTCAGGCTGTGCAGTGCTCTGATCCCCCCAAATTGTCCTAACCCCCCAAATCTCAGCGTAATTTAAAGAACACTTTCAGCTGTTACTTGCATCAGGCTGAATTTCTGCTGCAACACGCTCAGGATTGTTCCTATCCTCATTAAGTGAGTGAGCAGAGCCAGATTTATGCCCCTCGGTTTCGTCCGAACGCTGCATCCAGCGTGCAGGAAATTACTAATGAGCAACTGAAAGGGCTGTGCTATATATAGTATGTGTGTACACCACCACGTAGCCACCAGCTTTCTCCTGCCAAAGGTTAGCTGCTATAAAAAAACAAAGGTAGCACCAAGCAGACAGGCATTAGGCAAGCAGAGCTGCTGCTGCTCAACTTCTGTAGGCTTTCTAGACCTGCAGCTTTACTGTGCCTTTCTACAGACCCTCCCTACAAAGGTCATAGAATCATAGAATGACTTTGGTTGGAAGAGACCTTAAAGGTCATGAAGTTTCATGCCTGCTGCCATGGACACCTCCCACTAGTTCAGGTTGCTCAAAGCCTCATCTAGCCTGGCCTTCAGGACCTGCAGGGAGAGGGCATCCACAACCTCCCTGGGCAACCTGTGCCAGTGCCTCACTACCCTCACTAGAAAGAATTTTCTTCTTCATCTCCAGTCTCCATCCCTCCTCTTCCAGGTCCTTGTCCTGTCACACCCAGCCCTTGTCAGACGTCTCTCCCCAGCACCCTTTGGGTACTGGAAGGCTGCTCTAAAGTCTCTCCTGAGCTTTTCAAGCGTATCAGAGTATTTCCATAACACTCACAGTGAACCAGAGCCACACCAAAATATTTTGTGATGAATATGAGCTCAAGTCTCCAAAAGTGAGAAATGCTTCAGTGCTGTAAGCTTCCTGGTTTAGTTCTGGGGCTCAAAGAAACTAAGAAAAAAGAAATTCCTGTGTGCCCCAGTGCCACCTTCATGCCACAATTCTGCCCCCAAACTGATGTGCAGCCATGCATTGCTGTGGCAAATTAGACAGCAGTGAGCAGACTCACACAGAAACTCAAAAGGATGCTGGACACCTGTAGGATGTTAAGTGAAAACCAGAAGCCACAAAACGTCCTGGTGAAGGGCAAGACTGAGCACTTATGAACTCCTCGTGCTAGTCTCAGTTACTGTCTGTGCAGACTTGGCCATTTCCAGGAAGGGGGCTACAGGAGAGCTGGGGAGAGACTTTTAACGAGGGCTTGCAGGATGAGGGACAATGGCTTTTAGCTGGAAGTGAGGAGCCTGAGACTGGAGATTAGGAAGAAACTCTTGACAGTGAGGGGGATGAGATACTGGAACAGGTTGCCCAGGTAGGTTGTGGATGCTCCCTCCCTGGAGGTGTTCAAGGCCAGGTTGGAAGGCCACTATAAGGATATCTCTATAATTTTCATCTTCTTGAAGCTCTGGAAAGACAAATTCACCAAAGTCTTGTTGGGTAAGCAAGTAGGGAACCAAAGCGGAGACAAAAGCAGTGTTACACCACTCTCAAATTCCAACACCTCCAGGAAGTTACCTAAATCTTTGCACTTCCCAGTTTCCAATTTACATTGGATTCAATCAAACAATTCTAATAGAGAATAATAATTAGGGAAAAAAAACCCCAAACAACCCAACCCATCTCCATGTCATCAAAAGCAAAACATCAAGCCATGTATCCTGGGAAATAGCATCACAGAGCATTTTCAAGGGAAAGAGTATTTTTACACTCCTGTTTTCCAAGTTTCTCTATTTAGCAATGCTGGGCAAGAAGTCAAACATTTCCTCTTGACTGCAGCAGATGGAGGCTGCTGAAACTTCTCACGCTCTTGCTACCATGTTACATGAAGGGAGCAAGAGTGAGTACCCCTCAGCACTGCTCACTGTCCACCTTATAGACATGAACCTGAGGGACACTTCAGCCCAGGACTACTTGGGACTACTGTCAGGATCCAAGGACACCTGCAAATTAATTTTGAGCTACCATGGACAGCCTGTTGCTGGATGATGACAGCACTTATAAAGGGTTTTAATGGATCCAAAGGAAGTCTAACAGAGGTCATTATGAAGTATTTTGCTAATGCACTTGATGCTCTTTCTCTTTGCTTCCAAAAATACAATCACACTGTTTTAACATAGCTGGATCATGTAGTAATGAGCTTAGGAATATCAAGCAAGTAATGAAGATATTGTACAGAACAGCAAAACATTTCTGGGGAAATTAAAGTATTGGAATGTGTTTTAGCATGGCAGCTGATAAATCAAACAGAAAGGCCAGCACTGGGATTAGTAATTGGGTTAAAAAAAGAGGAGAGGGGGGAAAAAAGAGGAACAGAATCACTTAAGGCAAAGCATTCAGAAAGCGTTCAAAATGAGGCATTTCAAGAGTTGTTGTTGCCCTCCTAAATATTACAGAAAGCATTTCAGAGGCTATGGATATTCTTACAAAGTGCAAAATCTGATTTGTGAAGGACTGAGGAAACAAAGAAAAAAAAAAAAGCCCAATGAACTTCCAACTCATCTACACAAATTTAACCTACGTGGATTAAGCCAAGGAGCTCTGTGTGTAATCTAAACACAGTCTTTTAAAAAGGAGAAGATTTGGACTGCAAAGTTAGCACAGACCTGAAGGGGAAAATGAAGTTGGGAGTGTTAGGAAATAGTGTATTTGGGTGAAGAGGAACTCTCCCTCTTTACACATGGGATGACTGGGAGTGAAACCAAAGCACTGCCACACCTTGAGTACTATGTCTAGTTCTGGGCTCCTCAATTCAAGAGAGATGTTGAGATACTGGAATGTGTCCAGAGAAGGGCAACGAAGCTGGTGAGAGGCCTGGAACACAGCCCTGTGAGGAGAGGCTGAGGGAGCTGGGGGTGTGCAGCCTGCAGAAGAGGAGGCTCAAGGCAGACCTCATTGCTGTCTACAACTACCTGAAGGGAGGTTGTGTCCAGGTGGGGTTGGTCTCTTCTCCCAGGCAACCAGCAACAGCACAAGGGGACACAGTCTCAAGTTGTGCCAGGGGAGGTCTAGGCTGGATGTGAGGAGGAAGTTGTTGGCAGAGAGAGTGATTGGCATTGGAATGGGCTGCCCAGGGAGGTGGTGGAGTTGCCATCCCTGGAGGTGTTCAAAACAAGACTGGATGAGGCACTTAGTGCCATGGTCTGGTTGATTGGATAGGTCTGGGTGCTAGGTTGGCCTGGATGATCTTGGAGGTCTCTTCCAACCTGGTTGATTCTATGATTCTATACGATCATAAACAATTGCAGACAATATAAAGGCAATAATCAGTAAGAAGAAACTCCACATTCAGAGTAGAGACATCTTCAACACATTTAATTACAAGAGTTGAAGCCAACAGGATGAGGGACTCTGAAAACTTGAGCTGCATGTTTTACACTTGCACATGGGAACACAGAGCTGCCAATCCCAGAAAACCTGTGACACTTAGGCTCATCCCCAGGATCTTTTCCCCTTGCATTCTAACATGGGAAGCTGCCCACCAGCCTGCACAACTAAAAAACCACCAGTGCTTAATGTTTGCTACGATGAGAAGCCACACTCTTAAATAAGAGAAGAAAATAAAACCACCCTGCTTTAGCTTCCATGTTATTGCAGATTGTGAAGTAGGAGCAGCTGTTGGTTGAATTTTTAGTCTAACCTCTCTTAGACATCAAAAAGTTACTTAAAGTCATTTATTGACATGAACTGACCCAGGTTTGAGCCCAACAATTTTAAGGCTGGGGCATCCAAGCAGGTGTCAGGATAGGAGACAGGCCCTACACCAAACCCAGAAGGCAGCACACAGCAAAGGTTAAGAATCACTGTTCAAAGCTACTTATTCCCAGCGCAATGATGGCAGCTTGCCTTTAAACTTTAGGCTTTTCCTAAGTGTTCCTCCTGCTGTTTCACCTGATTGGATTAATCTTTTTTCTTTTTCTTCTATTTTTTTTGTTTGTTTTTCCTCACAAAACAATTGTGTGACAAAGTGAAAGAAGAAATCCCAAGCAGAACCTAGAACTCACTCTGCCTTACTTGAAAGCGCACTGCGGCGCAGGGTAAAACCGCATTCATTCCACCAGCCAAAGGAGCTGTGCTGTGAGGCACAAAGCACAATTGAAATGTACAGTCTGCTTTTTTTCACCTCTGAAAAATTGCATTAATCCTTTTAGTGGTGTTTTTTGGTGTGGGTTTCTTTTTTTTTTTTTGAGGGGGGGGTTCTTTTGGAGCGTGTGGAGTACATTAAGGCTGGATTAAGGGATGGTGTTTATCATACTTTGCCTTGTGGCTTCAGGAAATAGTCTGGCAACGCCGAGGCTCTCTACAAATGGATTGAAAATTAATCAACATCTATTTATGAGAAAGTTTAAACCATTATTAATGCACTGTAAATACAGATCTCCTCAGAGCTGACCCCAAGTGTCTGCCATCTGCTCAACTGTTGTAATCACATTTTTAAGGGACGCGGTCATACATAATGATGCTTCTCAGGAAAGAACATCCTGAAGTACATCAGCAACATTTGAAATTCCACTTGTGTAATGCAATAATTTCCTACTGCCATTTGCTGAGGGAAAAAGCATATGGCAGTGACTAGAAGCCAATCAAGCAAGCCCTGATTTGTTTTCAGTGCTGCATGGGTGATGAAGGATTTTATTTTTAGACAAAGCAACCCTAAAAAAAAACAAACCAAACAACCTGACAAAGCAACCAAAAAAACCCTGCAGCTCTTACAACATCATTTCTTTTTTAAATCCAATTAAATAGAAGCATTCTCATTGGCTTAATTAAGAAGTATTGTGGTCAGTTCATAGAATCAACCAGGTTGGAAGAGACCTCCAAATTATCCAGTCCAACCTAGCACCCAGCCCTATCCAGGCAACTAGACCATGGCACCAAGTGCCTCACCCAGGCTTTGCTTGGACACCTCCAGGGATGGTGACTCCACCACCTCCCTGGGCAGCCCATTCCAATGCCAATCACTCTCTCTGGCAAGTAGCACAGAAGCATTCTCACTGGCTTAATTAAAGCAGTTTCCATGTTAAGATAGGCATAGATAATGTTAACTTTGAGTGTAAACATTGTGGTAACGTCAGATACATTACATGCAGGAATTAATGGACAAGCTTAGCAAAGCCAAATGAACCAAACAGTTTAATTTGAAACTGTCCAAAAAATATCCTTTCTAACCCTGACAGCATCGTTCTGACTTCATTCACAGATTACATCAGGTTGGAAGGGATCCACAGAGGTCATCTTGTCCGACCCCCCCTGCACTCAGCAGGGACACTTAATAAATAAGGTACCAGGCATCGGTTTACAGCTAATCTGCTGAGAACAAGGACAAGACAGAATCACAGAAGCACAAGAAAACATCTGGTTGGAAGAGATCTCCAAGCTCATCCAGTCCAACTCTCAATCCAGCAGTGAAGGGTCAGCGCTGAACCATGTCCCTAAGCGCCAGCTCCACAGGCTGCTTAAACACCTCCAGGGATGGTGACTCCACTGCTACCCTGGGCAGACCATGCCACTGTTTGAGAACCCCTCCTGTAGAGAAATGCTTCCTGGCACCCAGCTAGGGCAGCTTGGAATCATTTTTTCTGTTCCAAAGAGCAGAGGCTGCCCCCTCCTCACTTCAGGGAGGTGTAGAGGGCAATGAGGTCTCCCCTCATCCTCCTCTTCTCCAGGCTGAACACCCCCAGTTCCCTCAGCCCCTCCTCATAGCCCAGGTGCTCCAGGCCCTTCTCCAGCTTCATTGCCTTTCTCTGGACACTCTCAAGCCCCTCAATGTCCTTCCTGGAGTGAGAGGCCCAGAGCTGAAAACAGTACTTGAGATATGGCCCCAGCAGTGCTGAGCACAGGGGATGATCCCCTCCCTGGCCCTGCTGATCACAGTGCATCCATCAGGCAGTTGGATTATTTACACACCTGGGAGAACAATATCATCCATTTAGGAAACTTCTTTTTTATGGGACTAGTAGGATCAGTCTCCTGCTTCCAAGGCCCTTTTCAGCACACAGAAGTCAAAGACCACTGTGACACATGGCTGGTGTGGAGCTGGCAGAGCTCCGCTTGGTGATCTTAAAGGTCCTTTCCAACCAAAAGGATTCCGTGATTCTATGACATGCTTTTAAATGGGACTTCACACTCTACCTCCTTGCCACTCCAACTTACCTCTTGCCTATCTCTCACTGAGGAGCTGTTTGAAGGCTTCTGCAGGGAAGTTGGGCACCATTTCATGTGAAACCATCTTCATGGAGTCAATGCACCGAGTTAGAAAGGACCTCTAAAAGTCATCCAGTCCAACCACTCTGCAGCCTGCAGGGACATCCCCAACTAGATCAGGTTGCTCAGAGCTCAGTCAAGCCTGAACTTGTGTATCTCCAGAGATGGCACCTCCACCACCTCCCTGGGCAGCCTTTTTCCAGTGTTCCACCACCCTCACAGTAAAGAACTTCTTGCTAATGTGCCTCTTTTCCTCTGGCTCCTCCTCAGGGACGAGGAATACAACACACTGATGCTGGTCTTCATGCCATGACCTTCCTGCACGCTCTTGAGAAGAATACTGAAGCAAGGAAACCCTCTTTGTCTGTGGCCAAAGGCAAGACACACCATTCAAAGGCTTCTAAACCTTCATGCATCTTTTCCCCATCATCCGTTTTCTCAGCTAACTCATAGCCAAGGCCAGGCTGCAATGTCTGAACAACACAAACCACTGAGAGACATCAATAGAGATTCAGCTCTTGCTCTTTGGAGGGAGTTTGCTCTCTGCTGTCTGTTTTGATAGTGTTGTCTTCGAAACTCTTTGCTCATGGTGCACAGCCAAAGCTGCATCAACATAACAATTTTGGTCCTCACTCTCCCTATGAAATGAGTAGCAAATGTAACTGAGACACAGACTGACACACTGCTACAAAGGGCCCATCTCCTATTCCCTGGTGGGACCCCTTAATTCATCTACAGGCTTCTTTGGTTGGTTGGGGTTTTTTCTGCACCAGGCTGTCAGCAAATGTGAACTCGATTGGCTAAGTGACATTTCAGTGATTCATCCCAGATGAAATCTTGGGGTGTGGGGGGAACTGTGACTAAATTTGTTGGATGCTGTTAAAATATCTGTAAGTATGATTTTGGAAGCATGTTGAAAACAAGAAAGCATGACACAGACACAGGGAAAACTTCTGCCTCATGTCTCTGTCTCAAACCCCCTCTCTATTTATATGTCAGCCTTCTGCCCTCCGAGTGTGGGAATGATATTTCATCATTTTAGACATGGAGTTAGGTCCCAGAGTCTAACCCAGCATCATAGGAAGTCTTTCTGAACTGCAGTTATGATTTGAGGGCTGCTTGCAGCTCCCACAGCCTGTTTGACTCCATGGAGCTTGACTGAGAGACTGAGTGGTGCAGCTCTGCATGTATCCCACCCCACTGCACAGCTAACATTTTTTCAGCAGTAATTACAGAATCAGAGGATCACAGGATCCCAGGATGTTAGGGGTTGGAAGGGACCTCTACAGATCTTCCAGTCCAACCCCCTCTGCCAGAGCAGGACCATAGAATTTAGTACAGGCCACACAGTAATATGCCAAGACTGGAGCACTGCCTGATGAGAGCCCTGGGGCTGGTTAGTCTGGAGAGCAGAGGACTGAGAGGGGATCTGATCAATGCCTATCAGTATCTGAGGGCTGGGGGTCAGGAAGGAAGGGACAGGGACAGCCTCTGCTCACCTGTGCCTGGGATAGGACAAGGAGCAATGGATGGAACTACAGCATAGGAAGTTTCACCTCAACATGAGGAGAAACTTTACTGTAAGGGTCCCAGAGCACTGGAACAGGCTGCCCAGAGAGGCTGTGGAGGCTCTTTCTCTGGAGACTTTCCAACTCTGTCTGGATGTGTTCCTGTGCCACCCGTGCAAGATTCTGTGGTCCTGCTCTGGCAGAGGGGTTGGACCTGGAGATCTCCAGAGGTCTCTTCCACCTCCTAACATCCTGTGATCCCATGAGAAATTCTACATCCTGCTGAGTCTGTCACTGCAGGGCCAGCTGCCTTCAGTGGAGACACCTGTGACTATGCAGGTCAGGAGTGAAACCTCAAAATCACTGCTTTAAAATGGATTTGGCATCTTGATTGCCCAGGAAGGTGTTTGGTGATGCACAGTAATTCCAGGCACTCCTGGCTCTTGCCATTTGATCTTATGAAGAAGTTGTCAGACATAAAATCACTGCTCTCTGCAATAACAGGGCTTGTGTTTCTCTTTTGTAGCTTTGTGGCATTCTTTGGACTTGAACCAGCAGGAAAAGCAGCTGGGGATGGACCCAGCCTGAGCAAAGCCCTCTGAAATGCTACCAGCAGGCTGCGATTATGCTATTACCCAGCTGATGACTCCAAGTAATGGCTGCAGCAGCCTTTACTTCCCAGGTTACTTCCAGAACAGTAATCAAGGACTCATTTTCAGCCATGAAGGAAATCCAAATTAATTACTCCTTCACAACGGGCACAAATTTCTGTCTGTGGAATCTGATGGATTTCTAAATGAGGGAATTATTAGTTGCAGACATTCTCCTGTCTATTAGCATCAAGCCAAATGGATGGAGAAAATGTTTTAGCAGGACTTTGAAAGCTCCCTTGCACGTTGCTGTCCCACAAAGCAAGCTGTGGCAGTGATTTGCTTAGCTGCTCTGTGCAAACACAGCAGGAACTTGCCTGGCAGACAAACCCAGGTGTCTGCCACAACTGCTGCAGGGAAATACAACACAGGCAAAGTCTGGGTCATCTACAAACCTGCAGACTGATAGGGGAGAAAACGTGCAGGATTGGTGCAGATGTTGATGAAAACAACAGTGATGAAGTTCACAGAGCAATAGGATTGTCAGACCTGGAAGGCACCTCAGGAGTCATCTAGTTCCAACCCCCCTGCCATGGGCAGGGACACTTCCCACTACATCAGGTTGCCCAGAGTCACATTCAGCCTGGCATAAAAAACTTCCAAGGGTGAGGCTTCCACCACTGCCTTGAGCAACCTGCTCCAGGGTCTCACCATCCTCACGGTGAAGAACTTCTGCCTAACCTCTAATCTAAATCTGCCTTCCTCCAGCTTTGATCTGTTCCCCCTAGCCCTATCACTACCTGTCAGCCTACAAAGTCCCTCAGCATCTTTCTCACAGCCCTCTTCAGGTACTGCAAGGCCACAGTAAGGTCTCCTCAGTGCCTTCTCTTCTCCACACTGAACCCCAACTCTCTCAGCCTGTCCCAATTGCAGAGCTCTGATCATCCTTTGTGGCCCTTCTTTGGACACATTCCAGCACCTCCAGATCTTTCCTGTACCAGGGGCTGCAGAACTGGACACAGTGCTCCAGGTGGGGTCTCACCAGAGCAGTGTAGAGGGCAGAATCACCTCCCTCACCCTGCTGGCCACACTCCTCTTGATGCAGCCCAGGCTCTGATTGGCTCTCTGGGCTGCAAGTACACACTGGTGGTTCGTGTTGAGCCTCTCATCCACCAGCACCCCCAAGTCCTTTTCTGCTATTATTCATTTATAATTACTCATAAATGTGACTAACTGCATTAATTTCTTTGTAATTCTTGCCATGCATCCACATACTCAGCATTCTGTGGCTGTGTTAAACACACTCTTCCATCCATCATCAAAAAGTAAAGTAAGAATTGAATATTGCACATTTATAGGGACAGCCTCAATGCTTTTCTTGCAGGATATTTCCTTTGTTCCTCACAGGGACACAGGAATTCTCAGTCTAGCACAGGTTAGAAGTTGCCTTGAACTATTGCTGGGCTTTTTATACTCCTAGGAGGAGCACACTGCTGTGTGCATTTGGAATAAGAGAAATATAAGACCATTAGTCAAGAATGATTGTTTAAATGTACTGAAATTTGCAGGTACCTGCCCTCCTGAAGTATTTCTAGGAAAGATTAGCAGCCCTTACCTCAAACTATGCTTTGGAATAGCCAAAAGCCTCTTTACTAGGGAATAATGAACGTAAGGAATGTCCATGCTTTGGCTTTTGTAACAACAGTGAACCTCATGAAAGAAAGGAGCTGCAGAACTCTCTTTGGGGCTTCCACCTGTGTTTGCTCAGGGATTCCTGTTTGTTAGCAGAACTGTGACAGATGCCTTCAGCCTGTGACATGTGTTGCTCTCTGTCCAAAAGCAGTGAACACAGCCCCTGTCAGACCAATAAAGCAAAGCTCAGCTGCTTTTCTGGCATTGTCACTGCCAAAGTCACCCTGTGAGCAAGACATTAACTCTCCAGGCATCTTTCAACCTGGTCTTGGCATTTCTTTCATTCCATTGACACCACTGCAAGCTTCTGCTTTTGCCAGAAGCCCACTCAGAAGCTCTGGATTTTTTCAGTTGTGCAGGCTGGTGGGCAGCTTCCCATGTTAGAATGCAAGGGGAAAAGATCCTGGGGATGAGCCTAAGTGTCACAGGTTTCCTGGGATTAGCAGCTCTGTGTTCCCATGTGCAAGTGTAAAACATGCAGCTCAAGTTTTCAGAGTCCCTCATCCTGTTGGCTTCAACTCTTGTAATTAAATGTGTTGAAGATGTCTCTACTCTGAATGTGGAGTTTCTTCTTACTGATTATTGCCTTTATATTGACTGCAATTGTTTATGGTCATATAGAATCATAGAATCAACCAGGTTGGATCACCCAGTCCAACCTAGCACCCAGCCCTGTCCATTCCACTAGACCGTGGCACTAAGTGCCTCATCCAGTCTTGTTTTGAACACCTCCAGGGATGGTGACTCCACCACCTCCCTGGGCAGCCCATTCCAATATCAATCACTCTCTCTGCCAACAACTTCCTCCTAACATCCAGCCTAGACACAATTTGAGACTGTATCCCCTTGCTCTGTTGCTGGTTGCCTGGGAGAAGAGCCCAACCCCACCTGGACACAACCTCCCTCCAGGTAGCTGTAGACAGCAATGAGGTCTGCCTTGAGCCTCCTCTTCTGCAGGCTGCACACCCCCAGCTCCCTCAGCCTCTCCCCACAGGGCTGTGCTCCAGGCCCCTCACCAGCTTCGTTGCCCTTCTCTGGACACATTGCAGTACCTCAACATCTCTCTTGAATTGAGGAGCCCAGAACTGGGCACATGACTCAAGATGAGGATTCTCCCTTTCCAGCTATAGACAGCCCTTCCTGCAGGATTCTTCTCTCTTTCTAGCTATAGATAGCCCTGAGTGGTGGCCCCTCACATTAAGGTGCTGGAGCATCTCTAAAGAAGAACAACAAGGCTGGCAAAAGGTCTTGGACACAAGTTCTATAAGGAACAGCTGAGAGAACTGGGGTTGCTTAGTCTTCAGAAGAGGATGCTGAGGGAAGCCCTCACGGCTCTCTACCATTACCTCAAAGGAGGTTAGAACAAAGTGGAGCTTGGTCATGCAACAAGTTGGACTCAATGATCCTAGAAGTCTTTTCCAACATAGTTAATTCTGTGATTCTGTGAAGTGACAGGATAAGAGAAAACAGCTTCCAGTTGTGCCAAGAGAGGTTCAGTTTGTATATTAGGAAAAATTTCTTCCCAGAAAGGGTTCCCAAGCACTAGAAGAGGCTACCCAAGGATGTGGCAGGATCACTTTGCTTGGAGGTGTTTTACAGCTGGATGTGGTGCTGAGGGTGTGATGCAGTGGCAGTGCCTTATCAGCAGTGCTGGGATTGTGAGTGGTTGGACTTGAGGGCCTCAAAGGTCTCTTCCAACCTCAACAGTTCCAGAATTCTAGGTTTGAAGAGACTAATGAAACCATTTGGGAAGGAAACTCAACATGAAGCAGACTCTTCCTCCCTGTGCTATTCCTTACATTAGGTGCTCACCTCAGGGTGCTGCCTGCAGTGCATTGCCACTTGTGTCGGATCTACAGCATCGGTATCCCACGGCAACACACTGCCACCGCCACGAAATGCAGCAGGGGCTGAGGGGGTTAATGCTTTCCTTCTTTCCTTTGGGAGGCCTGGGTTCAAATTCAGTTCAAGTCACAAGTGAAAATGAGTTTGGTGGTCTCGAAGCAAAACACATTTGTCCTGCGTGCTACGAAACCACGGCGCAATTTGGCACACATCTGCTCCATCGAATGTTTTTGCTCCGAGGAGCGGAGCTGGAATGCCGCAGGTCAGCGGCGCGCTGTGCCGGTGGGAGGACATGGGAAAACACCCACCAGCAGGCCTTGCAGGCCTACCAGGCTCATGCATGTCACCCACCCCAGCCTCAACCTCTACTCTGTCCATTAGCACAAAACCAAAGCTCCCTTTTATAGGTGAAAGGTTTTGCTCTCTGTGAGATTCCGCTTGCTCGCAGGGCGGTTTGGAACTGACTTGGCAGCTGAAATGCTCTGGGTTTTTTGGGCTATGTCTGGAAAAGGAATTTTAGAAATGTTGAAAAACTGTCAAAAGGTGAAGTTCTGACTGCAGGGTTTCCACTTGGAACCTTTCCAGCGGTTTCAAGAGCTCAGGTTTTCGCTGGAGTTGTTTCATTGTGCTGCATTTTTCACGCAGCGCTGTTATTGCTCCAAAGCGACGCAGGAGATAACATGGGAAGGGGGAAATCAGTCATCTGGCACTTAAAAGGGTTCAAGAACCATCTGCAGAGTAGGTATCAAAAGTAAAAATTGCTGTGAAACGTTAACTTTATCGCCCTTATATATGCTTAAGTGTATATAGAAAATACTGTGCTTTAAAAGCCCCAGTACCCACCGTTAGTGCTGGGCAACTGGATGACATTAAAGAACCTGTTTCTACTTAGATCTGAAATATCAGCTGGTATCAGATGAAATTGCCAGCAAGTGCCATGAGGACAGTTGGGTATTGGAATCATCTGCAGTGGAAAGCAGTGATGTCCCCTGCATTGGGCAGGCTCAGCTCGAAAGGGTACTGGGCCAGGTCATTTCAACTAGACTAGAGTCATAGAATCATAAAATCACAGAATCACAAAATCACTGAATCATAGAATCACAGAATCATAGAATCATAACATCAGTGAATTATAAAGATGAGTGCCAAAAAGAGTGAGTTAGGCTCTTTTCAGTGGCACACAATGGCAGGCCAAGGGGCAATGAGTGGAAGCTGAGGCTGCCCAGGGAGATGGTGGAGTCACCATCCCTGGAGGTGTTAAAAAAAAGATTGGATGAGGCACTTAGTGCCAGGGTCTAGTTGATTGGATAGGGCTGGGTGCTGGGTTGGACTGGATGAGGTCTCTTCCAATCTGGTTGTTTCTATGATTCTATGATAGGATCACAGAATCAGAGAATTACAGAATCATAGAATAACAGAATCAGAGAACCATAACATCACTTATTATAGGATCACAGAATCATAGAATCATAAAATCACAGAACCATAGAATCATTAAATCAAATAACCACAGAATCATAAAATCACAGAACCATAGAATCATTAAATCACAGAACCATAGGCTCATTAAATCACAGAACCATAGGCTCATTAAATCACAGAACCGTAGGCTCATTAAATCACAGAACCATAGGCTCATTAAACCACAGAACCATAGAATCATTAAACCACAGAACCATAGAATCATTAAACCACATAATCATAGTATCATAAAATCACATAATCAGAGAATTATAAAACCAGAGAATCATCAAATCACAGAATGGTAGGGGTTGGAATGTAGGAACTCTAGACATCTTTGAGTCCAACCCCCTTGCCAAAACGGGGTCACCCAGGGCAGGTCACACAGGAATACATCCAAATGGGGCTTGAAAGTCTATAAAGAATCACAACTTCTATGGAAGCCTGATCCATGGCTCCAGCACTCTCACAGTAATGAGGTTTCTCCTCCTGTTGAGATGGAACTTCCCTGTGTTTCAAGAAAGCTTGGATGAGCTGATCCTTGAGGTCCTTTCCAACCTGGCATTCTATGATTCTATGGAAGTCATTCCTTCTGGCATTCATAAATCTACTGAAATCCTTAAAACCATGCAAGGCTGAATTTAAGAGGATGGTGGAGAGTTATTCTGAAATATCTCATTCCTGAGACTTCTCTTGGGCACAGCAAGCACACAAATTCTCCTGCAGCTTCTATGGCACATTTACAAGATCCAGATGAAAGTGACCCACAAGGCAAACTTCCCAAGGCTTTCTCCACCCTTCCCCATTTCCCCTTCTTTCACCTCAGTATCAGAATGGTTCAGAATTGGAAAACTAAGTCAGGCAGTGACAGCTTCTTTGGTGATTTCTTTAGGTTGCTAACACGACTGCTGTGAGGAATGCTTAAACAGCAGGGTGCTTCCCACTTCCCTGCTCTCACCTGCCTCCCTCCCTCCCTCTTAAATATTTGCTTCTGCTAACATTTGAATATTTGAATTTAGCTGCCCTAAAGCTCACAAGCAAGTAAGCTTTCAGCTGGAATGTGTTTGGGGAACTGCATCAAAAACTGCTGTTTATTTATAGCCAGGGCAGCATGATGCATGGTTTATTAGTGCAGAACTCATCCTCTGGAGACCACAGAGATGCTGCTCATGTTTGCTGGCCTCGCTAATGAGCAGAAATGCCAACCTGTGTTGGGGGTATGACCACGGGCTTTGGGGGAAGGTGAAAGAGCAGGATCTTACAGTTCATGCTTGAAAAACAAGTATAAACCAAGGGGAATAAAAAAGCTTTTGGTATATTTCCTGATCATAGAATCAACCAAGTTGAAAAAGGCCTCCAAGATCATCCAGGCCAACCTAGCACCCAGCCCTATCCAATCAACCAGACCATGGCACCAAGTGCCTCCAGTCTTTTCTTCAACACCTTCAGCGACGGCGACTCCACCACCTCCCTGGGCAGCCCATTCCAATGCCAGTCACTCTCTCTGCCAACAACTTCATCCTAACATCCAGCCTAGACCTCCCCTGGCACAACTTGAGACTGTGTCCCCTTGTTCTGTAGCTGGTTGCCTGGGAGAAGAGACCAACCCCACCTGGTTTTGACCATTTAATAGAGTCAAAGAATGGGCTGGGCTGGAAAGGACCTCCAAAACTCATCCAGTCCAACCCCCTCTAACATCTGATCTGAATCCCCCCCTCACTATCTTGGATCCATTCCCCCCAGTCCTGTCACTACCTGACATCCTAAAGAGTCCCTCCCCAGCTTTCTTCTAGCCCCCTTTAGATACTGGAAGGCCACAGTATCTAAGGCCTCCTCAGAACCTTCTCTTCTCCAAAATGAACAACCCCATTTCTTTCAGCCTGTCCCTATAGCAGAGGTGCTCTCTGATCACACTCATGGCCCTTGAAAAGGCTGGATGAGGCCATCTCTGGAGGTGTTCAAGAAAACCTCCAGAGATGGATATTAGGAAGAAGTTCTTCACAGAGAGAGTGATTTCCCATTGGAATGGGCTGCCCAGGGAGGTGGTGGAGGCACCGTCCCTGGGGGTCTTCAAGAAAAGACTGGATGAGGCACTTAGTGCCATGGTCTGGTTGACTGGCTAGGGCTGGGTGATAGGTTGGACTGGATTATCCTGGAGGTCTCTTCCAACCTGGTTGATTCTATGATTCTATGACTTGAGGCATTTAGTGCCATGGTCTAGTTGACTGGATAGGGCTGGGGGATAGGTTGGACTGGATGATCTTGGAGGTCACTTCCAACCTGGTTGGTTCAACGATTCTATGATTCTCTGGCCACCTTCCAGCACCTCCATATCCTTCTTTTAATAGAGATGCCAGAACTGGTCACAGTGCTCTGGGTAAAGTTGCCTGCAAAATCTCCAGAGCCTTTAAAGTAACCTGAAGTCTAAGATGCAGTAAGAAAGATCTCAGTCGCTTCCCTGTGAGAGCCTTGGATGCAGTCTAGTCCTAGATGCTATAATTTTTATGGGGGGGGGGGGGAAGGGGCAGGGGGATATTTTTTTGCAGATGATGGGAAGTCAGTCGTTAGAGTTGCTGCTGGCTGTTGACATTAGGTGCCTGTTCGTGTGCCCAGAACACCACCTACCTCAGCTAAATGGTATCTTTATGAAACCAACAGAGCGCGGTTACGGCGCGGCCACGAGGAAAAATATTAGCGGCAAATTTGGGATTATAATTGGAAAAGTGACCTTTGGAAAATATGTTACCACTGCAGGCCCGAGCTCTGCTGTGAAATGACAACTTCTTTAAGATCTGGAAGAAGGGCTCTATTATGTGGTTGAGAAAAGGCAGCGACATAAAAATGATTCTACTCTTTCTGCTCCACCAGAATTCTGAAATGGGAGAAAAAAAAATACATCTCTCTACCCTTGAAGCTTTGCAGTGCATTTTATTTGCTGTCTTCCAGCTCTCTGGAAGTATCTGTCAAACACTTTAAAATCCTTTGAGCAAGCTAGATTTTTTTTGTCATGATACAGGCAGCCTCCATAGGCAGCTGTGACAGGTATTGTAAATAAAGCTCCCCCTCGAAACATCTCGCAGCAGCATGATTTAACAGCGTGGATGTGAGGCTTCCCTTGCTCTTGTTCGACAGAGAGGTTTGATTAGCAGCCCTGAAATCAAAAAGCCCAAGTGGTGGCACGGTGGAAAATGCTGAGAAGCTTCTACAAGACTTACTTTGATCTTAACATTTTCTTTTGGCTACATCACTTATGGGATTCTTTTTCCCTTTTTCCTTTTTCCATTTTCTTTTTTTTTCCCTTTATCTTTTTTTTATGCTTTTACTTTTTTCTTTTTCTTTTTCCCCCTTTTTTCTTTTTCTCCCTTTTTTCTTTTTTTCCTTTTGCCTTTTTCTTGTTTCCTTTTCCTTTTTCATATTTTTTAAATTTTTTTCCTTCTTCTCTTTTCTTTTTTCTTTTATCTGTTTCCTTTTTTCTTTTTTTCTTTTTTATTTTATCCTTTTTTCCTTTTTTCTTTCTTCTTTTCTTTTTTCCATTTTCTTTTTTTCTTTTCCCTTTTTTCTTTATCCTTTTTTCCTTTTCCTTTTTTTCCTTTTTCTTTTTTCCTTTCCCCCCTTTTTCCTTTTTTCCTTCTTCTCTTTTCTTTTTTCCTTTTTCTTTTTTTTCCTTTTAATTTTTTTCCTTTTTTTTCCCATTTTTCCTTCTCTTTTCTTTTTCCTTTTTTCCAAACATTTTTTCCTTTTATTTTTTTTCTTTTTTCCTTTCCCCCCTTTTTTCCTTCTTTCCTTCTTCTCTTTTCTTTTTTCCTTTTCCTTTTTTTTCTTTTTAATTTTTCCCTTTTTTTTTCATTTTTCCTTCTCTTTTCTTTTTCCTTTTTTCTTTTTTTAAAATTTTTTCCTTTTAATTTTTTTCTTTTTTCCTTTATTTTTTGTCTTTTTTTTTTTTTTTGGGTGGGGGACACACACACCTTAAAGATCATTGTGATGGTTTGGGTGTTACCCTCCCCCTCCCCCCACTTTGTAAATCACCCAGACTAGACTCAGCCAGCTCTAGAAATTGAATGAAGCTTTTATATTTAGAGCTTAGCACAATATACAAGCAGATAATTACAATATATATGCAGTTATATACAGAAATATACAAGGTGAAAGGTAATAACAGAAACACAACAGCCCTCCCAGAAACCTGAGTCCCCAGGAGGGGCTCTCAACGACCCCTCCATCTTCTCCCACCCCTCTCTACCTTACCCCAGATGTTGTCTTGTGCCCAAGGAAGAATGGAGGGTTGGCCAGGGGGGTTAGGAAGCAAAGTGCATTGATCATCTTAGATTAGAGAGAGAAATGCAGCTCAAAGCCCAGGCAGTGACCAAATGCCTTATCTATATTTACATTCTTGTTCTTATTCCTCTCAGCAAGCTTATGAGTGAAGTAGACATCACCATTGTTTCTCTTTCACAGCCTATGATCTAATTCTTCTTAGCAAAACATTCTAGCTAACTTCAAACTAGCACAACCATCCAGTTCCAACCTACCATGGGCAGGGACACCTCCTACCAGCCCTGCTTGCACAAGGCCCCATTCAATCTGGTTTTGAACACTTCCAGCCTTAGAGTCTCTGCAGCTTCTCCAAGCAACCTGTTCCAGTGTCTCACCACCCTCATGGAGGAGAGTTTCTTCCTGATGTCTAACCTAAATCCAGCTTCTTCCAGTTTGAAGCCACCACCTCTTGTCCTGTCAAGACTAAGTTTATTCAAAAAAAAAACCTAACCAGGTTGTGTTATTTGACCCAAAGGTGGATTAGAAGGGCTGTAGTGAGTAGGTAGAGCGGTTCTCCTCCCCCTCTACTCTGCCTTGGTGAGGCCACATCTGGAATAATGTGTCCAGTTCTGGGGTCCTCAGTTCAAGAAGGAATTCAGGGAACAGATTGAGAGAGAGCAGCACAGAGCCACAAAGATGATGAAGGCAGTGGAAGATCTTCCTTACGAGGAGAGGCTGAGGGAACTGGGGCACTTCAGCTTGGAGAGGAGGAGCCTGAGGGATGACCTCGTTCCTGTTGATAAAGATGTAAAGGTGAGTGCCAACAGGCTGGAGCCAGGCTCTTCTGGGTGATGCCCAGTGACAGGACAAGGGGCTATGGTGGAAGCTGAGGCATAGGAAGTGCCATGGAAACATGAGGATTTTTTGCCCCTGTGAGGGTGACAGAACAGTGGAACAGGAGGGCTGTGGAGTCTTCCTCTCTGGAGATATTCAAGACTCACCTGGATGTGTTCCTGTGTGGTCTACTCTAGGTGGTCCTGCTCTGGCAGGGGTGTAGGGCTGGATGAGCTTTTGAGGTCCCTTCCAACCTTCTGTGATTTTTTTAAAACTAAGCATTCTGGATTGGTTTGTTTCAGAGTTTTTGGGCTGTTTGTTTTGTTCTTTGCTGAGGAAACAAACAGGTTTCATTTCATAGCCACTTCGAAAGATCAAACTCAGCCCAAAATTCTTGGGCTGGGCCAGAGAAATTAAATGAACAAAATATCCACACATCTGTGTTTTAAATGCAGCTGGTGTGAGCTGAAAGCTCTCAGTCAAGGCTCACTTGCAGAACAATGAGTGAGAATCTTCTGGATAATCCTGCAGTATTTTTTCCACCTTCTTTTTGACAAGCAAATAATGAAGCATGGAAACGAGTGCTTCTTGATGCATGGCAACCATTCATGGCCAAAGCCTCTAGGGTTTGCTAGGTGTGGTAAAGGTGATCCACAGGGGGGAGAAAAAAAACCCCAAACCAACAGAACATTTCTGGCACTCTAGGAGGGAAGAGCACAACAATGAACAGGGTTATTGCTCACAATTTGATGTTCTTCATTGCTGGTCAGTTTGGAATCCATCCCTGCTCCATCCTTTCCATCCCTTCAGGGTTAGGTGTTGCACCTCCACTCTGGTCACCTGCAAAACAATCTTTGCTTCCTTTCTCAGCAGAGCTGCTATTTTTCTCCCTTTCCTTTAATTAAAATCTTGATGTCAGTAGCATGTACTAAATCAAGGTCCATTAAAGCCCAGCTTTCAAAAGTGCACTTTTTTAAGCAGCTCATATTTTGTCAAGCCTAATTGCTTTAGTACTAGGCAATATTAGTTGCAGAACAGCCAGTAATAACCTTTAGTCCTGGCAAATTTTCTCTCTCCAAGAACTCAATCACATAACATAAACAGCTATAAAAGGAGGCTTTTTAAAGCTTTATTCATAATGTGTAGCACATGCATGTGGCAATGGATATCAGATCACGACACTGCAGGAAACATGAGACTGAGCCATGAGGTAAGTTATGCCAACATAGAGTAAGTTGAGAGCATTAATTTGAATTTAGTTACATTAGAAAGGAGAAGGGAAAAACCAACATGCTGCTTTATTGCTGCAGGCTTTCCCAATTTAACAGGGGAAAGCATTCCTTGAATCCTGCCTGTACTTGGTAGTGGCACAAGGCTTGATGATGCAACTCATTTAAGCAAGATGTTGAGATGCTCAAATGTGTCCACAGAAGAGCACTAAGGCTGGGGAGAGGCCTGGAGTCCCACTTGGAGTGCTGGGTTCAGTTTTGGAGCCCCCACTACAAGAAGATGTTGATGTCCAGTAGCAGGTTCAGAGAAGGACAACAAAGCTGATGAAGGGTCTGGAGAACAGGGAAAGATGAAATTGTATTTTCTTATAGTATAAGTATAACAATGTAAAGAGAAATAATAACTAGAGAAGGAAGGAAGGGAAAAAACCCAATACAATAACCTTAAGGGAGATAGGGGAGGGGGTCAAGCGGCGGCGAAGCAGCAGAAGCAGCAGTAGCCAAAATAGCAGCCAGGGAAGATAGGCGAAGCTGCAGCAGCAGAAGCCAGCAGGAGAAGGGGCAGAACAAACTGTGCTTCTAGACATTAAGTTCTTGATGCTCCAATGAAATTATATTAATTTATCTATTGTTGCCATTTATGTGGCCTATCCCTGGAATGTTCATCTCTCCCCTGTGTCTGAGCTAGAGGATCAGCTCAAATGGCCACAGCACTTGAGGGAGCTGGGAGTGCTAGGCTTGGAGAAGACGAGGCTCAAGGGGGACCTTATTGCTCTCTACAACAACCTGAAAGGAGGTTGTGGCCAGGTGGGGTTGGTCTCTCCTCTCAGGCAACCACCAATAGAACAAGGGGACACAGTCTCAAGTTGTGCCAGGGCAGGTTTAGGCTGAATGTTAGGAGGAAGTTGTTGGCAGAGAGTGTGATTGGCATTGGAATGGGCTGCCCAGGGAGGTGGTGGAGTCACCATCCCTAGAGGTGTTTAAAAGGAGGCTGGCTGAGGCACTTAGTGCCATGGTTTAGTCAATTAGAAGGGTTAGGTGATAGGTTGGACTCGAATATCTCAGAGGTCATTTCCAACCTGGTTAATTCTGTGCTTCTGTGTAGAAGAGCCCCAGTGAGCTGCTGGCAGCAGAGAACCCAGGTGGTCCATATGAAGAGACACACACTCAAGACTCACGATAAAGAAGACAGCTTTAACCTTTGGTGGCAAAAAGAAAGCTGCAAGGACTGAAAAATCAGAAGAATGAGAGCTTAGGATGGCTCCCAGGCCAGCAGATGCCCACAGTCTGATGGAGCCCCAGCCTCAGCCACATAGCTGAGAGCATTCCTGAAGTCCACAGGCAATGGAAAAGCCACATGCTGTCCATCCTCCCCTGCTTGTGTATCCCACAGCACAGCCTGGAGTCTTCTCCCCAGGCTGTGTGTAATTTATGAGGTGTCTCCACAGAACTTCTTTAGCTTCAGCCACTGACTTTGTTAATCCCCAGAGATGAGGATACAGGCTTCAGTGTGGCAAACATGCTGCAAGGATTCCATACCAGCTTCTTTAACACTTCATCTGCTCTAGTTTAAACCAATCTGTCAGAGCAATGTGCCTCGCAGACAGGTTTTCAGCCTAGCTGCTGGTCACTAAGGAACAAAGACTTCTCAAACCCTCCACCACCACGGTGTCCTCTCTGAAGAGGTGGCACAGCAGCAGAGGACATAGTCAATTCATTCTGCTTTTTAACTTTATTCACACAGTGACTTAGAAAAAGGAGAGAAGCAGAGTGGAATAGTCTGAAACACTGCACTACCTGAGGATGTTGCTTGTGTTCAGCTCTGGGCCACTCACTCCAGGAAGGACATTGAGGGGTTGGAGCCTGTCCAGAGAAGGGCAGTAAGGCTGGAGAAGGGCCAGGAGCACCTGGGCTATAAGGAGGGGCTGAGGGAGCTGAGGGTGTTCACTCTGGAGAACAGGAGGCTGAGGGCAGACTCATTGCTCTCTACAACTCCCTGAAGGGAGGTTGGAGTGAGGAGGGGGCAGCCTCTGCTCCTTGGTGGCAAGAGACAGGAGCAGAAGAAATGGTTCTGAGCTGGGGAGGTTCAGGCTGGATGCCAGGAAATACTACTGCATGGGAAGGGTTCTCAGACATTGGAACAGGCTGCTCAGGGCAGTGCTGGAGTCACCATCCCTGGAGGTGTTCAAACAGCCTGTGGTGCTGGTGCTTAGGGACATGGTTTAGTGTTGAACCTTCAGTGCTGGATCTAAGGTTGGACTGGATATGCTTGGAGGTCTCTTGCAACCAGATGTTTTCTGTGATTCTGTGCTACGACCTGGAGAGCAAGGAGGCATCTATGGGCAAGTCACCCAGTCTCTGAGAGGAGGCTGGTAATGAGTTCTTTTATGTGGTTTCATGTCATACAACTCACCTAAGAGCAGTACAGAATAAAGAATCTGAAAGATGGTGATAGAACTCCCTCTGTGACTTACAAGCCTCTCTAAATCAAAACTACGCCACTCATTTCTCTAAGGCTCACTGCAGAGAAGTATCCAAAGTGAAAATCTATATCATGACCTTGAAGGTGGGAAAATTGAGAGTCTCAAGAACCAGAACCTTCTGTAGGACCATTCTTTATTTCAGCAATGAGCTTGCAGGGTGCAGAACCAGAACCTTCTGTAGGACCATTCCTTCTTTCAGCAATGAGCTTGCAGGGTGCAGAGCCAGAACCTTCTGTAGGACCATTCCTTCTTTCAGCAATGAGCTTGCAGGGTCCAGAACCAGAACCTTCTGTAGGACCATTCCTTCTTTCAGCAATGAGCTTGCAGGGTGCAGAACCTTCTGTAGGACCATTCCTTCTTTCAGCAATGAGCTTGCAGGGTGCAGAACCTTCTGTAGGACCATTCCTTCTTTCAGCAATGAGCTTACAGAGTCAAGCCATTTGTTTTTCTAGAGGGTAATGCAATCCTTTTTTCAAAGGACCCATTGCCAAGTGCAATTATCTGTGAGCATTTGAGAAGTTCATCGAAACAATATGCACACAAATTTAATTTGAGAAGCTTGAGGAAGTCCAAATTCATTAGGGGAGGCTGATCACAACTGAAAGGCAATTTGTGCCTGCATCCAACCCATTTATGAATGCTTTGCAAGCCCTGAGATGCAATGCTTTCTTCACCAGATACAAAAGCCAGTACCTGGTGTCTTCTTTGGGCTGTAAATACTGTACAACTGTTTACATAGAAGAAAGGCAGTAGTCATAGAATCATAGAATCAGTCAGGGTTGGAAGGGACCACAAGGATCATCTTGTTCCAACCCCTCTGCCATGGGCAGGGACACCCTACCCTAGAGCAGGCTGCCCACAGCCTCATCCAGCCTGGCCTTAAACACCTCCAGCCACGAAGCCTCAACCACCTCCCTGGGCAACCCATTCCAGGCTCTCACCACTCTCATGCTCAACAACTTCCTCCTCACATCCACTCTGATTCTCCCCACCTCCAGCTTTGCTCCATTCCCCCTAGTCCTGGCACTCCTTGGTAGCTTAGAAAGTCCCTCCCCAGCTTTTTGTAGCCCCCCTTCAGATCCTGAAAGGCCACAAGAAGGTCTCCTCAGAGTGTCCTCTTCTCCAAACTGCACAGCCCCAACTCTTTCAGCCTGTCCCCATAGTAGAGCAACTCCAGTCCTTTGGTCATCCTTGTGGCCCTTCTCTGGACATGCTCCAGCATCTCCACATCCCTCTTGTCATAGGAGCTCCAGAACTGGATGCAGTACTGCAGGTGGGGTCTAAGGTTCTGGAACTGGAAGCACAGAAAAGGTACTTACTGAAAGATATAGCTATAAATATGTTAAAGTAGGAATTTGGATGGCTAATGGCATTACTTTGATTAAAAAATGGTTAAAAGCAGTAGGTTTCATTAAAACACTTTTTCTTCTAAAGTGATTCAAAGCCACAAAACCTCCAAACTAATCTTGGGCTGCTCTAGGAGACTTTCTCCTCAGTGCTTGAAGCTGAACACAAAAGCAGGCAGGCACAAGTGTCACCTACTTGTGGCAGAGCTGTTTGCAGTTTGACCATTTCCCTTTTACTGGGGTGCATTTGTTATGGTTTAACAGCATCCAAATATCAAAGCTCAGAGCACAGCCCTACGAGGAGAGGCTGAGGGAGCTGGGATTGGTTAGCCTGGAGAAGAGGAGGCTCAGGGGTGACCTTATTGCTGTCTACAACTACCTGAGGGGTGGTTGTGGCCAGGAGGAGGTTGCTCTCTTCTCTCAGGTGGCCAGCATCAGAACGAGAGGACACAGCCTCAGGCTGCACCAGGGGAGATTTAGGCTGGAGGTGAGGAGAAAGTTCTTCCCTGAGAGAGTCATTGGACACTGGAATGGGCTGCCCGGGGAGGTGGTGGAGTCGCCGTCCCTGGAGCTGTTCAAGGCAGGACTGGACGTGGCACTTGGTGCCATGGTCTGGCCTTGAGCTCTGTGGTAAAGGGTTGGACTTGATGATCTGTGAGGTCTCTTCCAACCCTGATAATACTGTGATACTGAGCTACAGAGGAAGATCACTAACAGCAGGTAAGTACCAGGCAATTGCAAGAATTGCTTCCTAAAGCATGAGTTAAGGAAACAACTTTTCCCAACAGCAAGCTGGCTTTTGATCAACTTGATCTATCAGAAAAGCATTTTTCACTTGTTTTTTGTCCTGATCATGGCTACATAGATGGATCCATAGAATCATAGGTCCATAGAGTGGTTTGAGTTGGAAAGGACCTGCAAGATAATCTAGTTCCAACCCCTTGCAATGGGCAGGGACACCTCCCACAAGATGGTCAAATCCTCATCCAACCTGGTCTTGAACACCTCCAGGGAGGGAGCATCTACAACTTCCCTGGGCAACCTGTGCCAGTGTCTCATCACCCTCATAGTAAAGAACTTCTTCTCAATGTCCAATCTAAATCTATCCTGCCCCAATTTCAAACCATTGTCCCTTGTTCTATTACCACAAGCACTTATAAAAAGTCCCTTTCCAGCTTTCCTGGAGCTCCCTTTCAAATCAGGCTGCTGTAAGGTCTCCACAGAGCCTTCTCCAGGCTGAACAGACCCAATTTCCTCTGCTAGTCCCCATAGGAGAGATGTCCTCTAGACCCACTCCAACAGTTCCATGTCCTTGTTGTGCTGGGTGCTCCAGAACTGGGCACAGTACCTCACCAGAGCGGAGGTGCAGGATCCCCTCTCTTGCCCTGCTGCCCACACTCCTTTGGATGCAGCCCAGCAATGTCACAGCCTTCTGGGCTGCATGAAGGCACTGATGGCTCATGGGGAGCTTCTCAGCAACCAACACCCCCAAGTCTCTTATTTTTCAGAGCTGCTCTCAACCCCCTCTGCACCCAGCCTGGATTTGTGCCTGGGGCTGGCCCTACCCAGATGCAGGACCTTGCACATTAATGCCATTCTGTTAAAAAAAAAAGCCAATCTCCCCTTAAAAATGGTTCCATACCCCCTAACTATACTCATTTCCTGAAGAAGCCTGTTCATAGGTCTAGGATTGGTTTCCACACCAGATAACAGGACCCAACAGAGTTCAAAACTATTAAAAAAGAGGTAGTTTTATTTGTGTTATTTACATTGCTCAACCTGCAATTACAGGAAAGTTTTCTTTAGCAGAGACCACAGCAGGCGGAAACCACACTGAGTTGTGCCAAGAAAACTGCTGCCTGCTCCAGTTAATTACTAAATGTGTTTCTCCAGCAGAATTTTGTCTTTAAGACCAATTTTCACATTAGCAACTTGGCCTTTTGCTGATGCATCGCCTGCGTGACCGTCCCAGCACGTACCCTGAGCACCCGAGGGGCAAGGACGTGCACGAGGGAGTTGAAAGCAGAACCTTTATTGCTTATGGCTTTCTTACACCAGTGTTGCAGACTCCTTAGCTCCTGCCTCACAAAACCTTTTATTAATCACAGAATAACAGAAAGGATTTGTTGGGTTTATTTCGTTGTTGTCTTAGAATCATAGAATCAACCAGGTTGGAAGAGACCTCCAAGATCATCCAGGCCAACCTCTCAGCCAGCCCTGTCCAATCAACTAGACCATGGCACTAAGTGCCTCATGTAATTTCTTGAACACCTCTAGGGATGGTGACTCCACCACCTCCTTGGGCAGCCCATTCCAATGCCAATCACTCTCTCTGCCAACAAGTTCCTCCTAACATCCAGCCTGACCTCCCCTGGCACAGCTTGAGACTGTGTCCCCTTGTTCTGTTGCTGGTTGCCTGGGAGAAGAGACCAACTCCCACCTGGCTGCAGCCTCCCTTCAGGTAGTTGTAGGCAGCAATGAGCTCTGCCCTGAGCCTCCCCTTGTGCTGAGGCGGAACCTCTTTCGCTGCAACTTACACTCATTGCTTCTTGTCCTGTCCCAGGGAGCAAGTGAAAAGAGCAGTGGAATATCTTGCCCTGGGAAACACACTCCTGTGGCACCACAGAACTCAGCTGCTGAACTGTTTCCTGCACCTGCCACTGTCATCCTGCTGCCCTTGACCTCCACCAACGACAAAGCTCCATACACAACCAGCTCCTCTGCTTACTAAAAGAGCAAACAGTACTGGGCTGCTCCTATCAAGAAAAAGCTACATCAAAAGGGGTGTCTTAAATATTAGATATTATTTAAGATTAGTGATCCTCTCCCCTTCTCTCATTGTAAGAAGGACACAGCTGTTGAAGTGAGGCCAGAGGAGGGTCACAAGGATAATCCAAGGGCTGGAGCATAGGCTGGAGAATAGGCTGAGGGAGTTGGGGTTGCTCAGGCTGGAGAAGAGAAGGGTTCTTGAAAACAACTTGGATGTGGTGCAGAGGGAAGTGGTTTAGTGGCAGTGGATTAGCAACAGTGGTGGCATTGTGAGCTCTAGATGAGTGGCTGGACTTGGTGATCTCAAAGGTCTCTTCTGACCTCACCAGTTCTGTGCTTCTATGAGTCTAAGGTATTTAAATCCTATTAATTCGTGACAGTGGAAAGTGTCCCTGCCCATGGCAAGGGGGCTGGAACTAGAGGATCTTTGAGGTCCCTTCCAATTCTGACAGTTCTGTGATTCTGTGAATACTAGAATGCTTCATTCTATCATGGGGGAGCTGTCACTGCTACAACCAAATCCTCCTGTCCTATCTCTAAAATCAAGACTCAATTTTGCTATTTTGCTTTGCGGGTGCCATGGCATTGAGTGCAGCCTCAGCAAGTTTGCTGATGACACCAAGCCTTGTGGTGCAGCAGACAGGCTGGAGGTCAGGGATGCCATCCAGAGGGACCTGGACAGGCTGGAGAGGTAGGCACAAGCTAACCTCATGAGGTTCAACAAGACCAAGTGCAAGGGCCTGCATCTGGGTCAAGGCAATGCCAAGCACAAATGCAGGCTGGGCAGTGACTGGCTGGAGAGCAGCCCTGAGGAGAGGGACTTGGGGGTGCTGCTGGATGAGAAGCTCAACTTGAGCCAGCAGTGTGCACTTGCAGCCCAGAAAGCCAACCAGAGCCTGAGCTGCGTCAGGAGAAGTGTCTCCAGCAGGACCAGGGAGGTGACTCTCCCTCTCTACTCCACTCTGCAGAGACCCCACCTGCAGTACTGCATCCAGTTCTAGAGCCCCTATTACAAGAAGGATGTGGAGATGGTGGAGCATGTCCAGAGAAGGGCCACAAGGATGCTTAGGGGGCTGGAGCAGCTCTGCTATGAGGACAGACTGAAAGAGTTGTAGCTGTTCAGTCTGGAGAAGAGGAGGCTCTGAGGAGACCTTCTTGTGGCCTTTCAGCATCTGAAGGGGCCTGCAAAAAGGCTGGGGAGCAACTTTTTAGGCTATCAGGGAGTGCCAGGACTAGGGGGGATGCAGCAAAGCCAGAGGTGGGTAGGTTCAGGATGGAGGTGAGGAGGAAGTTGTTGAGCATGAGAATGGCGAGAGGCTGGAATGGGTTGCCCAGGGAGGTGGTTGAGGCCCCATGGCTGGAGGTGTTTAAGGCCAGGCTGGCTGAGGCTGTGGCCAGGCTGCTCCATGGCAGGGGAGGTTGGAACTGGCTGCTCCTTGTGGTCCCTTCCAACCCTGTCTGATTCTATGACTCTATTTTCACCCCAGATCTTTGCAGGGCCTCACACACCAGCCTGCTCACCAGTTCCAAACCTCAACCTGTAAGCTCCTGCAGGCACAGGAGCCAGAGTTTAAATGCACCTGGACATTGCTATGGCAATACAGAACTAAATAGCAGAAGCAGCAGGGAAACCTATCCTGATGGAAGAAAAAATGCTGCGTCCAGAAGGGAACGCAGCTTGCAGATACAGTTGCAATAACTACAAGTGAAATGGTTCTGGAAGGAGGGATCAGATGGAAAACAAATTAGCAGAACTTGAAAAACATCTGGAATAGATATCAACATAATGCTCGACAATACATTTGAAAAGCAAACAAGATTCCAGCAGAAGTATCATGGAAATCAGAGATTGGAAGCAATGCTGAAGTGCTGAATCCACGAAGCCTCGATTTGGTTAGCAGAAAGGATTTGTTGGGTTTGTTTCACTGCTGTCTGCAGTTTGCTCTCTGTGTTTTGTCTAATAAAAGTGATACATGAAAGCAGCTGACACATTGGTACTGAAATGTGAAAACTAAGAAAGCTCCTGATTAAACTGCTCCTACTGTGGGTTTTGCCCCCATAGAATCAACCAGGTTGGAAGAGACCTCCAAGATCATCCAGGCCAACCTAGCACCCAGCCCTGCCCAGTCAACCAGACCATGGCACTAAGTGCCTCATCCAGGCTTTGCTTGAACACCTCCAGGGACGCTGACTCCACCACCATGTTTTACCTAGCTAAATCTCCACCTGTCACCTTACAGAACCACAGAATGCCAGGGGCTGGAAGGGACCTCCAAAGCTCATCCAGTCCAACCCCTCTGCCAGAGCAGGATCGCTTAGACCAGATCACACAGAAACACATCCAGATGGGTCTTGGATATCTCCAGAGAGGAAGACTCCACTCTGACAGAATCATAGAATAGAATCATAGAATGGTTTAGGTTGGAAGGAACCTCTAAGATCATCAAGTTCTAACCCCCTGCCATAAACAGAAACACCTCCCACTAGAACAGGTCGCTCAAGGCCTCATCCAACCTGGCCTTGAACACCTCCAGGGAGGGAGCATCCACAGCCTCCCTGGGCAACCTGTGCCAGTGTCTTACCACCCTCACTGTGGAGAACTTCTTCCTAACACCCAGTTTAAATCTCTCCTCTGTCAGTTTAACCCCATTACTCCTCATTCTGGCATTACAAGACCTTGTCAATAGTCCCCCCCCAGTCTTCCTGCAGGCTTCCTTCAGACACTGGAAGGCCACTCCAAGGTCTCCTCAAATCCTTCTCTTCTGCAGGTTGAAGAGCCCCAACTCTTGCAGCCTGTGCTCATAGCAGAGCTGCTCCAGCCCTCTGAGTATCTTCTATGATGTTCTAGCTAATTGCCCAGCACATGGGCTGCAGCCCACTCTAACCAGGGGGGTTTTTGTTCAACCTGTGTTTCCTCAAGCAGAGCAACCTCTGGTGAGTGCAAAGACACGGAACAGAGGAGCCGTTGGAAGCAAAGTCGGTGCCTGCTCTTCGAATTGCTCATTGCTGAAGAGAAGAGCGTGGCAAACCTCTGGGCATCGCATTCTGTACCAAGAAACAGATATCTGTCAGGAAAGAATTATGGCTTAATTAGGCTCAGTAAGAAAAAAAAAAATCAGCCCACTAATTACACTTGGCCTCCCCGAGACATAGGTGCAAGAGAACAGAGGCCAATTTCTCTGCAGAAAATCTTTTACTTCTGTTCCTGCTTTATTTTGGTTTCCTATGACAGACACTACTAATTCAGTGAAGGAGTGACCCCTAGACCCTGCTTCATCTCCCCAGGGGAGCTCCAATCAGTCAGATTTTTCTCTGCCTTCCCTGCTACCAGTGTGTTTCAACTGGTTTCCCTAATTTTTTTTTCTCTCCCTGCTAATTCCCATTTCCTTCATAATCACAGGCTTTTATGTGACTTGCTGGCCAAGCGATTTTCAGGGGAGCTGTAATTGCCACAGGTCTTAAGCATTAACCCTGCCAGGTGTCAGTGCTGGGGCTGCTTGTGCGTTTGATTAATGACACCAGAGCCAAAGAATTGGTTTTTAATTGACTGTCGTGTTTGCCTTCTTGTTCAAGCGCTCCTGAAACACTCAGATGCTCTGGAACAAAGGTTCCTTGGGAGAAAGCACCTGAGGTGGCATGCTGAAATACACGAAATGCAGGCTAGCTCCAGGAAAAGCAGAAGGTCTCTCAAGCCCAAGATGTATTGGATCTTTCACACAGGCATAAATCTCAGCGAGTCTGAAGTGCTTCCAGCTTCGGCACCTTGGGTGGATGTCAGACCACTGGGAGGGGAGATAGCATAAAGCACATTTAGATACTAGAGATCTTTTCCAGAAAGAAACATACCAAAGACATGCTGACAAAACACTGAATGTAAAAAAGGGAAACTTGATACTGTTCACTGACAAGAAAAGTGCTCTTGTCTGGCTGGGCAAAGCCACACAACAAGGCTCTCTGGGGTAGGAGGGTAAAGGTGCTGAGGGAGGTCTAGGCTGGATGTTAGGAGGAAGTTCTTCACAGAGAGAGTAATTGGCATTGGAATGGGCTGCCCAGGGAGGTGGTGGAGTTGCCATCCCTGGAGGTGTTCAAGACAAGACTGGATGAGGCACTTAGTGCCATGGTCTGGTTGATTGGATAGGGCTGGGTGCTAGGTTGGACTGGATAATCTTGGAGATCTCTTCCAACCTGGTTGATTCTAGGATTCTGTGATTCTATGAACCCTCACTGCCCATCTTGCCATCAAAGGGTCACTTCATTTGGTGTGCACATGGCTAAGTTCTTCATCTGCAAGCAGTTTCTTTGGAGCTGTGCTGGTTTGAGGCTAATTGGAATATCATAATGAGAGAAACTAGATCACTGGCTGTGAAAAGAAAATAGTGATGTCTATATCACTCATTCATTCTGCTGAGAGATAGAAACCCAAGAACATAAACAAGGTCAGCCATTCTCTGACTGGCTGCTGCCTGCTTCACTGATTCCTCTGCCTGGACCTGTATAACTCAAACTAATTATTCTGCTTCCAACTCCTTATCTGCCTTCCCACATCTCACCCCTTGAACATAAGAGAGTCTGAAATAAGGAAGGAGGGGTGGAGAGAAAGAAGGGCAGAGGGGGTTTGGGTCAGGAGCCTCCTGGGGACTCTGTTTCTGGGAGGGGTACTGTGTTTCAGTATTACTTTTGTGTGTATCTGCATGTATTTGTGTATATGCTTGTAAATTGTGCTAAGCTGTAAATATAGCTTCATTCCTTAACTTCCAGCTGGCTGAATCTAGACTGGGTGATTTTCTTAAGTGTATGTGTGGGTAACTACCAAACCATCTCCAGAGAAGGAGATCCCACTCTCCAGGCAGCCTGAGGCCAGGGCTCCAGCACCCTCAAAGTGAGGAATTTTTCCCTCATAGTCAGGTGGAGCCTCCTGGGTTCCAGTTTGTGCCTGTTGCCCCTTGACCTGTTGCTGGGGAACACTGGAGAAAAAAAAAGACACTGGCTGCATCCTTTAGACCTCAGCTGATGTGATGCTCTCTCACAGCCTCCTACATGAGCACAGCAGCCTTTGTATTTTAAGTGCCTTAATGACATCTGCAGTTCCACTGACATCCAGGAGCACTGATCCAGCTTCTGCTCCTGCCCTATCTTCAGTGCTAAAAATCAATTTTTCTCACAGACTGGTATCGGTGCATATATAGAGCTCAGTTTTGCTGCTAGGCTGCAAACACTCTAGGAGAATTTCCTCACCTAGTTAGGCTTTGCATTTCACTGCACTCACAAACTCTTAAATCCATTGTTAACTTCTAGCTTTTCCAGATGCAGTTAGTTCACAACCCCTCTTATTGCAAGATCCGCCTGGACAGATGGGCAGAGTCCAATGGGATGGGGTTCAATAGCTCAAAGTGCAGGGTGCTGCACTTTGGCCACAACAACCCCATGCAGAGATACAGGCTGGGGTCGGAGTGGCTGGAGAGCAGCCAGACAGAGAGGGATCTGGGGGTGCTGATTGATACCCACCTGAACATGAGCCAGCAGTGTGCCCAGGTGGCCAAGAGAGCCAGTGGCATCCTGGCCTGCATCAGGAATGGTGTGGTCAGCAGGAGCAGGGAGGTCATTCTGCCCCTGTACTCTGCACTGGTCAGACCACACCTCGAGTACTGCGTTCAGTTCTGGGCCCCCCAGTTTAGGAAGGACACTGAGATGCTTGAGCGTGTCCAGAGAAGGGCGACGAGGCTGGGGAGAGGCCTTGAGCACAGCCCTACGAGGAGAGGCTGAGGGAGCTGGGATTGGTTAGCCTGGAGAAGAGGAGGCTCAGGGGTGACCTTATTGCTGTCTACAACTACCTGAAGGGTGGTTGTGGCCAGGGGGAGCTTGCTCTCTTCTCTCAAGTGGCCAGCTCCAGAACGAGAGGACACAGCCTCAGGCTGCGCCAGGGGAAATTTAGGCTGGAGGTGAGGAGAAAGTTCTTCCCTGAGAGAGTCATTGGACACTGGAATGGGCTGCCTGGGGAGGTGGTGGAGTCGTCGTCCCTGGGGCAGTTCAAGGCAAGGTTGGATGTGGCACTTGGTGCCATGGTCTAGCCTTGGGCACTGTGGTAAAGGGTTGGACTTGATGATCTGTGAGGTCTCTTCCAACCTTGGTGATACTGTGATACTGTGATACTGTGATCACCCTCCAGGTGACAGAAATCACTCAGGCTGTGGAAAACAAAACCACCACCACCAAAAAACCCCACAGCAACAAAAAAGAAAAAAAAACTGAGCAACAAAACAAAAAGCAACAATAATACCCAACCCCACCCCAAACCCTTCGACAAAAGAGATTTGAAAATGGAAGGTGGAACTCAGTTTCTCAATGCTGGCAAGCGCTGGTTACGGTAAGAAGCACTGCAAGCGCTGGTTACGGTAAGTGTTTGTTTGAGATACAGTTATTATGTATTGCCTAAATATTTAAGTTAGCCAAACCTCTGATCACCAGAAACAAAACCCACACAGGCCACAAAGCTAAGCTGTCAGGGGGGAGGGAGAAGGCAGAGCTGGCATTAGCAGCGCGGCAGGAGCAGAGGTGGCGTGAGGCGCACACACGAAAGAAGCGATCTCACGTCTTTAAACAGCCCAAAGAATCATAATACTCCAGGCCTGGAGGAGTGCTGAGGGGACAGATGCCATTTCAAGGGGAGAAGGAATAATCTTACACGACGTTTTTAAACATTCCAGGGCAATGTATTTGAAATCTGACCCGAGGGCTCCAATAAAGAATATGCTTTTAATACGTTACAGATTAGATGTGATCATCAGTTTAAGACTTCCCTTCCACCAGCAAAGATAATTCAAGCAGACATCCAGCCTGGCCAGGCAGCTTGCAGTGCCCTCCTTTCAAAAGGCAGACCCTTGGTGTTTCGTCATGGCCACAGCAAGGCAGCCAAGGGATGGTTTCAATTTTTCAAACTCCTTTTGCAAAATAAGCTTCAACATTTCTTATAGTGAAAAAAAAAAGGGGAAGGGGGTGGGGAGGACATGGACAGAATTTACATTTGCTGCGTCTGGTCAGTTTTAAAATGGTATCTGTTATGAATCATGTTCACTTCTAAAGTTCATTTCACTTGGCTTATGGTTTACTTAAAAAAGAAGAAAAGGAAAAAGAAAATGTTCTGCATCATTTGGAGCCGTGCTGCGAGCTGCTATTAGGAGTAATAACGGCCTGCAGGTTCCATCTGATGGCCCTTGTGTAAACTTGGAGTTCCATAGGAAAGAACAAACAGGATCCACGCAGATGGTAATAAATCCCACAGGCTCACACTGCTCTCCACGCCAGCAGCTTTAATCACAGAATCACAGCATCATGTTAGAGGTTGGAAGGGACCTCCAGAGATGATTGAGTCCAAACATTGGTCTAGCGCTCACAATCCCACTGCTGCTGCTAAGGCATAGAATCAAGCTATTAATAGCAACAGTACTAATGCTTATACTAAACTAATACTACTAATAATATTAATAATAAGAGTAGCAATATCAATACTAATAACACTAATAATAGTAGCAATATCAATGCCAATAGTGCTAATAATGTCACTGTTGCTGCTATTACTACTAGTAAAAATGGCAAGTGTTAATAATAATAATAACAACAATAATAATGACAATAATACTTATGATGATGCTGTTGATGAAGATGTTTTTGTTATTGTTGTTATTATTATATACTATTATTGTTAATTTGATATTATTGTTAATTTGATATTATTGTTAATTTGATATTGTTGCTATTATTGTTAGCTTCATAACCATCACCCTTGTTGCTGTTGTTATTAGTGTTATTTATTGCTCTTGTTGGTACAATCACAGAATGGTTTTGATTGGAAAGGGACGTCCAAAGGTCACCCAGTCCAACCCCCTTGCAGTGAGCAGGGACATCCTCCATTAGATCAGGTTGCCCAGAGCACTGTTGAGGCTTCCCTTGAAGATGTCCAGGAACCATCATGTTCCCATGGCACCTCCTCTGCTCCAGTCTCTTCTCACATGGAACAAGTGGCAGGACAAGAGCAAACAGCCTCAAGTTGCACCAGGAGAGGTTCTGGTTGGCTATTAGGAAAAAATTACTTCCCAGAAAAGGCTCTCAGGCTCTGGAACAGGCTCCCAGAGAGGTAGTGGAGGCACCATCCCTGGAGGAGCTTAAAAGACATGGATGTGGTGCTGAGGGATATGGCTCAGTGGCAGTGGTGGACTGTGAGCTATGGGTGGATGGTTGGTTGTGAAGACCTCAAAGTCTCTCCCAGCCTCATCTGTTCTGCAATTTTGAGAGTCTATGATTCTTTTGGTTCAAGAGCAGATTTGAGTGCCTCACTTTGTAGCCTGTGGCCAGGTCATGTAGCCCCACTTGGTTTCAGCCTCTCCTCTTATGAAATGTCCTTAATGTTCCATATCACACATTCCCCAGGGCCCTCCTGGCTGATGAGCACCACGGAATGCCTGCAATAACAAACAGTCTATGCAGGTGGCTGCCTGGCTGCAAACACAGATTCGATGTTTAATGCCATCTGAGGTGCATCCACCTCACTGAATTGGAACATGAGGAGGTGAGAACTTTCCCATGTCAGCTTAAGTCGCATCGTTACCTGCAGGTACATTAAGCAGCCCTGATGCTGAATGCCTTATGAGTTGTCAGAGAAGCTGCTGAAGAAACAACAAAATGGAGTGGCTGAAGGGGAAGATTTTAATCGAATTAGCCACATCTCATAGCTGTTCTGCTTTCCAAAACAAAGGTTAAACCCACAAAGTACACTTAACAGATCTTGACACATTTTCTGTTTTCTAAATCTTCTCAGAAGTGTCTCTCAAAAAGAAATCACTTTCTTGGGAGTTGTGCCTGTATCAGTGCAGAAGAACAAACTCTTTATTGTTCATTATTGCCAGCAGGACCAGAGCTGGGATTGTCCCCACGTACTCAGCACTGATGAAGCCACATCTCAAATACTGGGGTCAGGTTTGAGCCACTCACATCGAGGAGTTGGAGCAGGTCCAGAGCAGAGCAACAAAGCTGAGGAAGAGTCTGGAGAACAGGGCCGGGGAGGAGCAGCTAAGGGAGCTGGGGGTGTTTAGTGTGGAGAAGAAGAGGCTGAGGAGAGACCTCATTGCTCTCTATGGCTCCCTGGAACAGGCTGCCCAGGGAGTTGGTGGAGTCACCATCCCTGGAGGTGTTAAGCAAGGTGTGGACATGGCTCCTGGGCATGTGGTTTAATGGCCGTGGGGGTGTTAGGTTGATAGTTGGACTGGACGGTCCTAGAGGGCTTTCCAACTAAAACAATTCTATGATTATGTGGTTCTATACTGAGGTAAAATCACTGAATAAATTAAGAGGACACAGTCTCTAACTGTGCCAGGGAAGGTTTAGGCTGGACATAAGGAACTGATCTTCATGGGAAGAGTGATTGCTCATTGGAATGGGCTGCCCAGGTTGGTGGTGGATTCACCATCCCTGGAGGTGTTTAAAAGGAGGCTGGATGAGGCACTTGGTGCCATGGGTTAGTTAATTAGATGGGCTAACTGATAGGTTGGACCTGATGATCCTGGAGGTCTTTTCCAACCTGGTTGATTCTGTAATCCATCTCTGGGTTCCTCAGTTTAAGGGATAGAATAGAATAGAATCAACCAGGTTGGAAGAGACCTCCAAGATCATCCAGTCCAACCTATCTCCCAGCCCTATCCAGTCAACTAGACCATGGCACTAAGTGCCTCATCCAGTGTTTTCTTGAAGACCTCCAGGGACGGTGCCTCCACCACCTCCCTGGGAGGCCATTCCAATGGGAAATCACTCTCTCTGGGAAGATCTAAGGAACCACTTCAGAGTCCAGCAGAGACTACAAAGCTCCCAGTGCAGAGACAAAAATGATTAAGGAAATGGAACATCTCCCTTCTGAGGAGAGCTGGGGCTCTTTAGTTTGGAGAACAGGAGACTGAGGAGTGACCTCATTAATATTTATAAAAAAAGACTGGGACATAGAATGGTTCACTTTGGAGGGGACCTCAAAGCTCATCCAGTTCCAACCCCATGCCATAGGCAGGGGCACCTCCCACTAGAACAGATCACTCAAGGCCTCATCCAACCTGGGCTTCCAGTTCAGCCAACCACTTCAACACATCATAAGTGAGCAGAAAGCAGCAGCTGAACACAAAAGAGTAAGGAGACCCAGCCAGCACCCGTGGGGGATGTTAGAGCAATCATTGAGTCTCTAGCCTACCTAACCGGGGGGCCACCAGGCCCCCCGGCCTTTAGATCACCTCCACCAGTCACCCAGTGTGCACCATGGGCACTCACCAGTCATGGTGTGAGGAGGATCCTCTGCCCAACTGGGCAAGCTTAGGGCTTCTGCCTTTCCTGAGGGGGATTATAAAGGGGAGTGGGCAGGGAGGACAAAGTGCTCACACCTGGGGTGGGAGGAGACTCCAACAGAAGCCAGGTGCTCTGGGTTTGGGGTAAAAAGGGGAAAATTAGATGTAGGGTGGGGAAGGGGCAGGTGTGGTGGAAAAGGGGAAGTGGTGCTGGAACTCCTGCCTCATTCATTGCCCAACTAAATCAGGTGCCCAGGGAGGTGGTGGAGTTACCATCCCTGGAGGTGTTTGAAAAAAGACTGGATGAGATACTTGGTGCCATGGTCTAATCGATTGGATAGGGTTGGACTGGATGATCTTGGAGGTCTCTTCCAACCTGGTTGATTCTGTGATTCTGTTGAGGGGCCTGGAGCATTTCTGTGAGGAGGAAAAGCTGAGAGACCTGGGGGGTGCTGAGCCTGGAGAGGAGCATCCCCAGAGAGGATCTTATCAAATCTCATCAGTACCTAAAGGGTAGGGGTCAAGAGGATGGAGCTGGGCTCTTCCCAGTGGTGCAAAGGACAATGCAATGAAAGGACAAGGGACAATGGGCACAAGCTGGGACACAAGAAGTTCCATTTGAACAGGAGAGGAAGCATCTTTGGTGTGAGGGTGCTGGAGCCCTGGAGCAGGCAGCCCAGAAAGCCTGTGGAGTCTCCTCTGGAGAGATTCCAAACCCTCCTAGCCACTGTCAACCTGGACAAGCTGCCTGGGGTACCCCTGCTTTAGCAGGGGGATTGGTCTGGATGATCTGCAGAGGTCTCTTCCAACCCCACTCTGCTGGGATTAAACATTTCTGAAGGAAAGAAGCAGTTGTTTCACAAACAGTGGAAGTAATGTCTGCAGACAAGCTCTTTCCTGTCTGCCTTCTCTGGTCCTAACCAGGCAGTAAATTCACATTATTGCTCTTCTTTAAGCTAAAGTACTTAACTTCTCTCTTCTAATACTCTCTGAAGGGCAAAGGGACACAGGCACATAAAGATGTAAGTTTTACTTCATGTGAAACTGAGCAAATACAGCAACGCTGTGCCACATGTGCTCAGAGGGCTGCTGTCTGCTCCATGAAACCATCCAGAGATCTCTCTTTTCATGATTGATTCCAGCAACTGCAATCCCAAACGAGATGCTGCCACTGCAGGACTGAAAGAATTGATTTGGCATGAAAAGATCTCCAATTCCTATACTGTTTTGAGAATCACTAAATCATATGGCAACAGATTGCTGAGTCTAGCTACAATTAGCCTTAATCCTAGGATCAGCTCTCCTCCACCATTCCTGAGAGAGGTATTTCCAGAGTCCAGCCTCTGATTGCAAGTTGTGTTGAGAGAGGTCTAGGCTGGATGTTAGGAGGAAGTTCTTCACAGAGAGAGTGATTGGCATTGGAATGGGCTGCCCAGGGAGGTGGTGGAGTCACCATCCCTGGAGGTGTTCAAGACTGGCTGAGGCACTTAGTGCCATGGTCTAGTTGACTGGATAGGGCTGGGTGCTAGGTTGGACTGGATGATCTTGGAGGTCTCTTCCAGCCTGGTTGATTCTATGATTCTATGATGTCACAGATTCCCAACCCATCCAAACAATTCTTATGATTTCAGCTACCACAATTTGTTGGGAACATGAACCTTCTTCTCTGCAGCATCTCTGCAGATCAGGTAGCCCAGAGCCATATCCAGCTTGGCATTCAGGGATGGGGCTTCCACCACATGCCTGGGCAACCTGTTCCAGTCTCACCACCCTCACAGGGAAGAGTTTCTTTCTAATGCCTAATTCTTCAAGGAAATCCAAGAGGGGAAAGTTCCATTTTCCTAGAAAGAAGCAGTTACAAAACTGGATTATGAACCAGAAAAGTACCTCACTGGCAGTTGAAGAGCAAAGAGGAAAGAATTTTTTCAGGTTTTCCTTCTCACATTGGCTGAAACAGTTTTTATTTCAAGTTTGTCCTCTTTTCTGCTTGACAGTCCAGGGAAGATTTAAGCAGGCTTGCAAAAAGCTCCACTAGAAGACATAAGAAATAGAAACGTGGGGATTAAAGCCTCATCTTGCAGAAGCTGCTTAGTGATGATTTCTTGTGTGTACACAAGCATGAAAATGGAAAATGTTTTCCTTAAAGAAACATTTTATTTTAGAACTTCCAGAAATTTAATCTCTCTTTAGAGGGAAAAACTCCCTCAAATCTTTCCCTTTTGGAAGAAGCTGAAACCTCTTGCTAGGGTACAAACACAACATATTGCTTCCTTATGTGTTTGTGGAAATAGGTTACTGCCGAATTCATCAGCACAAGGATGCTGCATCTTGTGGTAGGCAAATCACATCTTTTGTCATCCAGCTCCTGGCAACCAGCAGCAGCCATGAAAGAAAATCACTGGGGAGAAAGAGAGAAAGAAGGAGAGAGAGAGAGAGAAGGAGAGAAAGAGAGAGAAGGAGAGAAAGAGAGAGAAGGAGAGAAAGAGAGAGAAGAAGAGAAAGAGAGAGAGAGAATGAAAGAGAGAGAGAGAACGAGAGAAAGAAAGGAAGAAAGAAAGAAAGAAAGAAAGAAAGAAAGAAAGAAAGAAAGAAAGATAAAAGAAAAAGAAAGAAAGAAAGAAAGAAAGAAAGAAAGAAAGAAAGAAAGAAAAAGAAAGAAGAAGAAAGAAAGAGAAAGGAGGAAGGAAGGAAGGAAGGAAGGAAGGAAGGAAGGAAGGAAGGAGGAAGGAAGGAAGGAAGGAAGGGAAAGAGAGAAAAGAAAGAGAGAAAGAAGAAGAAGAGAAAGAAAGAGACGAAAGAAAGAGAGAGAGAAAGAAAGAAGAGATGCAGAAAGAAGGGGAACGAAGAGAGAGAGAAAGAAAAGAAAGAAGAAGAAAGAAAGAAGAAGAAAGAAAGAAAGAAAGAAAGAAAAGAAAGAAGAAAGACAGAAAGAAAGAAAGAAAGAAAGAAAGAGAGAAAGAGAAGAAAGAAGAGAAAGAAAGAGAGAAAAGAGAGAGGAAAGAGGAAAGAGAGACGAAGAGAGGAAGAGAGAAAGACTGAGAGAGAAGGGAGAAAGCCCGATGAGAAGAGGAAAGAAAGAAAGAGCGAGCCCCAGGACGCCTCAGCCTCCCCTCTTCATAGGGGAGATGCTCAAGTTCCCCACTCATCCTCGCAGTCTCCATTGGACTCTCTCCAACAGTCACCTGTCTTTCTTGATTTGGGGAGCCCAAAACTGGACACAGTATTCCAGGTGTGATCTCAGCAGGGCAGAGTAGAGGGGCAGGAGACTCCACCTAGACCTGCTGGCCATGGTTTTCTTGATGCGCTCCAGGATACCACTGGCCCCTGTTCAAGAGCACTTTGCTGTCCCATGCAGACCTTGCTGTCCACCAGCACTCCACAGTCTCTCCAAGGAGCTGCTTTCCTCATCTTTAAAGCTCCTTGTAGAGAGGAAGTCAAGGTCTATTTCCTCTTCTATTTGTCTTGATATACCCTTAGAAAATGCAAAGCAGACCCAGGCTGCAGAGTGGTAAGTGTCGCCCGAAACACGCTCAGCTCACCAGCTAGATGATGTTTACTTAGTTGTTTTATTTAATAATGGAGCCATTATGTAATTTAAATTCCAGCAACAAGCAGCCAATGTAAAAGAATTCCTTGTTTTGCTTGCCACTGCAATCTGCTGTTAATCAGGTGTATGGATATACATATAAAACCCTTGGAATTAGAGAAGAGTCAAATGGCTTCTTCAGAATGGAAACTGGGTAACTTGCAGCATGAAAACTGAAGGAAGCAGCTTATCTCAGAACAGTAAAACCCCCTGAAAATAAGAGTTGAGTAAATATGCATCTTGGGTTACATAGGGATAAGGAAAACTTGAGATTTTGCGATGTGGGGTTGAAAAGAAGGAAGAAAAATAGCCACCAAATGGTAAAATGGTAAACTCAAACTGTTCCCACACACCCGATCTGGGAGAGCTTCTTAATTGCTTCTCAATCTGCAGTTGTTTTTAAGGAGTGCTGCTCCATCCTGACTCAGAGAAGTGGACATTTTGCTAACCCAGAGCTTTCACAGTCGTGTCACAGTATCATCAGGGTTGGAAGAGACCTCACAGATCATCGAGTCCAACCCTTTACCACAGAGCTCAAGGCCAGACCATGGCACCAAGTGCCACGTCCAGTCCTGCCTTGAACAGCTCCAGTGATGGTGACTCCACCACCTCCCCGGGCAGCCCATTCCAGTGTCCAATGACTCTCTCAGTGAAGAACTTTCTCCTCACCTCCAGCCTAAATCTCCCCTGGCACAGCCTGAGGCTGTGTCCTCTTGTTCTGGCGCTGGCCACCTGAGAGAAGAGAGCAACCTCCTCCTGGCCACAACCACCCCTCAGGTAGTTGCAGACAGCAATAAGGTCTCCCCTGAGCCTCCTCTTCTCCAGGCTAACCAATCCCAGCTCCCTCAGCCTCTCCTCGTAGGGCTGTGCTCAAGGCCTCTCCCCAGCCTCGTCGCCCTTCTCTGGACACGCTCAAGCATCTCAATGTCCCTCCTAAACTGAGGGACATTCTGCCCTGATAACACCAGGTTGGTGTGGGCTGCCAGGGAGGTGGTGGAGTCATCTTCCCTGGAGACAGCACTGGGATACAAGTTTTTGTCTACCTAGGGTTAGATATTTCTTATCCAGGGATAGATTTATTTTTTTTTACCTAGGGTTAGATATTTTTTCACCAGGGTTAGATAATTTTTTTCTATCTATGCTTAGATATTTCTTATCCAAGGTTAGTATTTTTTTCTATCTATGCTTAGATATTTCTTATCCAAGGTGAGATATTTTTTTTCTACCTAGGGGTAAAATATTTCTTATCTGAGGTTAGATATTTTTTTTCTACCCAGGGGTAAATATTTCTTATCCAGGGTTAGATATTTTTTTTCTACCTAGGCTTAGATATCTTTTATCCAGGGTTAGCTATTTTTTTCTATCCAGAGTTAGATATTTCTTATACAGAGTTAGAGACTTTTTTTCTACCTAGGCTTAGATATTTTTTATCCAGGATCAGATATTTTTTCTACCTAAGTTTAGATATTTTTTATCCAGAGTTAGATTTTTTTTTCTATCTGGGGTTAAATGTTTTTTATCCAGGGCTAGATATTTTTTTTTCCTATCTGGAGTTAAATATTTTTTTATCCAGGGCTAGATATTTTTTTCTTATCTGGAGTTAAATTTTTTTTATCCAGAGTTAGATTTTTTTTTTCTACCTGTGATTAGATATATTTTTTCTACCTAGGCTTAGATATTTTTTTCTCAGGTGTTAGATACTTTTTTTTCTATCCAGGCTTAGATATTTTTTATCCAGACTTAGATATATTTTTTCTACCCAGGCTTAGATATTTTATATCCAGGGTTAGATATTTTTTTTCTTCTATCTAGGCTTAGATATTTTATATCCAGGGTTAGATTTTTTTTTCTATCTAGGCTTAGATATTTCTTATCCAGGGTTAGATTTTTTTTTCTATCTAGGCTTAGATATTTTATATCCAGGGTTAGATATTTTTTCTTCTATCTAGGCTTAGATATTTCTTATCCAGGGTTAGATTTTTTTTTCTATCTAGGCTTAGATATTTTATATCCAGGGTTAGATATTTTTTCTTCTATCTAGGCTTAGATATTTTATATCCAGGGTTAGATATTTTTTTTTTCTATCTAGGCTTAGATATTTCTTGTCCAGGGTTAGATATTTTTTTTCTATCTAGGCTTAGATATTTTATATCCAGGGTTAGATATTTTTTTCTATCTAGGCTTAGATATTTTATATCCAGGGTTAGATATTTTTTTTCTATCTAGGCTTAGATATTTCTTATCCAGGGTTAGATTTTTTTTTCTATCTAGGCTTAGATATTTTATATCCAGGGTTAGATATTTTATTCTATCTAGGCTTAGCTATTTTTTGCTATCTAGGCTTAGATATTTCTTATCCAGGGTTAGATAATTTTTTTTCCCTATCTAGGGTTAGATATTTATTCTATCTAGGGTTAGATATCTTTTTCTCCCTATACTTAGATATTTTTTCCTATCTGTGGTTAGATTTTTTTCTCCAGGCTTAGATTATCTTTTTTCTATCTAAGCTTAGATTTTTCTTTCCTCCTTTTTTTCCCCCCTATCAAAACAACAAGTTTTGTTCCCATCAAACCAAACAACGTCCTACTTAACGCCATGTGACAAGAGGAGTCTTCAAATCCACACGACCTATTTCCTCCCTGCTGGGGATTTGTGGGCACCCTCTGTCCTGCTCACTTTTACTGAGCATTCCACAGTTCCAAACACTGGGCTGGGTGGGGTTGTTTTTTTTGATCACTTAACGGATTAAAATCTGTCAGACTTCAGGGAAAGAAAAATTAATAAAAGAGAAGGAAAGAAAAATATAAGGAAAAGAAAAGGGGGGGGAGGGAGAAGTGCCAAGTGACACATTAGAAGCATTATATTGTTGCTGAGTACTTAACTGCAGGTTCACCTTGACAGTCTGTCACAACAGAATGGGATGTTCTGTCACAGATGAATCACCTAACACCCTCCTGGACAAAGGAGGAGCACTGAATTTGAAGCAACCTGACAAGCCACGATTTGCCTCAATCCTCCCAAACATGCTGAGGTGGAATGCGGAGGAGAAAGCCAAGAAGGAAGAGATGAAGGTTTAAGGCAACAAGGCAGTGTTTTGAGACAGCACACGTGGACCTGCTGAGGCCAGCTGGGGAATACTGTGTCCAGTTCTGAGTCCCTCAGGCCAAGAAGCACCTCAGGATGCTGCTTCAGAGTCCAGCTCAGAGCCACCAAGCTGCTATAGGCAGCAGAACATCTCCTGTGAGGCCAGGCTGAGGGAGCTGTGGCTTGGAGCTTGGAGCAGAGGAGCCTCAGGGCTGCCCTCACTGCTGCTGATAAAGATGTGCAGGGCAGTGTCAGGAGGATGGAGCCAGGCTCTCTTCAGGATGTTCAGTGGCAGCACAAGGGGCACTGGTGTGGCTTGGGGCTTGGAGCAGAGGAGCCTGAGGGCTGCCCTCACTGCTGCTGATAAAGATGTGCAGGGCAGTGTCAGGAGGATGCATCCAGGCTCTGCTCAGGGATGTTCAGTGACAGCACAAGGGGCACTGGGGGCAAGCTGCAGCAGAGGAGATGCCACAGGAACAGAAGGCAAAACTTTTTCCCCATGAGGGTGCTGGAGCCCTGGAGCAGGCTGTCCAGAGAGGTTGTGGAGTCTCCTTCTCTGGAGACTTTCCAAAGCCAAGTGGATGCGTTCCTGTGTGACCTGCTCTAGGTGGACCTGCTCTGGCAGGGGAGTTGGTCTGGATGACCTCTCAAGGTCATTTCCTATCCCTAATTTTCAGTGGTTCTGTGTGATCCTGTGGTTTTGTGCCTCGTGTGCTCAATGGTTGTGGCATGACTAAATGGCTAAAGAGAAGGTTAACAAACCCCAAACAGCTCATTCCTTAAAAATAAAGGTATATCATTGACCAAACTTCACTATTTTCTCAGGAGCTTCTTACACCAGCATGAGTGACTTGGTTGAGCATTTTAGCCCATCAATCACTTCAGGGCTTGTTTGTATAACCTAGTGCATGTTGGTTTATTGCAACACATACAGATAGAAAAGCAGATACACACAGTATAGAGCACTGGAATTCATAATCCCTACAAACAATATCTGTTTTGTAGTGTGTGAGGACATGAGAAGGCCTAGATGAGGCTAGAGGAGAGCCTTTTACATTGGAGCAAACATGGCAATGGGCTAAGCATCTCTTTTCCAGCATTGCTAGCTTGTTCCCCTGACCTTCTATAGCCACTACTGTTAAGTCCATGAGATGAAAGTCTTGCAAGGCATGCCACAGCTGGGTGGGCCAGCATTAGCTTCAGGCAGAAAAAGGCTCAGGGGTGCTGGTGGATGAGAGGCTGGGCATGAGCAGGCAGTGTGAGCTTGCAGCCCAGAAGGTCAATGGCAGCCTGGGCTGCACCAAAAGCAGCGTGGCCAGAGATGGAGAGAGAGGAGTCTGCCTCTCTGCTCTGCTGAGAACTCACCTGCAGTGCTGCGTTCAGATCTGGAGCCCTCAATATAGGAGGGACATGGACCTGGTAGAGTGGATCCACAGGAGGTCATGAAAATGATCAGGGAGTTGGAGCAGCTCTGCTACGAGGACAGGCTGAGGGAGGTGGGGGTGTTCAGCCTGGGGAAGAGAAGGCTCTGGGGAGACCAAATAGCAGCCTGCCAGTACCTGAAGGGGGCTACAAGGAAGCTGCTGAGAGACTTTTTAGGGTGTCAGGTAGTGATAGGACTGGAGATCTCTGGACACATTCCAGCACCTCCAGAGCTTTCCTGTAATAGGAGCTCCAGAACTGGACACAGTCCCTCAGCATCTTTCTTACAGCCCTCTTCAGATACTGCAAGGCCAAAATAAGGTCTCCTCAGAGCCTTCTCTTCTCCAGACTGAACCCCAACTCCCTCAGCCTGTCCCCATAGCAGAGCAGCTCTGATCATTCTTGTGAACCATCTCTGGACACATTCCAGCACCTCCAGATCTTTCCTGTACCAGGGGCTGCAGAACTGGACACAGTGCTCCAGATGGGGACTCACCAGAGCAGTGTAGAGGGCAGAATCACCTCCCTCATCCTGCTGGCCACACTCCTCTTGATGCAGCCCAGGCTCTGGTTGGCTCTCTGGGCTGCAAGTGCACACTTCCATTCAAGAGACATCAGCAGAGCTGCTCTGTTGCATTTTTTACTGAAGGAAATGAACAGTATTCTGTGTTTTTCACTTGGAGTAGTCAGAAAACCACTGTCAAATTCAAAGTCCTGTGGAAAGCTACGACATCTAAAAGCCTAAGCCAAGCAAGGGCTCTCCTGTAAAGTGACACCCATCCATTACAGTGCTCACTGGGCATTCACTGGCTCCAGCAAAGAGGAGAGAGATGCAAACAAGATGACTGTTTTCAATGTTGCTTTTTCTTTTGTCTCTCATGAAGAGGAACAAACCACAGCAAGGTGACAGCTCACTGAAACTCAGCATCATGGGGACAGTAAATAAAGGAATAAGGGGAAATAGTTCCTTTTATGAACAATTTCCAACCCAGGGGCTTTGTCAAGCCACTACCATGGTGGTGAGGATCTTGTTTCCTCTTGGCCTTGGGTGAAGTGCAACTGTACTGCCAAGCTCCAGGGCTTACCTTGAGAAGCAAAACTTAAACATCTCTTTGATTTTAACTCTTTTTCATAGCTTGGGACACACAAAATTAGATCTGTGGCTTTGAAAACAAAACTAGAGAAGAAATTAAAGGAGAAATTAAATCAGGAAGTAGCACTCTGCAGGAAAAAAAAAACATGACTTAAACCCTTTATCTCACCAGGCTTATATCAGCAAATCCCTATGAAGCCCCTCAGTTGATCTGGCTGGATTAGGCAAACAGTCTTCTAAGGCAGTTCACCTTCACAGAACCACAGAAAACATCTGGTTGGAAGAGACTTCCAAGCTTATCCAGTCCAACCCTCGACCACTTTAGGGTCTATCCTAAGCCATGTCCCTAAGCACCAGCTCCACAGGCTGCTTAACCACCCCATGATGGGTGCCCAGGGGGCAGCCTGTTCCAATGTTTGAGAACCCTTCCAGTGCAGAAATTATCTCCTAGCATCCAGCCTGAACCTCCCCTGGGGCAGCTTAGGACCATTTCTGCTCCCTTCTCTTGCCAGCAAGCAGCAGAGGCTGCCCCCTCCTTGCTCCAACCTCCTTTCAGGGAGCTGTAGAGAGCAGTGAGGTCTCCCCTCAGCCTGACTGAACACCCCCAGCTCCTTCAGCCCCTCCTCATAGCCCAGCTACTCCAGGCCCTTCTCCAGCCTCACTGCCCTTCTCTGGACACTCTTCAGGCCTTCAATGTCCTTCCTGGAGTGGGAGGCCCAGAGCTGAACACAGTACTTGAGATGTGGCCTCAGCTTTGCTGAGCACAGGGGGATGATCACCTCCTTGTCCCTGCTCCCTGCCCTGTTTCTAACTCAAGCCAGGATGCCATTGGCTTTCTTGGCCACCTGGGCACATCTGGCTCCTGTTCAGTCAGCTGTCAACTAAAACCCCCAGGTCCCTCTCCAGGTGGCAGCATTCCAACTACACAGCCCTGAGTCTGCAGCTTCCTTGCAAACCTAAGGCACTTTCTACAGATGGGTTCCTAGATGAGCAGGCTGCTGGAGGCTGCTCCCATCATAAGACTCAGTAAGTCTCATGCTGTAAACACTACCTGGAAGCAACCAACTACTTTTTAAGATTGAGGTTGGTCATGAAAGAGGTCAGGTGGCATTGTCTCTTGTAAGAGCAGCAAAGTGGCCAGAGCAAGGCAAAAGATCCCTTCGAGTCTAAAAGCACTACAACGTGGTTATTTGTCTGGAGCTAATTGTCCACTCCCTTTGATTCAGGAGGAGTCCACGGGGGGGACTCCTTATGCACCACGGTGATGCACAGACCAAGGGCCATGGAGAAGTGGCTGCTGTGGCACAGAAATTAAAGCAGACACATGATGGGTTTCGATGTGGAGCACACTTGTTGCTGTGTTTGCAAAGGCAGAGCCATTCCGCTTGTTCGCTGTGCTGTTGTAGCCCTCTTGCATTTTGACTTCACGTGCAACCACACAAGTATGGTTCTGGCTTGTGAACAGCAGAGCAGAGCACTAGCTGTAAATAAATATACCTTTCCTTGGTGCTGTAAACAAATACATCTTCCCTTGGTCTTCAAACCTGAATTCTTTCCAGGGGAAGTCTGTAATTAGTATGACATGGGGGGGTTTTAGCAGATGTGAAACCGGATAGATTGAGCTCTCCTATGAATAGCCCAAGACGAGGGCTGCCTTGCATGGTCTGTAGTAATGGAGAGGAAATTGAGCATTAAATACAAATCAACAATCATTCATTTCAGTGCAGTGGTGGAGCAGCAGAGCCAGTGAAGTCACTCTTTTCAGCACCTTGCATCCTGCTGGACTTTATTTACGGCACCGGAGCTCCCATCTTTGGAAACGGCCACCTACGAGGTAACTCAAACAAAGAATGATTAAGAGAGAAAGCAATTTAAGGTCCGGTTTTTATACACAAAGATCAGAGAAGTGACATTTTCTTTGCTTGCAATCCATCAGGGGTCTTTAGATATATTCATTAAGCTCTCGTTCTAACCGCCCCAAGCGAGGTCAGCGTGGCACAGCACCGCAAGCCGGGATAACAGCAGATATTAGCTGGATGCTTGTACAATAAGTGAAGGCAGAAGATTTATTGCTTTTCTAATCCAAAGACTGACCTGACTCTCCATTTAAAAGTTGAATAGGAAGTTGAAAATCCCTCCTAATGTTTCTGAGAGGTGTGAGGAGATGAGGAAAGCACCTGCAATGCATCACTCTGTTTAGATTGCAGCACGAAACGCTGGATTTGTTGGCTGCAGCGGTCTCTCGGCAGAGGGAACAGACAACAACAATCAAGGAGTTCACTGCTCATTATGTGTGAAGAGAAAAATGGAATGCTAGCCCCTGGAACACCAGGACACTCTTCAGGTCAACAGCTCTGAAAAGCTGTCATACCAAAAAAAAATCCAGTTTAAGCTCTGAACAGTTCAAGTTCATATTAATGTTTGGTTACAATCCCTCATACAATTAAAATACAGAGTTGATATTTGGCTTTTCAGCTGGCATCTGTGGTGTGCAGAATGGAACTATCAGCTTCAGCAAAAGCAATGCCTTAGCTAGGCTGGAGAGAAGACTGAGAGGGGATCTAATCAATGTCTATCAGTATGTGAGGGCTGGGAGTTAGGGAGAAAGGGACAGGGACAGCCTCTGCTCACTTGTGCCCTGGGACAGGACAAGGAGCAATGGATGGAAACTGCAGCACAGGAAGTTCTGCTTCAACATGAGGAAGAACTTCTTTACTGTAAGGGTGACAGAGCGCTGGAACAGGCTGCCCAGACAGGTTGTGGAGCCTCCTTCTCTGGATAATTTCCAGCCCTGTCTGGATGTGTTCCTGTGTGACCTGGGCTAGGTTCTATGGTCCTGCTCTGGCAGAGGGGTTGGACTCAGAAATCTCCAGAGGTTTCTTCCAACCCCTGACATCCTGTGATCTGTGATCCTGAGAACTGGATGGTCTGTAATTACTCTTCACAGTGGAGAATGAATCACAGAAGAGGAAATCTGATTAATATGTTTGTGTTGCATCCATAAAATATTTAGTAACAACAACTGTTTGTCTATGAACTCATAATCAAAAGACCTGCCTTAGAATCAACCAATTCAATAAACATACATACATATATATATATATATATATATGCACATGAACAGAAAGAGCTCATGAGATGCATTCAAGTATCACAGAATCCTAGAATGGCTCAGGTTGGAAATGACTTCAGAGATTATCTGCTCCAACATTCCCACCATGGGCTGGGACACCTCTCAACTAAACTTGGTTGCCCTAGACCTCGAACACCCCCAGAAAGGAGGCATTCACAACCTCCCAGGGCAGCCTATTCCAGACTCACCACCCTTGTACTGAAGACCTTCTTCCTCACATCCAGTCTAACCCTGCTCTCCCTCAGCTTCAAAGCATTCCCCCTTGGCCTTCCTCTAGACACCCTCAGGAAAAGTCCCTCTGCAGCCTTCCCATAGGATCCCTTCAGCTATTGGGAGGTGGCTCTAGGGTCCCCCCTGGAGTTGTCTCCTCTCCAGGCTAAAATCTGTCTTAAACTGATAACTGAAACTGCAAAACACTTTCAGACTTTCTAGCACTGTTTGTGAGCATCAACTGTAGCTTTTCATCAGGATCAGCATACTGCAACTGACTTTATCCATCTGGTTTTGGCTGAAACTGAGAAAAGCCAATGTAATTACCAGCTCAGTGGTGAGATCTGAAAGCAAACACTTAACAATCCTCACTGCATCTCAATGTTTTACAAACTGAAGTGAACCTCAAGAAGAGAAGCTCACATTTGAACAGGCATCTGTCACTCCAAAGGAGGCAGGAGGACAGAGAAGACAGTTTGCAGTACATTTCTGACTGAGGTTCCACAAAAGGTCTCAAATCACAGCTTGCTCTTTGTCCATTTGACTGAAGCTTGACAGCATGAAGCATGGCATAAAAACAACCATTTTAGTGCATGCAGTATTTGCAGTCCCTGAAAACAAGCATCAGTAGTCTGCCAGCCCCTTAAAGCAGAAGTACAGTCTGGGGAACCACAGGAGAGGAAGAAAGAACTTTTTGTCCTCCCATCCCCTGCTGCAATGCTCCTGAGCAAAGCAAATTAGCCCCCAGATGGGCTCATTCTTGTTAAAATCAAGCATTTTTCGATGTTTCTTGCCCAAATAGCTAAGGAATCAGGAACATTTCCAAGCATACATCTTTATGCCATTCCACAAACTTTCCTGGTGATGTATTTGCCTTTGATGCTTTAATTCACCTCTTAAAAGGTGACACAGATCCAGATGAACAAAAGCTACCAACCAATGGCTGGAACATAAAACCATAGAATCACTGAATCATTGTGGTTGCAGAAGCCCTTTAAGATCATCCATTCTCTAACTCTGCCAAGGCTGGGGCTAAACCAGGACCCTCAGCACCACAGCTCTGCCTCTTTGAAACACCTCCAGGGACAGGGATTCAACCAGCTCCCTGGGCAGCCTGTGCTGGGTTTTGAGAACCCCTTCAGGGAAGAAGATTCTTCTGATGTCCAACTTAAACCTACCCTGTTGCAGCTTGAAGCCATTTCCTCTCATCCTATCACTTTACTAGGAGAAGAGGCCAACCCCCACCTCACTCCAACCTCCTTTCAGGGAGCTGTAGAGAGCAAAAAGCTCTCACCCCAACCTTCTTTTCTCCAGGTTGAACAAATCCAATCGAAGAGCTGCTCCTCACACAACCTGTTCTTCAGACTCTTCATCATTTTCAAATCCTGAATTTGTGAACAGTAACTCACCTTGGTCCTTATGTTTCTGGGTCAATTCACTACAGATGTGTAAGAAACACCTCAGAGACTCCATCTCTGTTCTGGATGCTGAGGAAGATCAAGGTAATGTCTTCATTCCTTGCTCACAGAGGGTTTTCTCAGAAGAGGACAGGACTCTGGCATCCCTCTCTCCATTCTCTCTGTCTCAAATTTATCACCTGCAGACAACAACTACACACAAATATATGTTTAGGGTGCCTAGAGGAAAACTCTGGCACTGTGTATGGTCCCCTGGGATACAGCCATCAGCAAGCTAAGGGGAAAGTTTAGCAAAGCAGTCCAAAAAGATACATTTCTTGTTCACAAACCTGGGAACCTTCATCCCAGCTGCAGTGAGAGCAAATTAGCTGGGCCAGGTAGAAAAGTTTCAATAAAGGAAAAAATCAAACAAAACCAATCCTAAATATCTGAGTAGTGTGTCCAGCTCTGGAGTCCTCAACAGAAGGAAATGAACCTGTTGGAACAGGCCAAGGCCACAAGAAAGATCCAAGGGCTGGAAGCCCTCTGCTGAGAGACCAGGCTGGGAGAGTTTGGCTTGTTCATCCTGGAGAAGGCTCCAGGGAGACCTTCCAGTGGACTTTCAGTGCTTCAAGAGGTTGATCAGAAGTCTGGGGACAGATTTTTGAGCAGGGTCTGTTGTGACAGGACAGGGAATGATGGTTTGAACTAAAAGAGAGAGATTTAGACTGGAGAGAAGAAAGAACTGTTTGATACTGAAGGTGGTGAGACCCTGGCCCAGGTTGCCCAAAGAGGTGGGAAATGCCCCATGGCTGGGACCATTGCAAGTCAGGTTGTTTAGGGCTCTGAGCAACCTGCTCTAGTTGAGGATGTCCCTGCTGTCTCCACAACTTCTTCTAAACAGTCCCTCCCCAGCCTTCCTGTAGGTCCCCTTCAGATAATGAAATGAAGTCCTAAGGTCTCTTCTGAGCCTTCTCCTCCCCAGGCTGAACAGCCCCAACTCTCTTGACCTGCTTTCATATGAGAGCTCCTTCATCCCTCTGATCATCTTCGCAGTCTCCTCTGGACCCACTTCAGCAGGTCAATAACCTTCTTGTACTGGGGGCCTCTGAAAAACAGGCAGCAAATGAAACACCTGTGCATATTGTCCAGAAAAGATGTGAAGATGTTGCACTGGAAAAAAAAAATCTGTGTTTCTCCCCAGCAGTTGAGAAAGACTCTTGTGTATTGCTTCAGCACTAGGGACACCTGAGCTTCAAACCATTGAGAGCACCATTCTTTAGTGGAGGAGGAAACTGAACAAGCAAACCATCAAGAAGCATGATTAATAGGTTTGAACCTGGGAATTCCCTGAGCCTTCACAAGTGCAGCAAGCCTACAGAGGTGTTTGTCATCATCAAACACAAGGGCAATGATCCTGCTCTGCAAAAATATTATGTAGGAGCCAAGAACCATTTGCACTTCTCCATTCTCGAGGCTGCTGAGTTCTGGTGAAAACTGAGCATTACAAATTAGTGATGGCTGGGCATTCCTGAGCCCCATGGGTGGCCTTTGCCAGCCACCAGTCTGTGGCCTTGCCTGCAGCCTGCTTGAGGTATGGTGTGGGGAGAGGAGGCAGGATAATCGGGGATGTTAAGAGTTGTCAGGAGGAGTCACATCAGCCACATGTCAGTACAGGCTCACACTGCAGAGAACTAAATGCTTCAGCCTTCATACAGCCTCAAAAGCCTTCATACAGCCTCAGCATCACTGGAGGAACAAACAGCCATAAGGCTTTGTACCAAGACACTTGCAAAGCTCAGCCATGGGCTGATTCCTTCACTCACAAACTTGTTTCTGATGCCGACAACTCAGAATACAACTGTGCCAACAGTGACAACATCAAAGGCTGCCTTAGCAGTACACTGATAGGAGAGTGCCAAAACAAAACTCAGCTCCCCTTCTTGATTTTGGCACTGTGCAGCTCAACAAAAGTCTCAAGGAAGAGCCCTCATACTTTCAGACTTGATAGTACCTGGGAAGAGTGGTTGACACCCTGTCAGACTCTGCTGTCACTCAGTGAGACCAAGACAGGCTGGAGACTTGGCTTTAGGCTGGGAGAAGGTGGTGAGATACTGGAAGAGGTTGCTCAAGAAACTTATGGATGCTCCCTCCCTGAAAAAATTCAAGGCTAGGTTGGATGGGGCCTTGAGCAACATGGTCTAGTGGGAGGCATCCCTGCCCATGGCAGGTGGGAGATGGAGCTAGGTGATCTTCAAGGTCCATTCCAACCCAAACCATTCCAAGAATCTATGATTCTGTGGTTCTATGGTTCTTTGGTTCTCTGATTCTATGATTTTATGATTCCATGGTTCCGTGATTCTATGATTTATGGGTCTATGGTTCTGTGATTCTATGAGTCTGTGACTCTATGGTTCTTTGGTTGGGTGATTCTATAGTTCTATGATTTTATGATGTTATGGTTTGATGGTTCTGTGATTCTATGGTTCTTTGGTTGGGTGATTCTATAGTTCTGTGATTCTATAGTTTTATGATTCTATGATTTTATGGTTCTATGATTCTGTGATTCTACAATTCTGTGGCTCTGTGGTTCAATGGTTCTGTGGTTCTATGGTTCTGTGAGTCTATGGTTCTGTGATTCTATGATTCTGTGAGTCTATGGTTCTATGGTTCTGTGATTCTGTGATTCTGTGAGTCTATGGTTCTATGGTTCTGTGATTCTATGTTTCTGTGAGTCTATGGTTCTATGGTTCTGTGATTCTGTGATTCTGTGAGTCTATGGTTCTATGGTTCTGTGATTCTATGTTTCTGTGAGTCTATGGTTCTATGGTTCTGTGATTCTATGGTTTTATGATTCTATGATTTTGTGGTTCCATGGTACTATGATTCTGTGATTCTACAATTCTGTGGCTCTGTGGTTCAATGGTTCTGAGGTTCTATGGTTCTGTGATTCTATGGTTCTGTGAGTCTATGGTTCTGTGAGTCTATGGTTCTATGATTCTGTGATTCTATGATTTTATGGTTTCATGGTTCTGTGATTCTATAATTCTGTGATTCTATGATTTTATGGTTCTGTGAGTCTGTGATTCGATGAGTCCATGGTTCTATGGTTCTGTGATTCTATGATTTTATAGATCTATGGTTCTGTGAGTCTGTGATTCGATGAGTCCATGGTTCTATGGTTCTGTGATTCTATGATTTTATAGATCTATGGTTCTGTGAGTCTGTGATTCTATGAGTTTATGGTTCTATGGTTCTGTGATTCTATGATTTCATGATTCTATGGTTCTATGGTTCTGTGATTCTATGGTTCTATTCTCTGATTCTGTGATTCTATTGTTGTATGATTCTGTGATTCTGTGATTCTGTGATTCTATGATTTTATGATTCTATGGTTCTATGGTTCTGTGATTCTATGGCTCTATGGTTCTACAGTTCTGTAATCCTATGGTTCTATGGTTCTGTGATTCTGTGAGTCTATGTACAGTTCTCAGTACATAGGGAAAAACATCTCTGGGTTTTTTTCTAGGCAGATTTAGGGAAAATGAAGCAAAAAAAAAAAACATATCTGTGCTGGTTTTGGAATGTGAGCAGTAAAGATCATTAGCCTGAGCACTGACACCTTGTATAACTTGACAAATGATGTGACTTTTAGGTAAACATGAACATGCCATAAAGGAGGTGTTCGGACATTCATTAAAAAGAATCAAGTCTGCAGGCTGGGTAATGAGCCAGAAAAAGGTCTGATTTCTCAAACAGGCATTACAAGGCATGAATTATGTCCTTAGCTATTTGTAAGTATTTATTTGCCCTGATTTATTGGAACCTTTAGAATCAGAGGTTATCTTCAGCAAGAAAGAAAACACGGAATAAGTGCACTTCACCATGTATTATATAATGCCATTCATACCTGGGCAGATCCCTTTGTAAGT